>NC_138435.1:0-600000 GCF_016097725.1 Ips typographus
AAAACTATCCCTTTGGCTATGATCAAATAGTTGAATCTTTCAATGTATAATTGGACCGAATATGGAAATCATAAACTCTCCCACCTAAAACCCAACCAGTTTGGTTATACAAAGTGGCCGAAATTGTTTTGTAGGAAATTTTAAGGGCGAAAAGTATCGATTGGTTTTCAACTTGACTCTTCCTTACGGTTAAAATAGCATTCATTCTTGATGTCACGGTGACCATATCTCAGCTTAAAATATAGGTATACCCTGTTTATTAAATTTAGTTGCACGTCATAACACAGATGATTCTATCGTCAACCAAACTTACTGGGGACAATAACATACGGATATTTAAAGTACCGCGCCTTAAAATAAGTTGGCAATACTGCGCAATGTTGTCTCTTTTGATTTCTTGCTACCGAGCTATTCCGAATCACCGATCGTTTATACGTCTCAAACTGTCAAAGTTTGACGTAAATATCAGGGTTTTCGAAATTTGTTGCAACTTGTGATCCTATTTTACGTTCCTGTAGCCATTAAACTTGTGGACAAACAAATTCCAACAATCTGTCACGTAGCTGTCTGTTATACCAAAACGTCAAATACTGGCTCCAAACAACTTATATTCTATTAGATTTTGTGTGAAATCTATAGTTTGATCTAAAAATGTGTCTGCAATATCAAAGCTAAGTATTAACAATTTACTAGCATGAATAAGCTTATTCAACCAATAAAAACATTGAATTGTTAAGCCCCTACCTGAAAATCTGCGCAAATAAACGTCCTCTATTATTACTCAAATGCCGAGTAAAAACAAATCAGATCTCAAAACTCTCAACTCAGGATCTCCTAAAACACGCTTAAACTAAGCTTTCCCTCACTCCCATACCCCAAAAGTTTAATTAAAACAGTAAAAAATCACTCGGACATTTCTGTAAATGCAATTCGAAATGTAACAAACACAGTTCTCAATTTCGGTTCGTTTTTTTGTGTGTTAACATTGACAACGCCGTCCATTTTCACCTTGATGACGTGCAACTAAAGTTATATAATCAAGCTCCGCTAGGAGGAACTTTACGTTTATGTGACACTTTGTCGTCGGTTATTTTCACGTACGTACGTTTCACCCTTTAAGTATCCTACAATCAATTTGAACCACCTGGTATATGGTGTGAGGTTTGTTTATTGGAAATCAATTCCAATCATTGACGCGCGTTTTGCCTCATCAGGTGGTTGATGATGCCTTGATAACCAACAAAACAAAACCTTCCAGTATCGCTAGATCAATTACTTGAGGGGTTAAAGTGCTTGTAGTGACTCGGATATGTTGATCGTTATTGCTAAAATGAGCCACCATGAGCAGATCAGCACTGGCGTGTTGATTGGTGTAGTCGCGTTAAATTCTGCGCGAATTCTCAAGGAACTGAATTGACTAAATTCGGTAAAAGCTCGAGGACCCAATATTCCTTTAAAATAAAATTCATTACAACAAGTCCAATCGGGACAGTAAATTTTGTTGGTAATTTATTTAAACCTCGTCATTTCGATACGACTTAACTTATTGGCTGACGTGAAAAACGTTTACTTTAATGCATCAATTTTTTTCGGATAAATCTCCGTCCCGAGATATTAACATAAACAAGCAAAAATATTACTGGTCAAATGGGGAGTAGCTTTTTTTCCCACCCCATAGGGTGCATTAAAGTCAATGTTGTTCCCATCAGGTAAAGCCAATAACTCAAACACAATAACAGTCCAATCGTATCAAAATCTGTTGTTTCGTTCCGAAATGCAAAGTTTTAAAAACCGTTCCGATTGAGAAGTAATATTAAATAGTAAAATCATATATTCTCTGTTCAGTGACTTCTGGACTGTTGCGTCACATCCCTTATGTCGCTTTATTAAACAAAGATCGAATAAAAACGGGTGTTCAATAATTGTTATGGTCGTAGTTGGCTGTGGTTCTCTCGTTCTAGCATGAACGTAGGGCCGTTGATAAGTTCGTAATCAAACCGGCGGATTGACAGCTGTCATATAATAATTGTTTGCAACGTTATCTAAAAGACATACGCTTTTTGTGACAATTGCCATCCATAGGCGACCCGACCATAACAATTATTGAACGCCCGTTACCAGCTATTGTCAGTTTGACGGTTTAATCAATGTCATCGTATTTTGATATGTTATTTTTTCGGATATTTCCGAAGTGTCAAAAAGGCATAAGATTGAACTCCATTTAACCAACTCTGTATCTGTTATAGTATACAGGGTAATTCAAATTCGACCCTCACCATTGGGATCTCAGAAACCATAAGAGATACGAGAAAGTTTAAATTGGGGCAAAGTTGCGCAATATAAAGCTCAACCAAATGCTGTTTTAAAAATTTTGATTTTCCGAGTACTTTCGAAGATATCCGAAAAAAACTGAAAATTTGATTTTTTGTTTTTATTTATTTCTAACCTTATTTGAAGAGATATCCCAAAACTAAAAGCATCTTTGCATTGCCACTTTTCCTAGCTATTCGAGGATGGATTCAAATTTGCCACACGACGTTTCGTTTTCTGTCAGTCCTCATCAACTTTCTTTTTCTTATGGACGCCATATTGGATTTTTAGCCCACCAAATAGTACGTTTATTCTGATTTTAGTGATGTATAATAACTTATGATTTGCTTCATAAATAACAAAATAATTCATAAAAACTATTTTTACTTTAGTTATTGGCTTGAGTTAATGGGCCGTTTTAAAAAATGTCATTGTTTGACAGTACTTGTCAAACACGATAATTCGGACGATCATTAGAGCGTCAATCATAGTTAAAAATGTATCTAGAAAAGAAACCCCCGCAGAAAATGTTATTATTATATAAGCATTGCTGAACTATTTTGGTTAATCAGAAATAGAGATTTGTTCGCATTATCTCTAACTTAAAAGGCTTATTTATGTTTCCAAGAGAAAGATCATCATTTTAGGAACTTCATTTTTGCCAAATTTCAATTTTTTATAATGTTAAGTGCAAGTTTATAGTTATTTATTTTAGAAGTGACAAACCATTTTTTATTCATTCATATTATTCGAGTGAATAAACCGGTTTAAGTCACGTGTCTTATACAGTATTTTATTAAATTTCGACTTCTTATATTAAAAAAAAAATTAAAATTACAGTTCTATTAAATTTGCACCGCGCCCCGTAGATGTAACATTGATGTTTGTTTACATCTGTAAATAGGCGAATGTCATTCAGAGTGATTTAATAGTCATTTATACAGCAAGTGACTTAAACCATTTTTAATCACGAAAAGAACAACTAGGTCCAGAGCATTGCGTGGCCTAAGCTCTTTAAGTGAATAAACCGGTTTAAGTCACGTGTACACCTTGTGACTAAGTATGTTCAGGTCAATTGCGTGTGACAAGTACTACCAAGTAATCTTCATAAAACGTCTCATTAACTCAAAGCTACTAAGGTAAAATCTCTAAAAGCTCTATGACAAGTACTGTCAATAATGACATTTTATAAAACGGCCCATTAACTCAAAGCCAATAACTAAAGTAAAAATAGTTTTTATTGAATTATTTTGTTATTTATGAAGCAAATCATAAGTTATTATACATCACTAAAATCAGAATAAAACGTACTATTTGGTGGCTAAAAAATCCATATGGCGCCCATAGGAAAAAAGAAAGTTGATGATGGCTGCCAAAAACGAAACGTCGTGTGGCAAATTTGAATCCATCATCGAATAGCTGAGAAAAAGTGGCAATGAAAAGGTGCTTTTAGTTTTGGAATATCTCTTCAATAAGATTAGAATAAATAAAAACAAAAAATCAAATTTTCAGTTTTTTTCGGATATCTTCGGAAGTACTCGGAAAATTGAAATTTTAAAACTGCATTTGGTTGAGCTTTACATTGCGCAACTTTGCCCCAATTTAAACTTTCCTCGTATCTCTTATAGTTTCCGAGATCCAATGGTGAGGGTCGAATTTGAATTACCCTGTATACGAAGTCAGTTGAAACTACTCAAAAAACAATTCTGGTGGAATAATCGTCGGCGTCTTTGTTAAACATGGGCGGCGTTATAAAAATTTATTAAGGCGCTTTTTGCATGAACTGATCAATAAAACAAGTAAGAAAAAGGTATCATTGTTAATAACAATGTAACTTAAACCCCCAAGAACTGTATTAATATGTAAACACACACTGAACAATATTATTATATTTTAATATGATACGAATGAAAACTCTAAATACCGGACTGCACTGCCTTTTCCACAAGTACGGAAGCTAATCGAGGGTCTAACAAGCATCTAAAAAAAACTAAAAATAGATTCTAAAATGCTGGCCAATAGAAACTGTGGTGCAACCAATCAAACAGCTTTACGGTGGTTATACTCAGAATTATTGGTGACACTCACACATCAAGTCCACGTTGACTCGCTGCAAATTTCTACGGGGGACAATCACATACCAATGTTGCTCGTTTTTCCTATGCTTTATGTGGTGTGTTGATCGAACCCCGTATTTTGACCTGTCCCAACTGACTTCGTATAGACTATACCGTTTTCGAGATCCCCATGTTGTAGACCCTGATCAGTCAATATGACATTATTTAATCGCCGACATACGTTTTTTTGCTGGTGATTGTGACGTAAACCGTCAAAAGTCGCTGAACAAATATGTATAGTACCTAATTCGCGTTTTAAAGTCGAGATGATACTGCCAAACACCCGATTGTTCCGTCATCATTGGCAACTGTTTGGGAGCTATATCAATACGACCACCACCTCGTTTTCAATAATGGCCGACACCTGCAAGTAACTGGATCGCAAACTGTTTTCGGACAATGGCGAACCGTCACGAAACGACGCCACCAAGTAAGCGGTGACTGGCATGCCCGGTTTGAAAAATTTGCGGTGAATCGCCCATAAATTTCAAATTAACCTTAAAAGTCAAGGGTTAAACACCACCCATATTTGGTTTGGTAAACTTACCGTAGAATTGAAAATTCTTGCCGTTGAATAGCCCTCCACCGATTTCATCCAGATATCGGTCACCCACTGCGGCTGTAATTAACACTTCCATACCGTCCAAAGTGCGCACGTTATCCAACAAATCACGAATTGGGAATTTAAATTCGTAAGTACCGTAAAACTACACATAAAACCGGATTGAAACTACTTTTGTTCAAACTAGTCTACTAGTAAAGTGCTTACAAATTTTAAACTGGGCACCTGTTCCCAGTACTGATTTGGAGGCATCCAAGAAGGAAATTCCTCAGCAAAATTGAAATACTTTTCCAACAAGGGCTTATCAAATGGTCGTAGTCGTAATAGCCGTCATACTGGTTGTTTCTAGGGTAGTTGTCTTGATGGTTCCATGCCCATCACTATTAAAACAAAATCAGTGTAACCACCTTAATTAGGGGGTACGTAACGTACACCGACCGTCTGTAGTAATCGTCGTTATAGGGACCGTAATGAAAACCTTCCGGTTTCCAAAAATCGTTAGGTCCGTACGGATTGTACAGGTTACTTTCTATCGGTCTTGGTCGGTTTCTTTTCAGTTTTTTGTCCAAATCGATGGTTTGATTGGTCTCACAGTCGCCTTGATCGTCAAATTACCTCGTACGGGGGCGCCACTCGTATAGTTCGCCATTATGATCCCCGTTATGTACTCTTCGTTGTTTTGAATAAAAGCTGGCATTGTCACATTCACCTAGCAATGTAAAGGTGGATTAAAAACTAATTTACTACTAAGAAACATCAACATGTGTGTGTCATTTATGCAACCGAATTTTCTATTAGTTTTTATTGAATTATTTTGTCATTTATGAAGCAAATCATAAGTGATCATACATCACTGAAATCATAAGTAAAACGGTCGTTGTGAGTGCTGAAGTTGATGATGACTGCCAAAAAAACGAAACGTCGGGCGGCAAATATGAATCCATCATCGAATAGATGGGAAAAAATTGCAATAAAAAGATGCTTTTAGTTATGGGATATCTCTTCAAATAAGGTTAGAAATAAATAAAAACAAAAAAAAACCAACTTTTATTTTTTTTCGGATAGCTTCGGAAGTACTCGGAAAATCTAAATTTTTAAAACGGCATTTGGTTGAGCTTTGAACTGCGCAACTTTGTTGGTTCTTGGAGGTACTAGACGGTAAGTAATTTCCATCCTTTTCTATTACACGTGAACTCAAGTGAGATGGAAATTTGACGTAATTAACGGATGTTATTTACAATTTTTTCAAACTCGTGAATGTCAATCAAAACTCAACAAATAAAAAGGAACGTAAGACGTAATTATCAATAAATTAGTGATAATTGAACGAAAGAAAAAAAATTCAGGCAAATTAATTTACCTCAAATCGAGTTTGGTAATACTCCTCGACCAAAAACGTGGATTCCTCCACTTGTCCTTGAGCTATCACCCGAATTTTCCACTCCCCAAACACCGGCAGATCGGACAGTTGATAGTCCAAACTTACCGTACCTAAATTGGACTGTCTCGACAACCACCTGAATTAGATTATTAGTAACCGCGTGTAACAAGGTGAGAGAAGAAAAATAATAAACCTTTTTAAAATGTGCCCGCTTGGATCGATCATGTAAACATCGATGGCATCGTTGAAAGCTTTCAGTTCCGTATTGATTGGAATCGTTCTGAATCGTACTGAAATACAAATTTCAACAGTATTTTTAAGTCAATTGTAACCAGTCAAATGTACCAGTTTCTCCTTGTTTATACACTGGTTTGTCCAATTGTATGAATATCGTCATGGATCGTTGCGAAAATGCCAATTTCGTTTCATTGGAGAAAGCAACACCACCCAAAATGTCCTCGTACAAACCATCCACTCTCAGTTTATACTCGCCGGTGGCGCTAGTGGTCGGTACCTGTTATGACAAAATTAATCATAGTCACAAAAATTAAAACAATAATAAATTACCCTCATCAGTAGAGTCTCGGTGATTCCTTCTTTCACCGCCTTATAATCACTAGTCATTTCCACTCCATTTCTGGATATCGACGCTCTAACCGTCAAAGGCTGTTTCTCTTGCAGTACAGTCACGGACACCCTGTATAACTGTCCAGGCCGCACTAGTTTCGACGCTACAATAAAGTAAGTCCTAAAACAATTTAAGGGTAGAAAAAATCGGTGACCAAAATATTAAAAAAAAAACAATTACGCTTCTCTAATAATCGTAGAATGCTCAATTCGGTACGGAGTGTAGTCATCAAACTGCAATTTATTATAACCATTAATCATAATGTAATACTATTTCGATACAGAAATGCTTTACTTGAGGGTTCCGGTCCCTATAAGGGTCTTGATCGTATTGGTCCTTACTGTAAGGATCTGTAGGATCAAGAGAATTTGTGGGGCCTACATCCGGACTTGATTGAGTACCGTATAGAGACCCTCTTTGAGGATCATTAACTCTGCAAAACATATTAAGTTTGTGTCATAAAATCAGTGTGGTAACTAAGTTATTCTCGCAGGTGAGTAAAACTGTGGAGGGCGGTAATATCTACTCAGTACCACCACATATTATACAGAAAGTTCCTAAAATGTGCGGAAAAAATAGTAGTCTAAAAGTATATACTACGCTCAATCGAAATAGTTAGTTAAAAAAAAAAACAGTTTAGTGCACCCTGCCACTTTTTGCCATTAAAAACAAAAAACACTTTAATACAGTCAAAACTTATGAAAATGGTCCTAGAATCCTCCTAGAGTACACTGGTACTTTCAAAATGGTCCTAGAGGCCTCTGGCAAATTAAAACAATTCTGGGAAAGTTTAGGATACGTCTGGAAATCTTTAGAACACTTCCAGTACTATCTAGAGTGCACTGGTACTTTCAAAATGGTCCTAGAGGCCTCTGGCAAATTAAAACAGTTCTGGGAAAGTTTAAGATATGTCTGGAAATCTTTAGAACATTTCCAGTACTATCTAGAGTGCACTGGTACTTTCAAAATGGTCCCAGAGGCCTCTGGCAAATTAAAACAATTCTGGGAAAGTTTAAGATACTTGTAGAGGTCTCTGGAAATCTCTAGAAGATTTCCCTTAGTGTCTAGAGAGCACTGGCACTTTAGTTACGGCGTTTTAAATATGTGTAAGGTACCACAGGTGGCGTCCTCTAAATCTTACAATAGAAATTAAATCCGATTTTGATTATTTACCTTACAAAAGCTCGCTTAGCGGAACTATTTACGAAAAACTAAATAATTGTACTCTTGACACTCTGTATCTCCGACATTATCCACTTTCGGACTAAGCTTAGACTGTCATATTTAAGCTTCAAGGACATTCTGGTAGCAATTTTTCCAGCACATTTTAGAGACCCCCTGTATATAAAATACTTTATCTACAACATAACAGTGCGGTAACCAGATTACACTTAAAACTCGGAAAATTCAGTATACGTCTCTGGCTTCATTTTACGTTTAAAATCAGTTAGGTACAAGAAATACTATTACCGTACGTCGTGCGATAATGTATTATTTACCGCACTGTTGTGTGATAAACATGTTCCTCAAACGTACCTGTTGTATGAATTGAGGTCTTGAGTAGCGCCAAAACTGCACAAACAAATGAATATCGTCCATGGTACCGGTCGTTTTCGCTTCATGCCAATGTGGTTTCTGAAAATAATAAGTGCCTTACTGATCACCCTCTTTAAAGATAGAAAAGGGGGTAGTTTAGGTACAAAATTTTGGGCAGATTTATGGCCACTGTTACATCAAACTATAAGGGATTAAAAGCTTTGATACTAGTCGGTGTTAATGGTGCACTTTAATAACATAGAGGGGGAGTATTGGTCAAGAATTGACAATACTCTCTCTTTCTAATTTGTCGGGAAAACTTGCACTAAATCTTTCATAAACATCATAAAATTTACAAAGTAGTGCCAATAAGGATTAAAATAAGCAACATTCTATAATTGGACCTTCAATGATCGTTTTAACAGTTTAAAAATATAACTCAGGCCCGGTTTTTCGAATGCAGATGAATTAGTTTAGCACCACCCTATACCATAAAACGCACTGAAATATCGGAACATTAAAGATAAACAAGCGTTAGTAATGGATTTGGAGCTTTAATAAAGCCAGGTTAAAGGCCAACAAACAAGGAAATGTGCACTAAATTGTGAGTTTCAGTTGTATTGTATTGTAAGAAAACCTTCAACATCCCAACCAACAGGTCAAACACTTAAACTCCCGGAAAATCGATACTTTTAACTTATCGATTTCGTTTCGGTGGTAACAGGTTCGCGAAGGCTTAATTATCGATTTTGTAGTATCTTTTTCAGTTAACCACCTCTAAAATGTTATTCAAGAGTGCATGGCAATTTGTAATTAAACTCACATCTTGAAAGGTAGACTGTATTGTTTAGTTTTTGTCCCACTGGGAAACCAGAATCTTAATTTCTTCGGAATGTTCTATTTTTGGAATGTACCTACACACAAACGAACATAAACAAGAGGAATATACACTAAACAGACGTGCACTTTCTAGACATTTTTAGAGTTTTTTTTATATAAATAATAGTCCAGTTACGTGTCTTCAACTACGTACAGTACAGCAGACACATTGTTACCCAAAGACCCTAACCATTCTAAACTTAGATGCAAGAAGTACGTTAGAAATTCGGTCAACACATTCATTATCTCATTTTACAGAGATGTTTAATAATATACATACAGTGTGTCTCAAATTGGTCTCTACATGAGCTACAGAGTCGGTTAAATGGGGAAAGTTTGTCATTTGTTTTTCATAATGACAAGGCCAACTATAACAAAAATAAAACGTTTTTTTTGGCCCTTTTGAAACTGAATAATACCATCATCAAGTACATCATTGAAAAGGATTTTTTAAGCGCTTTCCAAAAATGCAAAAATTCAAAATTGCGGCTATAAGAATTTACAAAGTTATCATCCATATCTCGCAAACCAAAGACGATAGATTTTTTCTAATTACGTCATCGTGTTCTACGTAAAAAAGTGCCTTAATAATGTCTTAGTTTCAAAACTTGTTAAAGAGAGTGTTTAAAATGCAGTCTGTGACGTTCTCCCCAATTTTCCGGAAGATAATTTAATTTGGAAACCGGAAATAAGTTTCACATAAAATTCTCTAAAACTTTCCTCAGTTAACCGACTCTGTAGCTCTTCCGGTTACCGCAATCCCAATACATGTAGAACCAATTTGGGACACACTGTATAATGTAGGATTCCATGAAGTTAATTAGGACTCGTCTAGCCTGTGAATGTTTATTTAACTTTTTGATTAAATAGTCTAAAAGTGAAATTGCAGACTGAATTTAAAATCTTGAACTGATTGGTTTGATCGAATCACTGAAACTAGTTTATGACCCTGACTGGCAAAAAGTTTAAATCAATTCATCCCTTATGCATTTTCGCATCCCCTCGTGGACTGGTTAATTAGATCGGCATAAAACTAGGGGGCGGATTACGCAAAAACCGGTGGGGGGAGGGGCATAAATCATTGAATGCAAAATGGGGAGAGGGGGAGACACAAATAATCAGGATTACTCCCTTAGGAGGTGCGGATGTTGGCGCTTCTTAAATTCAACAACCCCTAGTTTTGTATACTTTCGCTATAATTTACCAGAACGTTTGAGAGCCTTTGGCTAAGTTTCAAAACTTTCCAAATTTTTGATAAAGCTTCTAGAACCAGAAAATATTTTTTTAGAAAAAATAGTGATTTTTGTTAAACTGTAAGAATAACTAAACAGATAATGGCAGAAAAGAAAATTTAGACCATAATTTAGATACTTGGGCAGTATTTAGAAGTCTTATATTCATGAAATTAGTATTATCTCCTTCAAACTATAACATAAATCTCTCTCTCTCTCAACAGCTGAAGTACGACGTTAAAATCGTAACAATAGCAATTTCCAGACAGCTCTGTATATGCGTGTTGTCAATAATTACTTAGTTTCTAGAAGCGTTTTGGCTTTAAAAATAAATTACTCATTAAAGAGAGATTAAGAGGAGCCACAATTTCGGCAGTCTCAAGACTTGAATATAGCATTCCTGTGTAATAATAGATATTACCTAGAGGATTATACAATTTTAGACAAGCGTCATTTTTTTTCAACCCACCTGCACTAAGTTAGTCACTTCAGTCAGTCAGGTGGTCCAAGACCAGTTTGATTAACTCATACTTTCATCTGTTAACTGTTTTCGTAACCCAATTCTAACGTTACGGAGGCTTCTAACCAACCAAATACCGAAAAAAAAAATTAACGGAGGAAGAGGATGCCCGTTTCGTACAGTAAACTGTTGTGAAACATATGGAAGATGTTTAGGTTTTGTCGGTGAGGAAGTGTGAGAATTAAGCAAACTGTAGAATAACATTCCACGTTTTTTCTTCTACAAGCATCACTATAAACTCGAATTGTTTGAATGAAATGATGGCTTTTAAGGGAACGTGCCCCACAACAGCTGCAAACACACAATAGAAGAAAAACCGACCCATAAGGGCCATTTGGAAGAGTAAAATGCGTTAAATTGCAAAGGCCGAATTACGACAAGGTGTGCCTTGGCACGTGCCCTTCTTCAATCCCATAAAACACCGGATACCAGTGTTAACCTTAAACTTCCTGATTTCTGTAATTTTACTTTGTAGCAGGGGGAAGCTGTAAGAATTACCACAATAAATAGGGTGTGTGCTTATTTTTAGCTTATAGTTTAATAAAAACGAAACTGATCAACCATGAAAACCAACATTCAGAGAGAAATCGCACTGAAAACCAAAACCAATTGAACAAAAACAGTGTTCAAGCAGTTTTAAAAACAATTCAGTTCTCAAACACTGAATATTACCTTTTCAGGGGATTTTTCCAGTAGGTCACTGATCAACTTATGCATTCAATGTTAAAACCATGCATTTGGAAAACGATTGACCTCCAATTAAGAGATATTTTGAATAGGCCTGAAACTGGCCCACAAACCAAGAATTATGTTAATGATTTAGTTTCATAATAATTATTAAAAAAACGAATAACGGAAATCCTATCAGTGTGGTCAACATTCTTAGGAATTCTACCAAAAGTGAGAAACCTTATAATACAATCTGCCCTAGGATTGACATTTTTTAGGTTACTCTGTGGTTGGGGAAACCTGGAAACTGTCCCCTTATTTGAATCAACTGGCTTAAATATACATTTGATTTTTTATCAGACAAAGTCTAATTTTATTTCCTAGATTTGTATCAGTTAATTTTAGAATCATCCTGTTAAAAATAAACGGTCAACAGCCTGCAGATATTACAATACAGTCTGGCACTTAAGACGGGAGTTTCACTTAGTTCTCACTGAGATAGTGATATTCATATCCTAGAATAGGTACTTAAATGATTACAAAAACCAATCCTGCAGATGCAATGTTAATTTCAGGTTTTGATAAAAAAGATGTGTACTATAGTAAATAAGTAGTAAGTCGTACCATAATGCTTTTACCAACGCAAATTCAATTCAACACCACAACATACTATTTGTGATGCTATTTTATACTATATAGGTAATAAGTTATTTATCAACAAAAAAGTAATTCAACAATACGCACTTGATTAATATTTTCATGGCGGGATTTCCAACAAGGTTTTCATAAGCTTTAGTAAGTTGGGGTTTTTCTCGGGATTAGGAAACTTAGGAAATCTGCTGCTTCTCTTGGTTCATAATCTGACACCCTCATATCGCTCACAAAACTCACAAACAACACAAATATGCAACTTTAACTTTACTTTTAATACCGTTTAGCACTTTAGTGAACCATAATCAAATTTTAAATTCAAAATAGATGTCATAGTGACAACAAAAATGACAACTAGGAATTAGTCGTTTTCTTTCGGATCTAAACACGATAGGATTCAAAAATCACGTGGCCTACTTATAATTTTGTAATCATGGGGTCATCTGATTTTTTAGAAAAAAATAAAGTGGCTCCCTCCGGCGGCGGATTCTATCGAAATAGTAAATAGCGCTTTTAATCAAATGTCAAATTTTGTGTCTTCATGGCCTGCTATTTAAATGAATGAAGATCTAGATTTATAATGTTTTCTATGGAGGTAATTTAAGGTTTTGCCAAGTAATGCTCCAAAAGTAAGAAGAGGATTTTGTGTGACCAATCAGCCAATTGCAGTTTATAGTGACGAGTAAGTAAATAAAAAATTCTTCTTATAAGTCTAAAGTCAGCAATTAGGTGGAATTATACAGGGTAGCCTATACAACACAAATTGCAATGGTTTGAAGGTCCAAACTGATATAAAAACAAAGATTTGTTTCTCAAATTGGGTATCTTACTTCTTTCTGAGTAGAAAGGCTGTAGACATCAACAACACATTATACACCATACAAGATAATAAAAATGAAAGGTCATTACCGAGGTCACCAATCTACAGGTGTAAATGTTAATACAAGTTTGAACAATCAAAACTTAAGAATTATAGAGACAGATTTGAAAGCCACCCAAAACAATACCCATTCTAATGTATACCATCCTCGAAATGGTCGACGCCCAACACGTCAACGGTCACTGCTTACCTGTAAAATGACGGTGGGTTTGTTGGTATTCAAAATAGACTTTTTGAATTAAAAGCCGATTCGCATTTAAACACTTTAAATTCGCGCCAATCCGCTCCTCAGGTCGACCCGTTATCAATGTAAACTAGCCGTTATCAATGAAAACATTGTGGTATTTCACCCGAACCGTATTTAATTTTGATCGAGAGGTTAGGAACAGACGGCGTTTAGACGCACTCCCCACTTCACCATTGCTCCGCAACAGAACTACTGAACCACTGCACTGCACTGAGTGTGAAACTGAAAACAACGAAATGTCGAATGTCAAAAGTCGAAATAACGAATGGAACACAGTGTTGCCAACCCTTGCTTTTTAACACAGTTGCCAAATTTCACTAAAATTACCTACCCAGATTTTTAAAAGTTTTTGCTTTACAACGTTCTTTAACTGTCCACTTAAAATACTCATCGACCGTGTATCAACAGCGTTTTTTAATGGACGATAACGAACGTAAAATCGTTCATTAATGAATCTCATTAATGCATGATTTATTATAAGCAACCAAATATGCTCATAGTAGGTATGTAGTCCTGTATTCAATTGTCAATTATTAGTTTTTTTTTCAAACTTTTGAGGATTATAAACATTAATTATGGATTCCAGTCGACAGAAAAATGTTGTAACCAACCCTTTCCCTTTGGGCGATTAATAATCTGAATTCTATTAACTGAACCACCTTTTGGTTTCTATGACATTTTACGGGTCTTTTTTTACTACTTTTTGAAATTCAATATCTCGGTAACATGAAGAGCTAGAGAGGCCAGTTTTAGCTCATTTTTTGTTGTATTTTTTTATTCTCTTTGCAATGGCGTTTTAGTGAAATCTGGTATAAGAGTTCAAATAAAAAAGTTCAAAAATTGAAAAAATGCCGTTTTTGCTAAAAGTGCAATTTTGGCAATTTTTTATTTTGCTCCATGAGGGTTCCAATGCACAGCAAAGGACATATTAACTACGTGAAATTTTCTTTAAAATGAGGTGCAAGTCAATATTTTGACAGAAAATTCAAAATGGCGACCTGGGACGCCATTTTGTCTGTCATTTCTTGAAGCTACGTGAAATTTCCTTTAAAATGAGGTGCAAGTCAATATTTTGACAAAAAATTCAAAATGGCGGCCTGGAACTGTCAAAAAATAAAAAAATTTATTTGTCAAGTTACAGTTGACGTCTCGGTGTCATTTTATGTTAAAATTTCCCGGAAAAGGCGCTGGTGCAGTCGGTTTTTTGATATCTCAAAAACTAACAGAGTTAGACTTAAAATTTAACATTTTAATCATTTCTTTGCCAGGAACTCGGCCGGATTAAGAGAGGAGCCGGAGATACATGAAATCTGACTAAAAAATATTTACAATATAATATGTGATATTATGGTGAAGGAACTTTGACGCCTTCTAGCGGCCAAACGGTGCAATCAATCGAATCATGAGGGGATAGTTTTGGAAAGCCTGAAATCTGCTCTATTTCTTGTTTTCTATGACATTTTGACGTAACTTGTCAAATAAGGGAGTAATTTAGTGTCAAAACAACGTAGGTCAAAAAATATGTGATTTTATGGTGAAGGAACTTTGACGCCTTCTAGCGGCCAAACGGTGCAATCAATCGAATCATGGGGGGATAGTTTTGGAAAGCCTGAAATCTGCTCTATTTCTTGTTTTCTATGACATTTTGACGTAACTTGTCAAATAAGGGAGTAATTTAGTGTCAAAACAACGTAGGTCAAAAAATATGTGATTTCATGGTGAAGGAACTTTGACGCCTTCTAGCGGCCAAACGGTGTTATCAATCAACTCATGTTGAGATATTTCTGGAAAGCTTGAAATCTGCTCTATCTTTTGCTTTCTGACATTTTGACGTAGCTTGTCAAGTAAGCGAGTAATTTAGGGTCAAAGCAACGTGTGTAAAAAATATGCTATTTTTACAAAAAGTGCAATTTTGGTAATTTTTTGTTTTGTTCCAGGAGGGTTCCAATGCACAGCAAAAGGGCATATTTATACCAAAGGACCTTAAATTAGGTGAAATAAGTACAAAAAAAAAAAAAATTTTCATTTTTCAAAAAAATTTAAAAAATGGGGGGGTTATCTATATTTCCACTGGTTTTAGGACAAAAAACAACAAAAACGAAACTCCTTTTAGGTAATACAAAAAAATATATATATAATTTCTACTGGTGCTGGGAAACAATTAATTCGTAAATATTTTTGTTATATTATGTATGGTTTTTGCTGTTGTAAAACTTGCACTTTTATTACTTAATTTAAAAAAAAACTTATTACATAAAATTATAAAATACACACTAAAAAAATTGGTTCTACTGTACAAGGTGTTATACAAATTCGAGGCATTAGCATCGCTATCTCACAAACTATAGTTGATAGAGCTTTAGTTAAATGAAGGCACAGTTGCGCATTTTATTGCTAAATAACTTGGTAAAAAAAAAATTAAAAAAATAATTTTAATTACATCCGAAGATATACGACAAAAACCGAAAAAGTCTAATTTCTATTTTATTTTTTTAACAGTTTATTATTGATTATTTTGGAGAATCAATGGCACCTTTTAGACGCCCTTTTTTATGTTCTACAAGAAAATAGTTTTAGTTTTCAGCCTCGACGTTTCGTTTTTTAGATACCATCATCAACTCGACAAATTTTTAAATACGGACCTGGACTTTTTATTTTGTTTTTTAATAGCTAGAGACATTCCAAAACTAATAATGTGCCACAGTTGTCTAAAAATAATGTAATGTCATAAAAAAAAATGCCTCCAGAAGGTGTCAAATTGGTTTTCCAAAATAGTCGATAATAAAGTGGTAAAAAAATAAAATAGAAGTTTGACTTTTTCGGTTTTTGTTGTAATGAATATTTTTTTACCAAATTATTTAGTAATAAAATGCGCAACTTTGTCTCCATTTAACTTAAAGCTCTATCAACTAACTATAGTTTCTGAGATAGCAATGCTAATGCATCGAGTTTGTAACACCCTGTATATATAACAAAAATATTAACAAAAGTACTAAGCTGTCTGTTTTTTGCACGAAAAATTACATTTAACCAACAGAAATAATAAAATATATAAACAAATAATAAGGTTAGAAACATCTAAACACTAAAAAAAATGTTCACCAGTAGCGCATAATGATCGTATAAGTCTAAATAAATTAATAAAATGTACAATGTCAAAAACATTTTTTTTTCTCTTAAAATTCAAGGAATTGCATAATATATAACAAAGTTACCATTTTTTTTACCCACAAACCCTGATTTACACTGTAACATAACCTGAAACTGGGGCTTTTTCCTTACTATACAACTTTATCAATACATTATATGGCAAAGTTGTAGAATAGTTCACCACAGCCATGTTTCACATGCTGATCGGTTAAATCAAATACAAAAACGGCGCTTATATAGGTATATTACATTACGTCTTGGAGGGAGGGACAACCGTAAACTGGACTGGTGTGATGTTTTTTCCGCCATTTTTAGTGGCTTTTAAAGTGTGTTTTTTGGTGGTTTCGTTTATATCGGTGAGGGTGTTAGAAGGCTATCCTGAAAATTTCAACCTTCTAACTGTAAAAAGAGCCTAGTTATTGCAGTTACGGTATTTCTCCCTTAATAGGGTGAAATATCGTAATTGCTGTAGCTTTGGAATCTTAAGGGCGGTTTTGCCTAAATTTCGCATACATCTGAATGTTGGTTAGCCGCTTCAGTCCTGAAAATTTCAGCCTTCGGTCCAGTTAACGGTTGTTTACAAGTGTAAAAGCAAAAACAACATTTAACCTAACTTAAACGGTACTGAAAAAAAATTGCTGGCATTTTGTTTTTTAAAGAAATTGCATAAATACCGCTAATTTTCACAGTTACACAAAATTCATTTAAAGATCAATTTTTTTTAGTTATTTTCTATTAAATTGTGGTTTTTTGGTTAAAAAAAAAGTTTTAAAGCTGTTTAAGGTCCAAAAGCACAAATTTTAGATAAAAAGACATCCAGGAAGTCTAAAAAGTTAGTTGGCTTCTAACCTTCTTAGTAAAAAAGCTTCAAAACAGTTTAAAAAGTAAGAAGATTTTATGACAAAATAAACAAGCTTTTTGCTTCAAGACAATTAAAAAAATAATAAAATAGCTTCAAGACTAAATTAATTTCGAGTAAAAAAGAGTCAAATTAGACAAACAAGTCAGAAAAGTCAATTTCAACAAAAATAAAATTGCTTTAAAGCAGTAAAGGAGAGTAAAAAACCCGAGAAAACAACCGAGTTCTGACCATTTTTCTCTTGTTATGCCAAAAGAATGGGCATTGGGACTATATTTTTGAATTTTCTAGGAATATTAGGCAACTGCGCTTCCAGTATTTTGTGATCATTAAATAGGGGAGTTAAAAAGGATCACAGTGACTGCTTGCAGCATGCTGAAAGCCCAAAATCAACCGAGTTCTGACCATTTTCTTTTGTTATGCCAAAAGAATGGACATAGAGACTATATTTTTGAATTTTCTGAAGCTACTTGGCAACTGCGCTTTCAATTTTTTGTAACTATTGGATAGAGGACTTAAAAAGGATCACAGGGAGTTTTGCCTCATGCTGAAAAGCCTAAAATAACCGAGTTATGGACATACTTCTCTGGCTGTGCCAAACGAACATACATAGAGACACCATTTTTGAGTTTTCTGGAGATATTTGGCAACGGTGCTTTTAGTTTTTTGCGAGAGTTGGTTGGAGAACTTAAAGAGCATTACACTGAATTTTTACAGCAGGCTGAAAGCCCAAAAACCGATGAAATCTTCATTTTGAAACTTCCTGGAGAAAAATTGGCAACTAAAGACAGAGACAGATTGGAAAGATAGAAAAAAACTACAATTTGGTTTTTACAAGTTATTGAAAGCTAAAAAATAATCAAGTTATGACGTAAAACCACTGTCTGGCGTCTGCTCGGTTTAGCAGCGTATTTAAGCACTTTTCTGCCTGAAAGTGATATTTCAGTGTTTTGAAGCTTTTTCAAGTGTTTTTAAGGTCCTGAAGGCTAATTTTAATGGTTTTGCCACCAAAAGACCACAAAAAAAACCAAAACAGAACAACTTGTGAGGTATCAAAGCTTAAAGGTTAATACATTTCCGCTAATAATCTAATTACTGAAGCCGGTGGGTTTTTTTTTAATGAGAAAACGTTGTACAGGGGCTCTTTTGACTAAAAATTGTAAAAAATCGCTAAATTACACTAATTTGTCGTTTACGGGGTATACAACGGTGCCAAATATATTTTTTTTTAAACCTAAAACGGTATTGTATAATATAAATATACGCTGCAGTCTTTTTTTAATTTATTTTTTTTTCTGTTCACATTTTAAGTGAATATGTGCCGAAATTTCGTAATTATTATTATTTTTTATAATTAATTATTTTATAGAAGCTCTTCTACTCAGCTTAATAACAATAATGTTGTCTAAATTAATTTTTTTCAACAAACTGATACTTTTTAGATACTAAAATAGAATAGTTTTAATTAATTTTTGTATTTATGTAATCTCTGTGGTTGTGGTCTGTCCTGAAAATATCTGAGTTAGTGGCTAAAGACCGTCATGGGGTGCTACCGAGAAAAACGACAGTTACTCAGAGCTGAGGAAACCCAAAAATCAGAAATCTTCCCGTTTAGTGCATGTTCAAAACATTATAAAACACTTTTATTCATGTTGGAATAAGTTTTTAAACCAGTAAACATTAATTTATCATGTTGCAATAGGTCAGGGCGTTTAAAAGGCAACAATTATCATGTTAAAATCGTTATAAAACCCCAGCAAAACACTTTTATCATGTTGGATCTGAAAAATGTCCAAGTCATAAGACTTGTCTAAGAAATTGAATAAAATATCTGAAAAAACTACTCTTCTAAGGTTCTGGGGAGAAGATTTGACTAATTTGGAACTGAATTGAAGGAAAAATGTCCCAGAAGAGTGAAAGGAATCGCTATACTAGGGGGTCAAAAAGCTCAGGACAGTCATGGTGGAAGAGCAGAGTCAGAGGCAATTTTCCTTAAGGATTCCACTAAAAGTGGTGATTCAGTGAAGAAAATGTGAGCATGTCTGTGGCCTGGTTTCCCCTTCAGGGAGCTTCCGTGCAATCCAGACTTAGCTCCCCAGGACTTTTAAACACTCTGAATTAACAAGGGAAACAATCAGGACAGACCACACAGTTGCCAGATTGTGGTGAAAATCAAAATCAGTTCAAGGAAAACCTTCGTAAATATCCATTCTATATTATCGTCTATATTTAAGTTCTTTATACATAATAATTCTTCTGTTTCCATATTCTTTTTTTTTTTAATAATAATTATTTAGATCGTAAGTAACTCTTGAAAAAAAGGAGAGCACCACGCGCCAAAAATAGTAAAAACCCACGTCAGTTAAGCGGATGATACAGTCTTCTATAATGATTATAATAGTTCAGCTAATTTGACTAAAACTAAAGTGATTTCTGTTGATTTTCTCTATAAATATCTGATAAATTCACGTAATTATGAATTAATTATTAGTTTAAATATTCGTACAAGAGCTTTAAGGTTCTAGAGTAAAAAGTATAAACTGGTCTGTTAGTTGTAAAGGAGCAGTTTGCTTATGGCTGATCCTAACCACTCCAATGCGTGGAAATTACCTTAAAAACTGATTTGTTGGTGTGATGAGCAGTTTGGATACAACCGAGACTGTCCAGCGAGCAGACTTAGCGCCAACAGACCAGCGGGTGTCTTTACTATTTCCGAACATTGTGGGCGTGTAGAAACCTTCAAAAACAACCAAAATGAAGGCAGAAAACCGCAAAGAGACTCTCAAAGCACCTTCATCAGTAAACATTATTTAAACTCACTGTATAGAGATAACAAAACGGTGGGTCCCACCTAAACAACAACAAACAAGAAGTTGTACTTTTTTAAACCAGGGCCTGGTTCAATTTTTTATTATCACAGTCCCATGCGGTTTTCTGCTTGTTGAGGCGATTAAAATTACTTTAAATAAGGTTAGATTTATGCGTGTAAGGCCGATACATCAAGGAATCTGCAAAGAAAAAATGAGTCACGATTGTGGTTGTGGAGGTTTGGCGGGGACTTACAGTTAGCTACACAGGGTTGTCCGCCGCTGCTGGTAAAGTTTTCAACTGTCCACGCTGAACAGCTCCTTGTGCAAGGCAGGGAAGTCCAGGTGGGGCGCGGATCTCTTCAGTTTACCCAAAGCGTCCATGTGAAGCATACTGATTTCCCTAGAAACGAAAATTCATTGGTACAGGGTGATTGGTTACGTTTGCTCTCTTTCTTGAACTATTGACTTTTTCAAAAAACGCTATACAGGGTGGTGAAAAGAGAATTTCAAAAGCTAACTGTCAAAATGACAATGGAGTAGTTTTTAACATCCTCGTTTAGATATTTGCGTCTCGTATACAGTGTGCCCCAAATTGAGCAACAAACTAAACTTAAAATGTTTCAAATTGGATGAACTTGGAACTTATATGTTGTTCTTACCTTAGATTAGGTATTTTAGTAAGCAAGGCATCACAAACGGTCACATCACCCTTGATCGGCATGGTGTGGTTCCGGTCCAGTTCCAATTTAAGCGCTCGCAAAACGGCCTGATTCAATCGTCCAATTTCGGCGATTCCTTTCAGTCCTGGCCGATCTAAAACAGAATCAGCTGTAATGGAAAAAAGACCAGTTATCAGGCACCGTCCTTCTCTAGCACACTCAAAAAACAAACACATGGGACCTACCTGGGGATAGAAGAACACAAGCGGAGTACAGAGCCAGTTCGGTTTCGGTCAGTTTCAGTTCGGCCAGTCCTTTGGACACTTCGAACACGCAACTGATCAGCTTCATTTCCGCCGTGTCTGACGTGAAGAAAGCGTCTTGGGGCAACATCGTGTCGCCGTAGAGGACACGATTGTGGGACAGGTCCAGGTAGCGCGACATTCGGATTATTGCCAATTCGAAACTTCCTGTTGAAGAAATACGGTTTAAATTTGTCTTACGACTGTATCAAAAACAAGCTAGAATTGTAAAATCTAGGCCATGGAAAAAAGAAACTAAAAAAGAGAAAAAAGACAGTGACGGTCCTGCTAGCATAGGTTAGAAGTTTTGAAGCCTAGAAACCACTTTTAACCTTACGAAACTAGGATTAGATGCATTAACTCAGACGTAGGGAATGTTAACTGAACTCTGGGAAACCTCAGAGCACGGTTTTGAGCTGGAGACTCATTTCCAGACCCAAAAACTATCCGCTTTGCCTGTGACTTAGATAATAGAGAAGTTCTAAGGTCAAACAAAGCTTTTAGATCTAGAAAATTGAAAACCTACAAGCTGGAAAGCTATACTGAGACTTGAAACTGAGCTTTCCACGAGCTCTTCTCAGGCTAGAAAAGACAGCCCAGAAGGTTCTGAGGCTAGAGACAGCCTTCAAACCTATCCAGCCATGAAAATGGGTTACGATGGCCGTAATACTTGTATTAGAAAGAGTTCCAGATATGTGGAAAGGACCAGACACTGTCAGAATCCTTTGATGAACAGTCAAAAGTGAATAATTCATGTGTGGAAATGGATTGGGGACAAATCAAAGAACTTTCTTAAGTTCAAGGCAACAAAAGGGATCATCTGAAGATTGGTGGACACTGAGAAACCCCTTCTGAGATCCAGATGAACGATTTTGGGGTCTCTGACAGATGAAACAAAGGGACGAACATTTGCCTGATACCCAAAAATGTGTAGAGAGAAGGCAGAACCACAAATCAAAGAGATTTCTCAAGTCCAAAACAACCAAAGGGATCATCTGAAGATTGATGGACACTGAGAGGACTTCTAAGCACCAGATGGACGATTTTGGGTCTCAGAAGAAACAAAAGGAAGAACATCTGTCTGACACTGAAAATTTACCATCTGAAACGTCCATCAATCTTCAAATGGTTGTTTGGCTTGTACTTAAGGAATCTCTTGGATTTGTGAGGCAGGAAAACAATTCAAAGAGATTCTTCCAAGGCACCCAAAGGAACCATCTGAAAATTGATGGTCACTGACTGACTTGTCAGTGTCCACCAATCTTTGGATAGTAAATTTGGTTGTCTTGGACTTTGGTTGGTGGTCCTTTCTTCCTCCTAACCAACTGTACTCAATCATTTGGTGGGAACATCCACTTGTGTCTGTTCAGGGATCTCGCAAAGGCTTCTGACAACCTAATTTACTCTGTTGAACACTAGAACGCATATACTCGCCTGCTTTGAGCAGCACAATCTGATCGTCCTGACTGAGCTTCATGAAACCAGGCACCATCTTGGCAAATTCGATAATCTGCTGGATGATTGTGGTCAGTTTTTGGGCGCAGTCCAGCCACAATTCCTCATGGGCCATATTCTGATAGTAGAGCAATCGGGTGAGATCGTGGGGCTTTCGGAACATTTCGTGGATGTGCTCGATCGAATACAAACAAGTCCGAGTGTGCGCATCCGATATTGTTTTCGACAACAGTTCCGATATTTGACTGGGATCTGAAACGCCATTGAATCAACCAAACTCATCATCACACTGATTTCACATTAGTAACATGCAAAAGCTCCCAAAATGGATGAATGGAAAGGGTGGAACTTACTGGGTAACACCACCGGATCACATTCATCCCCCCCACCATTATTGCTGACGTGTTGTTGTCCTTGTCTGGCTGACGTGCCTTGCCCCACTGGCGAGTTTGCGTACGTGGTGCTGTCCACGTAACTAGGCACCTGTAGCCCGTCTACGCTCTCTTGTTTCACCGAGATCACCTGATTTAGATCGTTTTGATTGTTTTTGCCTTTTCACCTTAACTCTACGTATTGTTGCATTGTTTTCCAGCTTAACCTAACCTGGACACTACCCTGTTTAGGAATAAAACAGTGCTTAAAGTGCTCTTTTAAGTTTGAGTAAGACTGTTTTGAACATTGCTTTGCCTTTGGTACGCTGGCCCCCTACCATCTCAGTTGGTAACCGATCAAAGTACAATTTTTTTTCTGTTATTACGGAATGGTGTAGCTACAAATCAGCGTTTACAGCACTACTCCAAGTAGAGTAGTTTTTGCGTAGTAATTTATTGAAACTTGCAGAGCTACTAACTTTGATTTGTCTCCAGTAGACAGCTACTTCCCTCTTGGCCCGCTCTCGCCTGATTTCCTAACAGAACAAAATAACAATTTTTCCTGTGATTACTAGATGGTATAGCTACAAATCAGCGTTTAAAGTACTGAGCTAGCCATTCTAGTTTGAGAGTAATCATATTTTTTGAAAACTGTTATTTCAGTTCAAACTATAAACTTTGTTTTGGTGTAGTCACGTGAAATTTGACAGCTGTCACTTTAGAGTGATAACAGTTAGACGCTCAGTTGAGTAATAAATGTGTAATTCCACCTATCAGAGAATAAGTGTTTGTGTAATCCGCAGTGTAATTCGACAAAATGTAACAGATGTCACACTCAAATATGACAAGAGCTACACACAGTCAAACTTGAGATTAGTGTCAAAAACTGAAATTTCTACTAATCAAAGATGCAAGCGAATATCTCAACGGATTTTTGACTCAAACTTTTAACAGCTATCAAGCTTGACAGAAGTCAAACATTTAAAATTTACAAAACTTCACCAACTAGAGATTGGTCGATTTCTCGCAAACGTCTAAATGGATATGTAATGTTCAAACTTTTGACAGGTGTCAAACACGGTTAGATATGTGATTGTACTAAATTTGACAGCTGTCAGACTGAATTACAGAGTTGTGCGGTAAAAAACTGCAACAATACGTAGACAATCAGTTCTGATCCCGACGATTCTGCGGTACGTTTCAAGTTTCTGGAATCGTACTAACCGTAGTGCCTCCGGATAGACTGGTGGACGAGTTGGTTTGCGTAATGCGTTTAAACGGTCGCGACTCTGGTGATAGTGGGAGGGACGTGGAGGAGGTTTTCGCCCCTCCACCTCCTCCACCACCACCACCCCCACCACCATTGGTTGTGTTAGTGCCTGAGATACGATTTTGAGGTTAGTTTCACCGATGCACATGCGTGTTAGTGGAAGCTGGCACGAAATAATCGACTGACCTGTAGTTACGACGTTGGCCATGAGGCTGCCGGTGTCGCTGAGAGCGTCCAGGCCGGGACGAGGATCGTAGGCCGTCGTGCTGTCCACGTAGTCGGCCGAAATGTCATAACCGATCGTGGAGGCAGGCACTTGGGTCTGTCCTGGGTAATACGCGGGCGTGTAGGACCCCACGTCGTTGTAGGGTGGGTACCTAGAGAAAAGTGCAAAAAACACGGTTATTTGGAAAAATTCGGAAGGGGAACAAAAGTAGAGAATTTAATTTGCTACCAAAACTTCATAATGATATTTTGTCCTTAAGAGCATCAGAAAGGAGATATTTACAAAAGAAAGTTGAGGGGCAGCAAGGTGGCTCATTTACCCCAAACTTGACAAAATTCGCAGAAATGTTAAGAGACCAAAGTTGTAGAGAATTTAATTTCCTACGAACACCCAAGAATAGTATTTGGTCCTTAAGGGCCTCAGAAGGGAGTTATTTGTCAAAAACTGAAACCCTGGATCTGTAAAAAAAAACCTAACATTGATTTTGAATATCTCAGAAACCGTATAGGGCTCGGCATTATATCGGCCGATGCACGTCATTGATGTTTAGCTTTGCCAGATATTTTTTTTATCATTAAAACCTGAACTTTACATCAATTTTGTATTTATTTATTTTTTATATACAAGTTGACACAGTTTTTTATTTTAATAACAATATCAGTCAATATGGAGGTTTATTCCCTAATCCTTTTGAAAATTGCTAAAACTATACAGGTGTGGTAAATCCAAAACCGACCATAGGAAAACCGTGTAACTGACAGAGAAACGTAGATAATTGCATGCGTGGGACAAAGACAGAAAACGAAAAAAATACCAAGTAGGCCATATTTTCAGTACGTTGTTGCCAAAATCCAATACCGTCGACAAAATGTATTGGATTTTGGCAACAGCGTACTGAAAATATGGCCTACTTGGTATTTTTTTCGTTTTCTGTCTTTGTCCCACGCATGCAATTATCTACGTTTCTCTGTCAGTTACACGGTTTTCCTATGGTCGGTTTTGGATTTACCACACCTGTATGTTGTGCCTCTAAAAGCAAAATCAAAGTAGCTAGTTATTTTAATTTCATATTGTATTAAAAAGTTACCTTAGACCTTAGAAACCTAATAATTTATTATACTATTTATGTAATTAATTTAAAAATCTGTATGATTGCAAATACATATTTTACATACAACTTTGTGAAGCACTTTAGACAATCATTTTCATCCACCAACAAAGACTTGTTTATTTTTGAACTTTTGATGAATATTTTCCATGATTCTTCTACAAAAAAATGTCACCAAAAAACGATAATGAACAGGACATAAAATAAATAAAACCACTTACTTTGTTCATACATGTCCTATATTGAGATTCAATTAGTGGGGACTGCCTGTATACCTATAAACCTATTTTAGGTGAACTCAAGGAAATGCATGGCTTTACTTTCTGGGATATAAGGCTCACTGTGGGAACAGTCCAACCCGCTAAAAATACTGTTGATAAACAAAAAACTCTAATGCAATAATTTTTGTGTTAGGTACTTCTCTCACAGCAGCCAAAAGGATGAAAGAACCTCGGTGATCTCGTTCAGGTTCTATATTAAAGCAGGGACAAGCTGCTGGCTTTGTTTACCTAAAGCCATGTTCATTAACATAACCACAACTCACTCAGTCTTAAACACCACAATAATAAGTAATATTATTATGTGTACACACACCAACGCACGAATTAACTATTAACTGCTCAATAAATAATGCCTCCTATTTAAAATAGAAGATTCTTAAGTTCTTAGAAGTAGCAGTTGTTTTTTATCTTCTTAGCAGTATAGACAATTTTCTATCACAACAAAAACAGCAAACTGTCAACGTCAACAGGCAATCTGGCAACAGCGGACACAACTCGTTAAACGGTCGAGATCAAGAAGGTCGTCTTCGTATTATATCTGCGTTCGTTGAAAAGGCGCGTGTGAGAAAGAGAGCGCGACAGCCTGCAACTAATCGCTACGCAATACGAATGCATTTTCAAAGCGTCAAACTCTCTGATGACGTGCATTGGCCGATATACTGCTGTACATTTTTTATATACCAGGTGTCCAAGAGCACCCTGGACATAGGAGATTAACATGGGAAAACGGTTTTGATTTTTTTGCGCCTGTACGGTTGATTTGATTGAAAAATCGTATTAATGAAAGTTGTAGTACCTATCACGGAGTAGTTTTCTGTATTTTTTTCGGATCTCTAACTTGAGCCATTTCGTCGTAAAACACGAACAAAAATGAGAAAATTTAAACTTTTGGCCTGCACTGTATAGGCGGTTGTCGGGCAACGGGTAAACATTTCATTGTTGCCGGTACGGTTGCTCGGCAACCGCTTATACAGTGCAGGTAAAAAGTTAAAATTTTCGCATTTTTGTTCGTGTTTTACGACGAAATGACTCAAGTTAGAGATCTGAAAAAAATACAGAAAATTAGTCCGTGATAGGTACTACTACTTTCATTAATACGATTTTTCAATCAAATGAACCGTACAGGCGCAAAAAAATCAAAACCGTTTTCCCATGTTAATCTCCTATGTCCAGGGTGCTCTTGGACACCTGGTAGAACATGTTAGGTCAAATTGAAGCTCAAGGTGTGCAGAATCAACAGATTTGATAATATACAGGGTGTCCTATATGAAAGAAACCTACTTTTTGGACAATTAAGGCAAAAGGACTTTGACCGTAAATATCTCAGAAACTGTTCACTTTTTGGCAAAAAAATGTACCTGTAATGAAAAAAGTACTTACCCCCCGTTGTAGCTGTGATGCAGCTGATCGCTACTAGAGGGCGTTTGCTGCTCAAACACTGAACTGTCAGGCGCAGAATCGCTTTGAGCCCTTAATTGCGCCCGGTGGAATCTCACCTCGTCTTCGACCTTTTCCCGTTGTTTTTTGGACATTCGGCCAAATTTTACAGCTGTAAACAGAAAAAAGTTACATCCTGTCCTTTCCCGTAAGGGGCTTTTGTTGCTGTTTCACTATTCCCATGATTTACACAGTTAACCACACAGATGTGGACGGTGTGTAAAGCAATTACGGTTAAAATAGGCATGTACGCGTAATGTATATTGTTTTAGGAGCAAATAAACTTGAGTGAAACATGTACAGTTATGGTTGTACGTTTATGTGGGTCAATTGCACTTGTTTGGCGCCCTCTAGCGGTCGTACCGTTAAAGATTTTGCCGTAAAGTGTGGGTATTTTTGGAAAGCTCGCACTGTGTACTACAATTTTTCAGTGACTTTTCCACGTAGAACCTCAAATAACGGAGTTATTAAGGGTGACCTAGAAAGTGGCAACATGGAAAGAGCGATCAAAAACTGTCAAAAAATGACGTTTTTGACAGGACTTTTCGGTTAAGACGTAAATCACAGCAGTCACAACTGTTCAAAAACATGACATTTTCATAAAGTTTGTTCAGATTTGACTTGCTCTTTTAAAGCACACTGGAAAGACTACTAAATATTGAAGTCAAGTCACAAAAAATTCAAATGTCAACTAAGAATCGTGTCGTTTGACAGATGTGTCAAGTGGATTTAACACTAAAACGTCAATCTTAGGTCATAAAATACCAAAAATACAAGGGGTGACAACTTTGAACCTTTTGGCGCTGGTTGATAAATGTCCTTGTAAAATTTTGACGTTTGACAGACAGGTCAAGTGATTCTTGTACGTGAAATTGACGTGAAATTTGATTTTTTTTTTGACATAATAACGGATATACAGAGTGGTACTCACCGTCCCGGCTCATACCCAGTCTGAGGCACTTTTGTAGGCGGCAGTACTGACACCGATTGCGATTCACCCTGTCTACGACGCAATTTTTGTTCCTCGGACATTGATAATTCACCACCGAGCTTTGAGAACGTCGAAAAAACCCTTTGCAGCCCTCGCAAGTGATGACGCCATAGTGCACGCCACTGCTTTTGTCTCCGCATACTTTGCATGGTATTATCTCTATTTGTGCTGCAAACAGAAAAAAGAAATACTAAAAAACAACAACACAAAGAAAGAGATTAAAGTTGCACGAACAAGACCAGCTGTCAAATCACCGGAGTTATAAACTGTCAAACTAAACAATCAAAAATCAATTAAATTTTCATTGAATATCAACCGCAAAGCTACTGAACTGTTTGATAAGTGAATCCAGGATTAACCTGTCAAAAATTTAACTGTCAAACTGACAAAATAACCGAGTTATGAGCTGTCAAATTGAAGTAGTCAAACTGACTTGAACCGGTTTAAGCCCAGAAATTAGTTGTGACGTAAAAAACCCTCCCATAAATCTATAATGATTTAATTTAATTACTTACAATAACAAATAATTTAATTTTATTCTAAATAATAGTTTTGCAAATTAAGTAATTAATGGCCTCGGCTAAAGTATTTTAAAAAACAGTAATTTAATTAAAAAAAATTATTATTTATCATGTCATTCTAGACACTTTGGGCTTACTTATTCTGACACTTTGTGTAAGTAATTTAATCACTTTACTTAGAGCGCTTTCCGTCACCATTTTGCCAAGAAACTAAACGTGGCAACGTCGCAAATTCTAATTAGGAAAAGCAAATAATCGATTCACACGTAAAATACCACATTAATGAAAAGGTTATTGAACTGGTTGGCGCTTTTATGTAATAACAAACAGTTGAAACGTTATAATCAGTCTTATTAAACAATTAATTAAAGTCATTTATCACTGAAATACATAAACTATTCGCCTGCTTGATGTTTATTGTGATTTTCCAGCGATTTGATTGACCGTTACGATTCAACAATAAAACCTACCAGAAATTGACCGAAAGTAATTAAAATTTTAAATTACTTGAAATTTTTAAATTATTTATTAGTAATGTGTTAATAATAATCCTAAATTTTGCATTAAACTACAGAAAAATTCAGTAACAGAAAGTAATTAAATTACTGGAAAATGCTGTACAAGCATGATGTGATTAAATTTTTATTAAATTACTTTCTTTATAGTAATTGTGCTTTGTTGTAAATTGTTGACACTTTTAAATTACTTTAGCCAAATTTATTAATTACTTAATTTGTACAAAATAATTAAAACTCTGTATTACTTTTACTTATTTTTGTTAATGTTAATGAATGTTTGGGCACACTGAAAGTAATGTAGTTTTAATTACTTAGTGTGACACAGACAAAGAAGTAATATAAATGTTTTGTTCGCTTATCCAATCATCACCACTGTAATATCTGTGAGAGACTCTCTCTGTGAGAAGAGTATAAATTTGAATACATTTACACTTAATCTACAGGGTTAAAGCAAAAATCAAGGCCATAATTCATAAGATAACTTTCTTATGAAGCTTCAAAGCTTCTGGTGGCCTGCCAGCTCTCCAGACTTGGATCCGCTTGGGACCTTTTTCGGGGTTTTAAGCAAAAAGGGTGGTACCTCTTATAGAATTAGCATTCTTCCGTTCTTCTGAGTCCAAATTTTGGGGTGGGGGAGTGGACGAATCCACCGAACTAGTCTCTCTATACAAATCCCTTCCGTTTTCACTAACTACTCCCCACGTATCGTTTGTATTGAATAAATCGGGAAAATTATCCATTTTTCACTAGTCGCACTGACACAAAACGAAAAACGACCCCTGTACCTCAGGAGGCGCATGGCGCAGGTCCGAAACGATCGCCCGATCTGAGTCTGAGTGAGCGCAATTCACTAAATTACTGAAAACACTGTTTGGCAACGTTTACACTTTGGGCCGCGTAAATTACGTCAATCTCCATCGCTGTGTCGCGAAACCTGTTGAAATTGAACAAGCAGAATGCACCCCCCACAAACTTATGACGCAATTAATTAGGTTTTATGAGAGAAACTTAAAATGGCGGCCTAGGACGCCATTTTGTTTAATCTAAAAGCTGTTCTACTCTCGTTAATTTGCCAAAATTTGACGTTTCAAGTGTCTTGAAGATCTTTTACTGTCTTCAGATTGTCAAAAAGTGACTTCGTAAGCTTCGTTACTGCCTTAAAACTTTCTATTTGCCTTCACAGTGTCAAAATTGACTTTGTAAGCTCTGTTATTGTCTTGAAGCTTTCATATTCTCTTCAGTTTGCCAAAAAGTGACTTCGTAAGCGTCATTACTGTCTTTAGTTTTTTTTTTATTATGAATGAATTAAGTTAGGTTAGGTTAAGACATTTCTGACAAAACGCCAAAATTTTGATGGATTAGTGAGGTTAAGGTGATTGCGCAATGATTTCAAAGTATGTTTTCTCAAGTCAAAATTGGAAAATTGACTTGAAAAAGGAATTAAAAGTTTCTTCTCTCAGGCGTCCTAAAAATATACCCACATGAGTTGATTGATAACACCGTTTGGCCGCTAGAGGGCGTCAAATTTCTTTCACCATAAAATTACATATTTTCGATTCAGTTCATCAAAATAGAAAACTTCAAATTTTCAAGTCAATTTTCGTGTGTTTGGCGTCAAAATTGGAAAAATGACTTGAAAAGGGAATTTAACTTAAAAATGCATGAAATAAGCAGCAAATCGACAACAGCGCTAATAAAAATAATAATGGAAAGATAACCGGTCAAGTTTTCTTATCAAACAAAAAAATGGCGGCGGCGCGCATTTCGCAGTTGCTGGCGAGAGTAACAAAAGTCAATGAACCGCCAAAAGTTTCGAGCTCGAAAGTTTATCGAACTTTTGGTTCGGTGCCGGTTTATTTACCTTTTTCAACACGTCATCCGTTATGAATTTGTCAGAGTTTACCTAATTCGTTTTGTTTTTTAACAAAAGTTTGAACATTTATTAAATTTCTACCGATTATCCACCGCTTATCAGTAGATGATGAGTGCGGGTCAATGGCTTTTTTAGAAATCATTGTGCAATCACCTTAACCTTACTAATCCATTAAAGTTATTGTTTTTTTTTTTTTCGGGAATGCCTTAACCTAACCTAACACGTTAACGACCGTGTGCACCATATTGGTGCACCGCGTGACCCTATTTACAGAGAGACCAAAACCACGTTTACAACTTTGAACTGAAACTTTGAAAATTCACCACAAATTCAGTTTTCACGTTCTTATACAGTAAAAGAGCTTCAAAACAACAAAAGGAGTTTTATCATTAAATTTTGACAAACCAACTGTTTTGAACATCAATTAAACAAGACAGTATTTAAACCTCGATTTAAACTTACCAGAACAATTATGACAATTTTAAGACTATAAAAAGAGCTTCAAGACACTCATAAAACTTTCAAAGACAGTAACAAAGATTGGCATAATTTTTATTTAACATTCTGAAGACAGTAAAAGTGCTTTAAGACCCTAAGAACATTTTAAACGTCAAATTTTAACAAACTAACTATAGTAAAACGTTTTAAACATCAATTCTAAGAATCTTAAGACAATAAGAGAGCTTCAAGACAATAATGAAGCTTACCAAGTTAATTTTGACAATCTGAAGACATTAAGACAACTTCAAGACAGTATAATAAGGCCTACCAAGGTAATTTTGACAATTTGAAGAAATAAAGAAAGCTTCTGAGCAGTAATTAAGCTCACAGACTCAATTTTTGACTATCTGAAGACATTAAAATCGACATTGCAACTACTCAAAATGACTGATGATTTTAGTTGCTGAAATCGATGGAATGATGAAATTGAAGATTTAATTAAAATTATACAAAATGCTGAAATTGGTAAAATCAAGACTTGGACAGTTACTAACAAAGTTGAAATGGACCCTTACTATTCTGACAGCAAAATGACAGTTGACTGTCAAAAAAAGTATACTGTAAAGTGTGATTTTGACAGGCATTTAATATTCTTTTAATAAAAGTAGTTTCTATTCATTAATTATAAAAAAAGTGAAAATAAGCTGAATACGGCACTGGTTTTTTCGGGAAGAATAGTTCCGTATGGAGGCGCGGTTCAAAAGCCATTGAACTCGGGGTTATTCACTTTACAACCCGAATATTTCAATGTAGAGTCTATTCTGGCAGACTTTTCCTTAAAAAAATTAAATTGTCTGGAAAACAGGGGCGTATCAGCCCATTTTTTGCTTTAGAAAAAAATAAATAGAAAAAGTGGGGTTAATGACCGATTACACCCAAATCACTGATAACAATAAACTTTCTGTGTGTTTTTATATATCACTGTACTTACATATGTATACCTACAGTGCTTTATATAGGTATATGTATATAGTTATAGTGTTAATATTGTAAATATTAATAAGTGTATATTATATATTATAAAGTGTCACGTGTTTGTAAGGGGTGGTTGACAGCACTGTAATTAGTTGAAATTACTGTAAAAAAAACAAAATGGTGGATCTACTGGTTGGTAGAAAAAAAAACACTTCCGCACTTAAATTTGGTCACACTTTCACTTTTTTTGCACTGAAAAAAAACCACTCGACCGTGCCGTAAACGCGGTTTTACCGCACGCATTTTGTTTTTTTTTTTCACGTAAAGTGTGCCCTAGCAAATTGTCCGCGTATCTGTGTTGTGTAGTAATAAGAGAGACACCGGCTACGACCGGCTTCGTAGCGCCATCTTTGTCTGACGCGTACCGCCAGTAGCGCCATCACTGTCTGACGCGTAACGTGACGCGTCGCCGTGACGTAGTCGTCCCCCCTCCCCCGCGCTTTTGAGTAAGCGGGTTCGTTCACCTTTCAAGCTGTATAAGCCGTATGACTATATATTAAAGCGGTGTTGCCGTTGTTAGTGGATTCTTCCGACAAAAAAGATTTTTTAAACTCTGATTAATTCCATTTCCGTTATTTGAATAGATAAAAAAAAGTGTAAATAAGGAAATTTGTAGAAAATTTAATCCTCTACAAGATTGTATTAGGTGTTTTTGCCTTTAAGGGCCTCCTTAAGGAGTTTACAAGGTGACTGAGTGCACTAAACACCTTTTTTTTAAGTCCTATGCTTAGTTAAGTTAAAGTTTTGACGTGTTTGACAGGTGTCACATGACACATACATTGACATTTCAACTTCCAGTCCATAAGGCAATTAATCTTAACAGTAAAAAATACATTTCAGTCACGTTACGTAGTGAGTGATTTTTGACAGTTGTGACGTATTTGAGCGTTATCACGTGACGCAAGGCGTTCTTTCCAACTGACATCTCTCAGATTGCGACTAAAAAATTTGTAAAATACCCTTTGTCAATGTGGTAGGACAAGTAGAAAAGTCTGTTTTAGATTTTCGATTGACTTTTGACTGTTTTGTAGGTTTATTGGTGGTCACGTGATTACATCATATCATCCTAAAGCTGTCAAACAGTGGAACTGTCAAATTTCCTGACAGTACATGCCTGGCCACTTTACGTTAACGTTTGACAGTTGGGACGTGTCTGACAGGTGTCACGTGTCCGCGAAGGCTGAAATTTTCACAAAACATAGCTAAAACATGAATTTAGTTTTAGTAAAATTGGGAACGTGCAGTAAAAATTACCAGAGAAGACACTAGTGTGAGTACCCTAAAATTGATTGCTTCCAACCTAATTAGACAAGAACAAACCGTTTTTTCTGGAGGTAAAAATAAAAAAAAACACGAAAACGCTATTAATATAATCGGTCAAAAGTTCGGGTAGGTCCGCAACCAATCCTAAAGGTGTCACTGACACTAACCGAGCATAATTTGGGAGTTTGTTCACCTTTTGCGAAAACAACCAGAATTTCCTGGCTTAAAAAAAATTGCGCAACAATCAATTAAAACCCTGATGATGCCCTAATCATAAGGGAAACAGAACATTCCCGGGAGAAACGTGATTTATCACATTTACGGAGGTAAACGACCTCCGAATTCGGCCGGAGTCATTGACACTTAATAAAATTGAAAAACTGCCGCATAATAGGCCTACACACCGAAATTTCTGGCAGTGGAAATGGTTAACGTCTGCAAATAAAAATTTTAATTGACGTTTTATTAACACATTTTGAATAATAGCAACCGTTCAGACCAGTCAGAGTGGATGTGGATTTGGAAAGCTTAACGTCTGCCCCATCGTTTGTTTTCTATGACGTTTTGACGTAACTTGTCACATAAGGAAGTAATTTAGGGTCAAAGCAACGAGTGAGTGTCACGTGATACTAATGACGTACGTTACAACTGACAATGATGAAAACTAGTTGGACAGCTCCATTAAGCTATAAATTGCAACTGATTCAGCTTTACAAAATTGTGATTTACAGCTCTATGGAGTATTGAGTGATAATTGACAGTTTTGACGTGTCTAACCGGTGTTACTTGACACCTTTTGACAGCAACGTCAATTTTGTGAAAATTGTTAGAAATGTTGCTAATCTTGAAAATTTTGATATAACTTGACTTTTATGCAACAGATTACATTTTAAGAGATAAATTATCAAAACTGCCAAAACTAGAAATGTCATGCCTTGCTTGAAACTAATGATGTCATTTTGAAGTGAGAGCTGTCAAAACCTTATAAGTAAAACGGTTTACTTAGACTTAGATAAGCCAGTTCTCCTTCACCATCGTGTCGGAAATTCCACTAACCAGCAGCAAGTTTCAAGTCGATTTTTCTCGTTTATCGCACGGGACTACTTTATATCATTGGATAGCTTATTTTATTATTATTCCTGACAGTATTCTTAGCAATTCAACGCAACAATGACGTCTCTATCTAGTTTAGTTCCTAAGATCTTGATTTAATTCTGTTTAAGTGCCTTTCTAGCCTATTTGCTTGATTTCTACTCTGTGAAAACCATGAAGGACTTAATGTATGACTGTGATATGTTTTTCCTGACAGTATTCTTAGCAAATCAACGCAAAAATGACATTTTTATCTCGTTTAGTTTCCAAGATATTGATTTTTTCCTGTTAGAGTATGTATTCATTCTCGTAATTTGAGAAAAACAAAACAACTAAATATGTGGCTGGTTCTGATGTTTTTGGAGCCAAAATTAGTTGCCAGTGCCCCACGACAGGTGCACGGAAACGAGAAACATTCACAGACAATTGAGAATGTAGGCAAAACAAAAAACACGCAAATTTTCACTTGTTTCCAAAAATGCATTTTTGCGTTATAAGAATTTCCTCGGCCTGCCCGACTTAATTCCCTTTTGTGAAATGTACCGCAATAATTGACGTTTGTCTCTTTAAAATGATAATTAAAAGCCGGTAACGGACGGTCCGTTACACCAAACAGCCCAGACGTGTACGAACGCCTTTAAGAAAAAAATCGAAACACGTAAAGCATGTAACAGTCCCATAAAACACTCACGGACATCGGATCTAAGCCGATATAGCGGCACATACACGTAATATTTCGGTAAGTAGGTCACTGAGACTAGCTGGCTAGTTGGGTCAATGCACCGCGTTTGCTTACGACAACGTTGCCACGTCTATGAAATTTTCATTCAAATTATCAGAATAGAAAAAACAGCTAGCAACAGATTTGGTTTTTTTGACACTTAACTGTCATTTTCTCACATGTCATTCTAGACTATAAAACTTTCTAGATCCAATCTAGAGCATTCCAGTGCCTATATCATCATTTCCCGTAAAAATTCTTCTAGAACGTCTCCGGAAGATTATTAAGTCTTCTTTCATAGACTATTAAAAGAAAACTTAAAGGATTTTGTTCTGGATTATTTAGAAGCTTCTAGAAGTTTTTCATACAAAGGAACCTTTTAGTATTGTTGGAAAAAGATCTAGAAAAGGCCTGGAAGGCACTAGAATGTATATCTCATCTAGAGCTTGTCTGCTTCACACAGTTTCGCAGATTTGGTTTTTCTTACACTTGATGTGCTTAAAATTTAATCTATTTCTAAGGTCTTTCCAGAAGAGTTTTTACACTCAAATGTCATTTTGTCGGTTATAGAAGCTGCTAGGAGCAATCTAGAGCTTTTGAGAAGTTTCTGTAACACCATTTCGCTAAAAAACTCTTCTAAAACGCCCTCAGAAGATTATTGTACCCTTTCATAGATTAGGAACGTTTCTAGAGGTCTTCAAAGCAATCTCACTGGTTTATGTAAGGTGAATAAATGTTATTGATGATCCAGCAACTTCTAAAAGCTTTACAGACATCTAAACTAGTTTTGACTCAAAGGAACCTTTTAGAATTGTTGGAAAAAGATCTAGAAAAGGCCTGGAAGGCACTAGAATGTATATCTCATCTAGAGCTTGTCTGCCTCACACAGTTTCGCAGATTTGGTTTTTCTTACACTTGATGTGCTTAAAATTGAATCTATTTCTAAGGACTTTCCAGAAGAGTTTTTACACTCAAATGTCATTTTGTCGGTTATAGAAGCTGCTAGGAGCAATCTAGAGCTTTTGAGAAGTTTCTGTAACACCATTTCGCTAAAAAACTCTTCTAGAACGCCCTCAGAAGATTATTGTACCCTTTCATAGATTAGGAACGTTTCTAGAGGTCTTCAAAGCAATCTCACTGGTTTATGTAAGGTGAATAAATGTTATTGATGATCCAGCAACTTCTAGAAGCTTTACAGACATCTAAACTAGTTTTGACTCAAAGGAACCTTTTAGAATTGTTGGAAAAAGATCTAGAAAAGGCCTGGAAGGCACTAGAATGTATATCTCATCTAGAGCTTGTCTGCTTCACACAGTTTCGCAGATTTGGTTTTTCTTACACTTGATGTGCTTAAAATTGAATCTATTTCTAAGGACTTTCCAGAAGAGTTTTTACACTCAAATGTCATTTTGTAGGTTATTCTAGGTTGTAGAGCTTCAAAAGCCTCAAAAAACTCTTTAAAAAAGAAAATAGTAATTTAATCACATCCTTCTTCTTCTTGATTTGGTTTAGGTTAAAGTTTTGGAGCGCTGTTGCCATATTTTAGATTTTTCTTCAAAACAACTAGATTCTAAGGAAAATTTTCAGGTTTTTTTGCTTGAGACTAACGGTAAATCAATTTGGCAACGTTGTAGTTCGTTTGGCTTGCAGTGTGGTGGATGTAAACAAAATATCCCGTTGCGACGAAGAAGCGCCTTAAAATAATACATTTTCCGCTTTCAGCTACTCCACACTGTAAACAAATGATTTTAACAGAAATAATGGGGAATATACAGAGTGTAGTAGAAAATCTTTGTCCATTCAATAGAACGTAGTTTTTTGAGGAGTTACAGCAAAAGTGTAAATTAGAGAAAGGTCTCTAATTGATTAGACATTCAGGGGAGTTAGATCAAAAACTGTCAATCACTTCATCTATAAGTTTTTACATCAAAATCTTTATTAAAAGTAGTTTGTTCCTATATTTTTGACTGTTTTAAGGGTAAATCAACTGCCTCTCACTGACTGTCTTCTAAAGAAACTTTACCAAAAAAATGTTTTACAGTATTTTGGTTGGGTGTTGTTTCTGTGTTTGCCACTTAGTTACCACTAAATTTCACTTGAATATATATATAAAAAAAAAGTCACGTGATGGTAATATCGCTGATTTGATTGGTTTTTGGGCCAACAAGCTAATCACTGACCAGATCTATAACACTCATGAGACTTACGTAATTTGAAATTAATTACACCCAGTAGATTTTTTACAAGCACACGTCGAGGGAATTATAATAAATGATGCAGGATTTTCGAGCCTTGGAAAGAAAGTTGTCTTGAATGACTCGAGGGAATCTACAGAACAGTTGCGAAATGAAATGTTAACAACTTTACGTACTGGTGAAAGTTTTTTCGTATTTACGTAATGTGCTTTTATAGTTTGATGGTGGAAAAGGTGAAAATTCCAGTAAAACAACCCCAAAAACCCACCGAAAGTAGCAACCATCAACCTATCAAGGTCCATCAATTTACCAAATATGTCCACCAAAATAACTAATTTGGAAAGTGACTTTTTTTTCTCTTCTTGTTCCAATTATACGGTGAAATGTATGAGAGTGACAGAGACAAAAAAAAATTGAAAGATGGTTGGTTACAAAGTGAAGATTTAATGTTACTGTAGTAAAAGTCATAGGAAGGCAACACTTTTCATAAAAATTCCGATGGAAAAGTAGTGAAAAAACCACTGGCAACGCTGCAAATAACCTGAAACTCTCTCGCAATTAAAGGCGAATTTTTAAGGTTTAAAAGACAAATAATATTTTCAAGACATTTTCTTGAGTTTGAAATCAATTTTTAGGACTAGAGACTTGGAAGTACTCTGTAATCCATAAAAACTAACTTAAAAGGCATATTTTAAGTCTTGTATTAATTAGTCTGAAAACTGACTTGAAAGGCTGTGTTCATGCTTCCAAGAACTGTTTTGAAGCAAAAAAAGTTTCTGAAACAGTTTGGGAAGCTGTAGAATTGACCTAGAAGGCTCTAGAATACATTCAAAATCTGCCTAATCCAGTTAGCAGATTTGGGTTTTTTTGACATTTACTTTACTAAACTGTCATTTAGTGAGTTATTCTAGAAGCTTCTAGGTCCTGGAAGACTCTGGATCTTTAATGAGTGTTCTTCAATTAGTGCAGATCTTCAAACTATGTTTTTTAAAGCTTGTAGAATGCTTTATAGTCCATAATTTGCTTCTAGAAAGATTTTATGGTCAAGTGAAGATCTGCAAGGCTCTAGATTGGCCCTAGAAGGCTCTAGAGCTTTGAATTTATTGAGAGTTGATAGATTTGAGTTTTTTAGGGATTTTAGAACAGTTAGTGGGATTTTTAAAGGTTTTAAATTAGAGGAATTTTATTAATTCAGACACTTCACCAAGTCGTTTAGTGTTAACTCTAGAAGAACCTTCTGGAAAGCTTCTAAAAGAACTTTAATTGTATAATTACGTAAAAATAGGTTTTTGGAAAGCTTTTTTAAAGTTATAAGCACTTTCTATAAAAGTCAAACTTGTCATCTAGAACTTTTTTGCTCTAAAAATTCTAGAACTATTCTGGGGCATATTCCAGATGAGTACAAATTGAGTTGCTGTTTTAAAACGTTTTTCTGCGTTTTTAAGGTAAAATAAACTGGTACGCCACTGGTTTAGTACGTAATCGATGGATTCTTAAGCGTTGCACGCAAACAATCGCATTATTCACTTACTTATGTGCAACCCGTTAATCTCTTACACACGAGACTGTTTTGATATCTATTTATACGTAGTAGGTATGTACACGAAACGCATCATAGTCTATAATTAGCGTTTAATTGCAAAATCTGACAACAATGCACATCAATAATTGTCTGTCTTTGTCTGTCTTCTCTGCACTTTTAAATATGGATGAGACAGAGTTGAAGAAGGATGCTCAATTAGGTCATTGTTGCCAGGTGTTGCTGAATTGCATTGATTTAAGAAGATAGTTTGTTATTGTCAACGTCATCATCGTAATCATTATTGTCGTCATCAATATCATCATTATCATCATCGTTTTCATTAGCTGCGTCATCATTATCATTATCATTACTTTCTCCACATTCATAAGAACAAAGTCTGCTACTAATGAAATTCTATATATTGCTAATACCCCAGACATGATCTGGTAAAAAAACGACAGTCATCAGTCAACTGGATTTTTCCAGAGAAATTCTCAAATTTTGATTTTACCAAAAGTGACGCTTGTGCTCCCCTGACACTACATTGGATTTTGGGACTGTACGATCCTGTCATGCAACTGTCATTTATGAAAATTTTTCTGCATATTGCCTATACCTGAGACATGATATGGTAAAAAAATGACAGTCATCAGTTAACTGGATTTTTCCAGAGAAATTCTCAAATTTTGATTTTACCAAAAGTGACGCTTCTGCTCCCCTGACACTACATTGGATTTTGGGACTGTACGACCCTGTCATGCAACTGTCATTTATGAAAATTTTTCTGCATATTGCCTATACCTGAGACATGATATGGTAAAAAAATGACAGTCATCAGTCAACTGGATTTTTCCAGAGAAATTCTCAAATTTTGATTTTACCAAAAGTGACGCTTCTGCTCCCCTGACACTACATTGGATTTTGGGACTGTACGACCCTGTCATGCAACTGTCATTTATGAAAATTTTTCTGCATATTGCCTATACCTGAGACATGATATGGTAAAAAAATGACAGTCATCAGTTAACTGGATTTTTCCAGAGAAATTCTCAAATTTTGATTTTACCAAAAGTGACGCTTCTGCTCCCCTGACACTACATTGGATTTTGGGACTGTACGACCCTGTCATGCAACTGTCATTTATGAAAATTTTTCTGCATATTGCCTATACCTGAGACATGATATGGTAAAAAAATGACAGTCATCAGTCAACTGGATTTTTCCAGAGAAATTCTCAAATTTTGATTTTACCAAAAGTGACGCTTCTGCTCCCCTGACACTACATTGGATTTTGGGACTGTACGACCCTGTCATGCAACTGTCATTTATGAAAATTTTTCTGCATATTGCCTATACCTGAGACATGATATGGTAAAAAAATGACAGTCATCAGTTAACTGGATTTTTCCAGAGAAATTCTCAAATTTTGATTTTACCAAAAGTGACGCTTCTGCTCCCCTGACACTACATTGGATTTTGGGACTGTACGACCCTGTCATGCAACTGTCATTTATGAAAATTTTTCTGCATATTGCCTATACCTGAGACATGATATGGTAAAAAAATGACAGTCATCAGTCAACTGGATTTTTCCAGAGAAATTCTCAAATTTTGATTTTACCAAAAGTGACGCTTGTGCTCCCCTGACACTACATTGGATTTTGGGACTGTACGATCCTGTCATGCAACTGTCATTTATGAAAATTTTTCTGCATATTGCCTATACCTGAGACATGATATGGTAAAAAAATGACAGTCATCAGTTAACTGGATTTTTCCAGAGAAATTCTCAAATTTTGATTTTACCAAAAGTGACGCTTCTGCTCCCCTGACACTACATTGGATTTTGGGACTGTACGACCCTGTCATGCAACTGTCATTTATGAAAATTTTTCTGCATATTGCCTATACCTGAGACATGATATGGTAAAAAAAATGACAGTCATCAGTCAACTGGGTTTTTCCAGAGAAATTCTCAAATTTTGATTTTACCAAAAGTGACGCTTGTGCTCCCCTGATACTACATTGGATTTTGGGACTGTACGATCCTGTCATGCAACTGTCATTTATGAAAATTTTTCTGCATATTGCCTATACCTGAGACATGATATGGTAAAAAAATGACAGTCATCAGTTAACTGGATTTTTCCAGAGAAATTCTCAAATTTTGATTTTACCAAAAGTGACGCTTGTGCTCCCCTGACACTACATTGGATTTTGGGACTGTACGACCCTGTCATGCAACTGTCATTTATGAAAATTTTTCTGCATATTGCCTATACCTGAGACATGATATGGTAAAAAAATGACAGTCATTAGTCAACTAGTTTTCTTCAGAAAAATTCTCAAATCTCTGCCAGAGCAATTCAATAAAACAACGTGACACGATTATACAATAGAATGAATTTTTCAAATCGAGATTACACGAAGGTCGGTTAATGACCATCCTAAGGTCAAACAATCCCGAGTATGATGTTTACAAAATAAATTAATCTGCGTAAATTGTACAAAATGTATTTTTAGTTACGTTTGTTCCCGTTTAGGTTTGATCGTCTAGTCTAGACGACTCAACCGTTATTTATGTAATATCCGGATCGTCGTGTATGTATTTTCATACACTTTAGGTCAGTTACAATAGAAAAAGAACACGTTCAATTCACTACAAACGGTGTAAACCTACTCAGTGTCTATGGATTCAAAGGAGATCCCTGATGATGGCAAAATATCCACCAAAACCCAAAAAACTGACTTGAAGTCTTCAAATTTGCTTTCAAGTAAATTTTGACAGTTTTAAGGTGAATTTGAATTCTAGAGATCTGGAAAAGCCAAAAAACGTCTGGGAAGCTTCTAGATTTATTCTAGAAGTTTCCAAACTGTTCTTTTGTGTCAAAACAATTTTAGAAGACTGTCAAAAGTGGACTAAAGCTTTACAGCAGACTATTAGTCTACTTTTGACAGTCTTCTAAAATTGTTTTGAGACAAATGAACCTCTTGAACAATTTGGAAACTTCTAGAATAGGTCTAGAAGCTTCCCAGACGTTTTTTAGCATTTCTAAATTTCTAGACTCAGAAATTCACCTTAAAACTGTCAAAATTTACTTGAAAGCAAATTTTAAGACTTCAAGTTAGTTTTTTTGGTTTTGGTAGATATTTTGCCATCAAAATTACTAGGAATACTTTTAGGAATAACATATCCAAAAATCAAACTGTTCAGAAAGGTTCTTTTACCACAAAACAGTTCTAGAAGACAGTCGGAAGTGTACTAAAGCTTTACAGTAGAGTATCAAGTAGTTTAGATGTCTGAAGAAGTCGAAAAAACATCTGAAAAACTTCTAGAAGCTTTGAGGTCTATTCTAGAGGTTTTCAAACTGTTATCTTGCTTGCTAGAAGGTTATTTTGAGTCAAAATAGTTCTAAAATACTGTCAGAATTGAAATGAAGCCTTAAAGTAGACTATAAAATAGTAAAACAACTTCTATAGGCTTATTCTAGAGGTTTCCAAACAGTTCTGTTGCGTAAAAACAATTCTAGTAGACTGTCAGAAGTGTACTGAAGCTTTATAGTAGACTATGAAGTAACTTAGATATCTGGAAAGGTTCTAGAAGCTTTATTTTCTTCTAGAAGTTTCTAGATTTATGAAGTTGTGTTCAAATTTGGGTTCCTCCCTTCTTCTTTCTGACTTTTTTCTTAAAGTAAAGTTGTGTGGTTGTTTTGGGTTGGATCACACCCAAATCAAGCCTACTTACAGTTTCGGCGGTACAGTGGGTCAGTGTAAACGCAGTCTTACCTGAAACCAAGAAAACTTAGGTTAGGTTTGTAGGTCTTTGGCAGGAAATTCGCACAGCTACGCCACTGTGCGTCTTATGACACAATCCAAGATAATCGTGCGAAGCGGCCAACACGAGAAACGCTTGTTTAAGATGGTTTTGCTTGACTGTTTGGTTTGCCGCTCGGTGCGCTAGTGGTGCGGCCGGCAAAAGTGGGTCACAAGTTGAAAGACTCGTACCAAGGACATCTGGTTCGCAGTCGATTCGTTTTTATTATTTGTTGTTATGATTTTATTAGGAATTTTTGGCGCGATTGCACACCGTTGCAATTGATCGTAAATGGAGATGTGCGTGACACGAAAAAATACCAAATTTTGATTGAAATTGCTTGAATTCGTTAACCTAACCCTACTAATTGTGTAGGCGAGAGTTTTCTGAGTAATTCAACGCAAAAATGACATCTTTATCTCTTTTAGATCTTGAAATATTGATTTTTTTCTTTCAACATGCTTTTTTGAGCTTGTTTTTTGCATTCCTTGCTTTTCCATTCTGTGAAAACTATGAAGGATTCAATGGAAAACTGTGATTTTTTGGATATGTTATTCCTGAAAGTATTCCTAGTAATTCAACGCAAAAATGACGTTTCTATCTCCTGTAGATCCTGAGATATTGAAATTTGTCTTTCAACATGCCTTTTTGAGTCTGTTTGTTGCATTTTCGCAGTTCCGACCCTGTAAAAACCACTAAAGACTATAATGAGAACGGTGATTTTTGGATATGGTATTCCTGAAAGTATTCCTAGTAATTCAACGCAAAAATGACGTCTCTATCTGTGTTAGTTCCCGAGATATTGCTATTCGTCTTTTTACGTGTCATTTCAGTCTATTTGCTACATTTCCTCGGTTGTACCGCTGTGAATCAATATCTCGGTAACTAAAAGAGATAGAAACGTCATTTTTGCGTTTAATTAGTTAGGAAAACATCCAGGATTAACGTATCCAAAAATCACCGTTCTCATTATAGTCTTTCGTGGTTTTCACAGGGTCGAAACTGCGAAAATGGAGCAAACAGGCTCAAAAAGGCATGTTGAAAGACTAATTTCAATATCTCAGGAACTACATGAGATAGAAACGTCATTTTTACGTTGAATTGATAAGAAAACATACAGGATTAACGTATCCAAAAATCACCGTTCTCATTATAGTCTTTCGTGGTTTTCACAGGGTCGAAACTGCGAAAATGGAGCAAACAGGCTCAAAAAGGCATGTTGGAAGACTAATTTCAATATCTCAGGAACTAAAAGAGATAGAAACGTCATTTTTACGTTGAATTGTTAAGAAAACATACAGGATTAACGTATCCAAAAATCACCGTTCTCATTGTAGTCTTTCGTGGTTTTCACAGGGTCGGAACTGCGAAAATGCAACAAACAGACTCAAAAAGGCATGTTGAAAGACTAATTTCAATATCTCAGGAACTAAAAGAGATAGAAACGTCATTTTTACGTTGAATTGTTAAGAAAACATACAGGATTAACGTATCCAAAAATCACCGTTCTCATTGTAGTCTTTCGTGGTTTTTACAGGGTCGGAACTGCGAAAATGCAACAAACAGGCTCAAAAAGGCATATTGGAAGACTAATTTCAATATCTCAGGAACTAAAAGAGATAGAAACGTCATTTTTGCGTTTAATTAGTTAGGAAAACATCCAGGATTAACGTATCCAAAAATCACCGTTCTCATTATAGTCTTTCGTGGTTTTCACAGGGTCGAAACTGCGAAAATGGAGCAAACAGGCTCAAAAAGGCATGTTGAAAGACTAATTTCAATATCTCAGGAAGTACATGAGATAGAAACGTCATTTTTACGTTGAATTGTTAAGAAAACATCCAGGATTAACGTATCCAAAAATCACCGTTCTCATTGTAGTCTTTCGTGGTTTTTACAGGGTCGGAACTGCGAAAATGCAACAAACAGGCTCAAAAAGGCATGTTGGAAGACTAATTTCAATATCTCAGGAACTAAAAGAGATAGAAACGTCATTTTTGCGTTTAATTAGTTAGGAAAACATCCAGGATTAACGTATCCAAAAATCACCGTTCTCATTGTAGTCTTTCGTGGTTTTTACAGGGTCGGAACTGCGAAAATGCAACAAACAGACTCAAAAAGGCATGTTGAAAGACTAATTTCAATATCTCAGGAACTAAAAGAGATAGAAACGTCATTTTTACGTTGAATTGTTAAGAAAACATACAGGATTAACGTATCCAAAAATCACCGTTCTCATTATAGTCTTTCGTGGTTTTCACAGGGTCGAAACTGCGAAAATGGAGCAAACAGGCTCAAAAAGGCATGTTGGAAGACTAATTTCAATATCTCAGGAACTAAAAGAGATAGAAACGTCATTTTTACGTTGAATTGTTAAGAAAACATACAGGATTAACGTATCCAAAAATCACCGTTCTCATTGTAGTCTTTCGTGGTTTTCACAGGGTCGGAACTGCGAAAATGCAACAAACAGACTCAAAAAGGCATGTTGAAAGACTAATTTCAATATCTCAGGAACTAAAAGAGATAGAAACGTCATTTTTACGTTGAATTGTTAAGAAAACATACAGGATTAACGTATCCAAAAATCACCGTTCTCATTGTAGTCTTTCGTGGTTTTTACAGGGTCGGAACTGCGAAAATGCAACAAACAGGCTCAAAAAGGCATATTGGAAGACTAATTTCAATATCTCAGGAACTAAAAGAGATAGAAACGTCATTTTTGCGTTTAATTAGTTAGGAAAACATCCAGGATTAACGTATCCAAAAATCACCGTTCTCATTATAGTCTTTCGTGGTTTTCACAGGGTCGAAACTGCGAAAATGGAGCAAACAGGCTCAAAAAGGCATGTTGAAAGACTAATTTCAATATCTCAGGAAGTACATGAGATAGAAACGTCATTTTTACGTTGAATTGTTAAGAAAACATCCAGGATTAACGTATCCAAAAATCACCGTTCTCATTGTAGTCTTTCGTGGTTTTTACAGGGTCGGAACTGCGAAAATGCAACAAACAGGCTCAAAAAGGCATGTTGGAAGACTAATTTCAATATCTCAGGAACTAAAAGAGATAGAAACGTCATTTTTGCGTTTAATTAGTTAGGAAAACATCCAGGATTAACGTATCCAAAAATCACCGTTCTCATTGTAGTCTTTCGTGGTTTTCACAGGGTCGGAACTGCGAAAATGCAACAAACAGACTCAAAAAGGCATGTTGAAAGACTAATTTCAATATCTCAGGAACTAAAAGAGATAGAAACGTCATTTTTACGTTGAATTGTTAAGAAAACATACAGGATTAACGTATCCAAAAATCACCGTTCTCATTGTAGTCTTTCGTGGTTTTTACAGGGTCGGAACTGCGAAAATGCAACAAACAGGCTCAAAAAGGCATGTTGGAAGACTAATTTCAATATCTCAGGAACTAAAAGAGATAGAAACGTCATTTTTGCGTTTAATTAGTTAGGAAAACATCCAGGATTAACGTATCCAAAAATCACCGTTCTCATTGTAGTCTTTCGTGGTTTTCACAGGGTCGGAACTGCGAAAATGCAACAAACAGGCTCAAAAAGGCATGTTGGAAGACTAATTTCAATATCTCAGGAACTAAAAGAGATAGAAACGTCATTTTTACGTTGAATTGTTAAGAAAACTTCCAGTATTAAGATATCCAAGCAGCACAGTCTACGACAGAGTCTTTCATAGTTTTCACAGGGTTGAAATTAAACAAAAAACTGAAAACGCAATTTAAGAGAGTCTTATTGGGTAATAAGGTGTTTACAGTCTATATCGGCTATTTATTTCCCAATATTCTGTTTTTCCTGAACAATAAGACGAAATTTGGTCAACGACTCCAATAAAATGGAGCAATCGTAACGACAAATTCCATTACAACATTGAAAAATAACGTCATCAACGGTTTCTATGCAACGACTGTTTAGCATTCTGTATTAGCCGCAGAAAAAAAAAAACTCGTTTAAAATCGAATTAATCTGTCGGCCACCGTTAAGGTGAAATTACACAAAAATCATTGAAAACAAACTCACTTGAACCGTGATCGGCAAAGTTTTGATGATGACGCATCACTCGATTGACTTTCAATACCATAACGAGTGCCAAGAGCGAGAACCTTCACGAAAAAACCAACCAATTCGGGTTCTTTCGTGTACTTGGTGGTACCAGAACCATGTGGTTCGATTGCGCCAGCTTTAGAACCGCAAGTGGCGCGGATCGAACCAATAATGCACTTTGAAGCAATCAATTTCAATCAAACAACATCATTCTCATTAAAATTTTATCACTCGGGAACCACAAGTGGTACCGTAGTGGTTTTTGCGTTGAATTATTAGGAAAACTGTCTGTGGAATAACAAAACCCAAAATCTTCGTTGTACGTTAAGTCCTTCATGGTTTTTAGAATCATACTTATTTTTTTAAAATATTCTAAGTGTACCAATTCCAGTACATTACTGTGTAAATACTACTGGTAATAGTGACTTCACTTAACCTCACTTTCAGAAAAATTCCTCTTAAATCATCTGATGTAAACGCAGCCTGCTGAAGGTAACCATTAACTGCAATTTATGCATTATTAAGTAATAACTTAAGAGTTACTTAGACCGGATGAAACGTAGTCGTTTTCTGCATGGATTTGCTGAGCGGTTGATGATGTAACTAATTTGAGACGAAACGTGTTGCTACTAATTGAATTGTAGGGGGCAATGTTGCCAGTTTATTAAACATTATGAACTATTTGCGGTACGGTTCTGATTTTTTTTAGTGTGAACCTACTACAGTGTTTCATACAATTTTTATTAATGACAAGTCACTGACAGAGCCGTACTGGCCCGAATACTAAATTTGATTTATTTCCTTCGTGACACTATGTCCCAGAATATTTTAGAAACTAATTTTGGACAATGACAATTGACAGAATGTGCCACTCTGGTCCTGTTAAATATATCAGCTGTCAGCTGTTATCAAGCCGAGTAAAGCAACACTTTTCGATTAGAACTCCATTCTGGTAACAAGTCAGTTTGTCTGGAACGAGTCACGTGATCATCGTGATTCTTTTGGACAGTTGACGGTGTTGGAATAGACTAGCACCATGCAAAATTTGACAGCCGTCAAGTGTCAACGAGTTGAGTTATCAAAAGTAACGTGACTTAATCAGCCTTATATTTTTCAGATAGATAACAAGCAATCCAAGTATTGTTTTTTTTTTGACAGTTGACAGTCGCGGTATACCACTTTTTTTAACTCTTCATATAACGGATCTACCCCCAATCGGACTGAATTAAAAAAAAAACGCAGTTTCTCTGAATTTCTGTAATTAATTTACGGTTACGCTGTTGCCAGCCGTGTAAAATTGCTTGTTTTTCTTTGTAAATGTTAATCAATCTGACAACAGCGCCTAATAGTGATCCATCAACATTTCACACACGTGTAAAGTCGTTGTAAAACGTAATCTTCGCCATGTAATATACAAAGTGTTTATTATCTTACTGACCCATTTTCCATCGACGAGTTCAACGCTCCTTAAAAACCGATAAAGCTATAAAGAAACACACACAATACATACAAAGTGCATGTGGAATACAGTGGCGTACTCTTTTTTTCGAAAATTTGTGGAAATTTTGACAGCCGACAGTTGACAAACCAAAAACTACGATCGTTTGGTGATTGGGTTCCACGGAAATGTGGCTTAAAGCACTTTAATGAACAGAGCAATTAATTCAAGTTATTTTTGACACATGACAGCTGACAACCTTAAAATAAAACAAACTTAAATTGAATTTTACGTTCAAGAAACAAAAAAGCACAAAAAACAGATAAACGAACAGAAGAAAAACTATTTCAAAAAGGGACAGAGGAAGGAAACAAAAAAGTGATATAACAAAACAAAAATAAAAGAAAAAATATTAATAAATTTCCCACTGCCACCCTACACTTTAACTAAGATTTTTTTTTTTTTTTTTGTAAATAAATTGTAAATAATTAGAAAAAAGTTAACATGTATACTAAAACCATAAAAAAATCCCACTGTAAACATAGGCAGAAAGACCAAGTGGTCGATAGCCTTTTTTCTATCGAAAATAAAGATTGTTTATATATATATATATATATTAATAAATTAAAAATAAACAAAAAACAGAAGGACGTAAATAATAAAAAACCGAGAAAAAAAGAAAAAGATTAAGAAAAAAGAGAAAACAAAACGCAAAAAAAAAACAAACCAATTTTTTTGGTAAATCTTAATAACACAGGAGATATTTTTATTATTGCTACAGAGTAGCTCCAAACAATTTTTTTCGTATTTATACTATACAGGGTGAACTCACTAAGACGCATTTTTTTAGTTCAGTTTTATAGAGAAACTACAGCAAAACGATGACAACCAATTTCTAAGAAAAATTATCACCGAAATAAATCGACTGAAAATACCATCGAGCTATAAGAAAAATCGAATAACTGTGCAAAACCGTCGAGCTTTTACAGGTTGATTAACCTCAGAACAAATTTCGGACTAAACCGTTACATCCATCGGAATTACTTTAAAATCGGGTCTATTGTATGAAAGAACCACGACCAATAAGAGCGCGTTTTGATTGATTATCGTCTTGCGCGGAAGCGACGTTGCCACATCGTTACTGTCTCGAATTAGTGCGGCAACAATGTAGGTTTTCTCAACAAAAAAAAAATAGATTTAAATTGCCATATATCAAAATCTAGCCACTAAATTGTACTTAAATTTTTTACAATCCAAACTTAGGCAATAACTGTACAAAACTTTGACAGCTGTCACTTTCTTACAGAAGTTAGGCACTTAGACCTCTAGAGTTGCCATATCTCCCAAAATAATCCACGGATTATAACAACGGAACACTGAAATTTTTGACAGGTGTCACTCAGACATGATGCTAGAACTGTACTAAACTGATGAATAATTTGACATCTGTCACTGTGGTACGTAACTGGAATTTGTACAATTGATGATAGTCTTGATGGTACACAAGTTAGGAATTACTTAAGTAGCCATATCTCCCAAACTACTTGACGGATCGTACTGAAATTTTTGACTCAGTGTCACTCAGACATGAAACTATAAACGTACAGAAAAATGACAGCTGTCATTCAAAAAATTACCTTTAATGGATCCGCTCGAAGTGTGAGGTTGCTGCGACTGTATCTGTACTTGTTGCAACTCCAACTTGGTGGCCACATTATTCCACATTTCAAACATATTAAGTTTTTCTCGGTTTCTTTGAGGGTCACTGATACACTACACTATACACTTATAGTACACTTAATTTACACTAAAAAAAAAACAAAACTAACAATTAGTCAACAAATGATGTACACTGAGAAAAATGCTTTCTAACCCACTTCCACCACTCCTGTCATATTTGATGGCACTTGTTTTTGCTACGTTTGAAGCAGTAAATCTTCCATTGCTTCATGCTAAACGAAGAAATGGCTTCTTTGGTTTGCGTCTCGCCATTAAACGACCTAAACACCAAAATTTCGGTTAAAATTTAGGTTAATGGTCGTGTAGAACCGTTATTTATTCAGTTTTTTTTAGGTTATGGTGAAGCTGGATCTTTATTTTACTATAATCTAGTTCTTCAATTTTCTCGTTTTGTCAAATCTAGAAGATTCTCAAAAATATCAAAGAATTAAGTAAGTTGCCAATGAATTCAAATGTGACACCCTGTATATTATTACGTCAGTCAATTCTGCTTTTTGGTATATTGAAAGTTTCGGACTGAGCCATCATCAGACCAGCCAGGCTCTTTCTGCAAACCATCTAAAGTGAAAATCAAACGAAATTGCCATAACGTCACAAATGTCAAATGTGACTGCATTACGCTGTGTTGCCATATCTAAGAAATTTCCGGTGTAAAGGCTTTAAAAAGACCTCTGGGAAAAAGATGGTTTTTACACATTTTTACAACCCTGTAATTTGACTGTGATGTCATATGTCACCCGCTTTTGGTTTGATTTTTAGTATAGAAACTCTTTTTCTGCTAATTTTAGAGCTAAGTAGATATATGGAAACAGTGTTGCCACATTGTCGGTCAATTTACCAATAAAAATGTCCAAAAAGCAAGAAAAAAACATTAAATTAACGCAATTGAACCAAACGTTTTCATATTAAAAATGTCGCTTTCCCTTTCGATGTTGCAACGTTGCGCAGGTTGCAAAACCGAAAAAAATAACAAACTTTGCTGGTTAATGAACTTTTCAAGGTAGCTGGCTAATACTGCAAAAAAAAACCGAGTAAATGTGTGTCAATCGCGTTAATTTACCATTGAAATTGATAATCTAGATATATAATCATGATTTATTTAAAACTGGTTGGTATTTTGGGCCCGAAAAATTGTAAAGAAGAAGAATTGACAGTTCGTGTTGCCAACTTGTGCAATTCGGAATTGTTGACAGTTGATCAGAAATCTGTGTGTTATAGTGGTCACGTGAACTAAAATTTCCATTCCTCTCTAATAATTTAAGCTCAGAAATTAGAAAACTCATTAAAAATAATCCAAAAGATTTAGATCTGGAGAACGTGCCGGCCAAGTCTGCGATGTTCAGAGCACTAATAGTGAAAATTTGACTCGCATATCACTTTTCAAGTTTTTTGGCTTAAAACTTGTCGTACAAGCTTACAACTTGATTATCAAGTCAATTTTCATGTTTCTAGAGCTCGCTTCAAGCGTGACTTATAATTGACTTGAAAAGTTGCTACTAAACTTGACTGTTTAAAAAATTAAAAACTTCTCTGTCAAATCGTTTTTCAAGGTTTTTGATTTGGAAAATTACCAAAAAAAATAGTTTTGATTCTTTTAAACAATGTATTTTCCCATCACAAGGCATTTTACATGAAAAGAAAGGGAATATACTGTCGTTTGTACCCTTTAAAGGGCTTTTAGGGCGCATTTTCCGTATTGATTAGTTGCCGGTTTGTTGACGTCGAGAAAACTGCACGTTAGAATGTTTTCCACCGAGTTTTCTTTAGTATGATAAAATCACAGTACAATAGAATGACGCAACAATCGAAATTCCCCTCGATTACCACTGAACCGCCCTGTATTTTGATGTCTCGTAAAATACAGGGTGAGTCAGTTAGGATAGTTTTTCATATTTTGGCTGTTTCCTGTAATTGTTTGACCATTTTCCAAACTATCGCAACAACGCAAATATTCTCCCCACTGTGACGTGATTGCAATTTAGTTTGGTTTTGAATATACATATAGCAACTCGCATTATCAAACAATGTATTAATATAACACCGGGCAGTATCACATAACATTTCCTGGTAATGGAATGATATTCGAATTAGGTTGAGGTAGGTTGTTTAGGGATCAGATTGGTCGCTAGGTGTCGCTTTAACTACACACAAAGCTCAGTTTCAAGTAAATCTTAAATTTTGTATCATAATTGTTGAAATTAAAGACTTACTTAATTTTACTGCAGTTAATACTTGTTCAGTATTTTTCCTGAATAAAACTGAATTAATAACGGATCTACCATGAAACATTATTATATATAAAATATTATAGAGTGACAATTTAATAGATAATTGAAAATAATGAAATTGTCTATTTCATTGCTAAAATTTAAATGCTGAAATCATAGTTTTTATTGATTGCAAATTTATCATGTGAGAAAAAAAGTTTATTAATTTAAATCATAAAAATTGAAAATGTGACTGAAATTGTGGATTTCATCAACAACTTTGACGATTTCATTATTTTAAAATATTTTGAAATAATTTCATTTAAAATTTTTTGTTTTTTGTCTTAACTTGTAATAAAACTTTCAAAATGTTTTCTTTCTAAAAATTTGGCCTCCGGTACAAAAAAAAAATACATCAAATTGCCACTCAATAATTTTATTTATTTATTTAAAAAAAAAAAACAGAAAACAAACCTGGATTAATAAAAAAAATAATCCAAAAAATCCGATCACTAAAATCAAATCACAAAACAATCACCAGGTCACAAACCACAACGCATTTAACCTGAAACCGTCTCGATTCCATAACAATAATTAAGAGCCGAATTATCGACGCGCGGTTAAATTTAACCGGTCGGTTAAGCGCGTTTACTACGCGCGTTCATTCACCTTTCCGCTTACGCCTTAAGGCTACGTTTACACGAGCGACAGTTACGCGACGATGTCTTGCAGATAACTGATCCAAACAAATCCACCAGTCCACCACATTCGGGCTCTCTGTACAAAGTAGAAAGCTGTACGGCATAGGCGCAGGTCTCGGTTTTTTATGAATTTTTTTCGCCCCGATGATGGCCTGACGGTCGAAACGTTGGGTTTTTCAAAATTTGTTTAGTCCTTCAACTGCTCGTCTTAAACTCTGCCTGTTAAGTCAACATTCAAATTTGAAAATTAGGCCTTGATGATGGTGGTCGAAACGTTGAAATTTTCAAAATTTCTTTCAATTGTTTTAACGAAAGATTTTTCAAACTTTGTCCAGGCCTTCACCTGTTTTATTGAATTAAGTCAATTTTCAAGTTGAAAACTTTAAATTTGACCGACCAGTCTATTTTCAAGTTTACTATTTTTGTTTTTTACAGTTTTTACTTAAAATTTGCTCTAAAAACCTGTTAAACCTTGAAAATGGGCTTGACAGACACATTGCACTGTATCAAGTCAATTTTCAAGTTTTAAACTTTTAAATCTGACCTTAAAACTTTAAATTTGATCGACCAGTCAATTTTCAAGTTTTCTATTTGCGTTTTTACATTTTTTGGTTAAAATTTAGCCTGAAAAATCAATTAAACCTTGAAAAGGACTTGGTCAAGTAAATTATCAAGTTTCAACTTTGAAAATTGACCTAAAAATTTGAAATTTGTCCAACAATTCTATTTTCAAGTTTACTATTTTTGTTTTTTACAGTTTTTACTTAAAATTTGCTCTAAAAACCTGTTAAACCTTGAAAATGGGCTTGACAGACACATTGCACTGTATCAAGTCAATTTTCAAGTTTTAAACTTTTAAATCTGACCTTAAAACTTTAAATTTGATCGACCAGTCAATTTTCAAGTTTTCTATTTGCGTTTTTACATTTTTTGGTTAAAATTTAGCCTGAAAAATCAATTAAACCTTGAAAAGGACTTGGTCAAGTAAATTATCAAGTTTCAACTTTGAAAATTGACCTAAAAATTTGAAATTTGTCCAACAATTCTATTTTCAAGTTTACTATTTTTGTTTTTTACAGTTTTTACTTAAAATTTGCTCTAAAAACCTGTTAAACCTTGAAAATGGGCTTGACAGACACATTGCACTGTATCAAGTCAATTTTCAAGTTTTAAACTTTTAAATCTGACCTTAAAACTTTAAATTTGATCGACCAGTCAATTTTCAAGTTTTCTATTTGTGTTTTTACATTTTTTGGTTAAAATTTAGCCTGAAAAATCAATTAAACCTTGAAAAGGACTTGGTCAAGTAAATTATCAAGTTTCAACTTTGAAAATTGACCTAAAAATTTGAAATTTGTCCAACAATTCTATTTTCAAGTTTACTATTTTTGTTTTTTACAGTTTTAACTTAAAATTTGCTCTAAAAACCTGTTAAACCTTGAAAATGGGCTTGACAGACACATTGCACTGTATCAAGTCAATTTTCAAGTTTTAAACTTTTAAATCTGACCTTAAAACTTTAAATTTGATCGACCAGTCAATTTTCAAGTTTTCTATTTGTGTTTTTACATTTTTTGGTTAAAATTTAGCCTGAAAAATCAATTAAACCTTGAAAAGGACTTGGTCAAGTAAATTATCAAGTTTCAACTTTGAAAATTGACCTAAAAATTTGAAATTTGTCCAACAATTCTATTTTCAAGTTTACTATTTTTGTTTTTTACAGTTTTAACTTAAAATTTGCTCTAAAAACCTGTTAAACCTTGAAAATGGGCTTGACAGACACATTGCACTGTATCAAGTCAATTTTCAAGTTTTAAACTTTTAAATTTGACTCTGATAAGTTAATTTTGAAGCTTGAAATTTGACTTATTTATTAAAAATTGCGCATGAAATTATTGATAATTGACCTGCAAGTGTAAAATGTAATTGTCAAGTCAATTTTTAGGTTTTTAAAGTAAATTTTCTAAATTGTAACATCAAAAAACGTGCGAAACCATTTTCCTATTGTGACGAAAAACGTGGTCGAACCATATTTTTGTAAGAATGACGCCGATTTACGACCTGTCATAAATATTTCTGCCAATAAAGCGCAATAAAGGGTCAGAACCGATAAAAATGCACCCAAAACTGGGTTCTAACCGAATTTTAAGTAAGAGTGAGTCACTGAGAGAGTTTTTGCGGAAGCTTGGTGCACGTGCGTGACGTCAGTGTCAATTAATTTGTATTGCACTGTACGTGCAAGTTTGTATCTATTCCAGAGCAACAAAAAATTGGTGTAAAACCGGACTTTTTGGCATTTTAAACTAGTAAATTATTATAATTAGCTTGGTCTACCGCACTGGTAGACAGTTACGAAAATTTATCGACCACAATGTGGTAAATGCAATTTTCTATTACGTAATCAGCGCAAAACTAGAATGAGCACAACCAGAAACACCCTGTATAATTGTTTAAAATTAAATATACAGGGTGATTGAGTTGAGTTGGGTGAGTGAACCTCTTACTAAACCTACATTTGTTGCACCCTGTATATTATTATTATACGAGTGATTTTGACAGTAATTGTCCCGTCAGTCCAACTAACTTAAATGTCAAATTTAAAAGTAATTCATTCGAGCTATAAAACTTAATTTGTACAACACAGTACCGTGCTTTTATAGGTTAATGGTTCAAGTTTTTTGTGTTTCTACCTACTACACAGTGGTTAAAGTACCATTTTGTGAAATGTCACTTTACTAGTGATATTTTGTCTATTCTGACAAACGAGAATTACTAAATTACTTTTGACAGCTGTCAAACAAACGTCGTACGGTGATTGTACGGAAACTGACAGCTGTCATTTCGTTACAGGCGAATGCAAACGTGCAGTCACATTTTCGTCCATAACTCCTAAACGGTTAAAGACATAAATCTGAAATTTTGTGACGTGACCATACAGGCGTGTAGACAACCACGCAAATCAATTGACAGTTGACAAATCGTCCATTGTGATTGGCTAAAGAGCCAAACACCGCAAACTAGACTGAAGAACGGCCAAAAAAGGGCGCGGTCAAATTTTTTCCAGTTTGCTCTTACGCATATGTCACCCATTGATTGCGAATTGGTCTAGATCGTATCTTAATGTCGTAAAAACGGGCATTTTGATGAATTGCCATTGCTTTACAGTGGCCGCATATGGAAAACGAGATCATATAAACGACTTTGTTTGAGTACGTAAGGTGCAGTAAAATTGAGAGTGAAATTATCAAAAACGAGAGTGAAAGTGAGTTATTTGGAGCACCAAACCCTTAAAAAGCAAATACTGTTTCGTCAAGTCAATGTTTTGGGATAATTTTGGGAACACCCTAATTCTGAAGGTCTAAACTTTTTTTTTTTGTATTTTACCTTAAAAAAACACTAATTTGTTGCTTCTTATATGTTTAAAGTAAAAAAAAAAACAGACAAAATGGTTGATTCGCAAATTCGTCTGCCTAACACTGGCATTTCATGTTTTTCCGCACGATTTCGTTCAAAAAGCACCTTTTTTCGTAAAAAGTAAGCAAAGCGGAAAGACAAATTGACCCCAAATTACCAAATTGTTAAAGTTTAAACCACATTTTAAAGGTCACGTGACTAATTTTTGACAGATGTCAATGGGACTTTACAGTGTGTTGCAAAAGCAAAAATTGAATTATCAAGTCACATGACGTAGTTCTTACAATTTTTACCAACTCGGTCAACCAAAATGTTTCTCTTGAAGTCCAACTCTGTCCCAACACCCAAATTTGGGTAACAAACATTTTGAGGGTCTCTGATAAAAGTGTATAGGATGTGTCATGTTTGAAACGTCATAACTCGGTTATTTTTTGGAGTTCAGTGACCGGAAAAAAAACCAAAATGTTCCTCTTGAAATGCTCTATCAAACTGCGCGTGCAAAATTTTTGTACACGTCTCCGTTTTCTTGGTACACCCGGTATATTAAACCGAGTAATGTACCATAAAGACCAATAATAACCCACTTTCCACAGCTATATGGAACATGTCATCAAACTCAACTATTCCGGATGCATTTTGCGTGCATATTAAAAATTCCAGAGACGCTGACGTCGCGACGTGACGTCACCACAATGGCGTCGGTTTTTGAGTAAAAAATCCCCATCAATCGACAAAAGGTAGAAAACTGTACCATTTCCGGTCTATAAATGGTTTTACCCGTCAAAACATTGTAAAATCACGTTTTTTTTTTCTGGTTTACAGTGGGACAATGCACCATAAAAATAGGGCCAAAAATTTAAAGTGAGATTGATACCTCTGGGTACTTAAGGGAAACGTCTCAAAGGAAAAATTCCGACATCGGCCTAATTTTCAAGCGGTAAAGCTGCAATTTTGACCAGTAATACCAAGAGCAACCACTGGTCAAAAAATCATTATTGTAGCTTCACTAGTTTCGTCCCAGTAAATGGTTCTTCAGGGAAGCTTATGTGTGTTTAAGGTAAATTTGATTCCTCACCAAAACTTTATTTTTTAGGTTAGTACAGCTTTGGTACTGTACATTTTTTTATAATTTAAATTTAGGAGTTATGCCAGTTATGAAGATTGACACAAATAGAACCAGAAACAAATATTTTTTCTTAAAAAAAAAAATTTGTTTTTTTAATAAACCGACAGCACGAATTCCGTTTCTCATTAAGTCGTAAGAGGGCAGAGCCCCCTTACGGATGACATGTTTATTAAACCAGACGGAAGGAATGCGTTTGGTAGATTTACGAGTTCATCATAACGCGTGGCTTGCCGTAAATGTGCCATTTACTGGTTTTTTTCTCTTATTTTTATAAGAAATTTGAGCTGCGAATAAGACGGAAAAACGTGCCTGTACAGACAAATTTGGCAGATGATCGAGGGTTATTGCAAGTACGGTCGTTTAGACGCGCCCAATTATAGAAATTTAGTGTATTGGCCGAAAGTTTTTTTGGCATATCTCAAAAACGGTTGATCAGGTCAAGTTGAAACTTTGCCAGGTGGCTAGAACCAATCACAGGGCATCTTTTGTACGTAAGAATACGTGTTTGACGTAATTCACGTGGTCATATTGTTTCAGAAAGCTTTTCCTAAAATTTGATGGGAGGGACGCCTTTGAAAATTGTCAAGAAAACCGTTTTTGATTTTTCTCGGACAAACGGTACGTTTCTCGAAAAAACTGGATAAAAAGGAAAAGTTGCGTTTTCCTGTTGTGCATCCATGGTAAAATTTCAAACTTCTAACTTGAGTAGTTCCCGAGATATTTAGTAAAAACTGTGAAAAAATGTAGTCAACTTTGACGCCCTCTAGCGGCCAAACGGTGCAACTTAGCCATGCCCGCTCAACGTCATGTGATAGCCCCATTCATTAGCTTTCTTTTGTTATTTAGTGTTTTTATACAGAATGTTTCAAATAAGCGAGTTATGGGCGATTTTTTGTTAAAGTGCACCGAAATTGTGCTTAAAATGACTGGTTTCACTGGCCTACTATACTGACAGTCGCCATATTGGATTTCAATCTGTCAAAGTTGTCATTTTGGTTAATTTCGGTCTGAAAAACACGAATTTTTGGGTGTGGAAATTTTAGGAAAAGCTTTCTGAAACAATATAAACATAAGGAATTAGGTGTTGGTTTAGGCCGCTAGAGGGCGTCAAACCTCTTAAGTGTTTTTGTACTGTGGCGCCATTTTTTTGGAATAACTCCGTAATTTGAAAAAATCCCACTTAATCCGCCATATTTCGGCTGCATTTTACCAAAAAATCAACTTTCTAACCTAAAACCTCTCAGAAAAATTTAATTTTTAAAATGTTTTGGTGGTGTAACATTTTAGGTCTCTAACAGTCACGTACCGCCACTGATAGGGCCGTTATCCGCCATCTTCATTGCATAAAATGCAAAACAATGAACAATGGAAGATTAATAGACACCAAAAAGAACACTCAGAATCTTCTTCTCCATAGATTTTTGAATAGTTGTTGATGTAGATGCATATCTTCAGCAATATGGGATTTACCGCCATTTTGTTCGTATGATGACACATTAGTTGGTTAAATATAAACAAAACACAAATTGTGTTAATATTGCTGAACTTTAAAACTTGCAATAAAGTCAAGAATTATGGTTTGTAGTTTCTCGTAAAGTTGCCAGCACTTTAGGTCAAGCTAATACATACAATTCTGCGTTCATTTCTAAATATAGCTGCATATAAGTTAAAATTGTTCTATCATAGGGTGGAAAAAAGTGTTCTGAACATTTTTGATCTCTTGCAAAATTTCCGGATCTCTAACCGTTTCCGAGATATTTCACTTTTTTGGAGAAAGTTGCGTTCAAATTTTCGAAATTCTTTTCGTGTATTAACAGAGTTTAACAGAGCGTTTCTCGATTATTTTGACAGTTACAGTTTGATTCAATATATCAAATTGTAGCCTTTGAAATCCTCTTTTAACCACCCTGTATTATTCTAAAGCAGAAATGTGTGACAACACTGTATTACAGAAAAAGTGACTTGTTTTATTTTTTAACAAAGAAAACACGTTTTTTTATGGTTTACTCGAATAAAACGGAAAAGTTAGGTTAGGTTAGCCTGAATTCAACAAATTAGCCTAACTTTAGGTATCCCCAAACAATTTTTGTTTTTAAAGTTTAATACAAAATAAAATAGGCACCCTAGGAAGATGGTGCAAGATATCAGCTTCCTTACACAGGAACCCGAGTAAAAAGAACAGTTAGAACCGCACCATATGTTTGATATGTATCGAATTCACCCACTTAACAATCGGTACCCAATCTAAAAATTATAGGGTGGCTAAACGGTACCTGCCACAAGCAAAAAAAAACCGTGAGAACCTTTAGTAATTTGGTTCAGTTCAATTGAATGATACTGCCGGTCGTACCATGTGTTTTCTCTTTATGTGTGATTTTTTTGGTAATTTTAATGATACGTAATTTATTAAAAACGATGAAGCAATGCTGAAAAGGAACACGAACTTATGTGAAAGTTTTTGAACTTTGCTCTCTCTTGATTGTGTTGTAGTGAGTTTGGTTTCGCACCAATCAAAGTGAGATTTTTTACAGAGAATACCACGTGATTTGACTACAAACTAATACAAGAATCACTAAAATATCTTTTACGGTTCAGGAGTTTTACATTTTTTGAACATCTTATGCTTCGACTGGTCTACCAAATACAATTCACTATATAAAACTCTATTTCAATTTTTTTGAAAAGTGAAAAATCTTAAAGTGCTTTTTTTGTGCTTATTTCACCTAATTTAAGGTCCTTTGGCATAAATATACCCTTTGCTGTGCATTGGAACCCTCTTGGAGCAAAATAAAAAATTGCCAAAATTGCACTTTTGACAAAAATTGAATTTCTTGACTTTTTGAAAAATCGTAGCTCTTTTATTTAAATTCGCAGAAAATTCGTTCCTACGCCATTCGAAGAAGCATAAAAAATACTACATAATGGGTTAAAAATGGCCTCTATAGCTCCTCATGTTACCGAGATATTGAATTTCAAAAAGTGGTAAAAAAAGACCCCTAATACCCCCCCATTCTTTCTATTTTTGTGAAAAATTAAAAATTTTAAAGTGCTTTTTTTGTGCTTATTTCACCTAATTTAAGGTCCTTTGGCATAAATATGCCCTTTGCTGTGCATTGGAACCCTCCTGGAGCAAATTTAAAAATTGCTAAAATTGGACTTTTTGCAAAAACGGCATTTTTTTAATTTTTGAATGATTGTAACTTTTTTATTTGAATTCTTATAGATTTCACTAACTTTTGCTGTCCCATTTTTTCCGACGTGCAGTTTATGTGGTATAACTGATCTCCGAATTAAAAACATATTGTTAACAACACATTCTTGATTCTACACGCTATCCTTTGGGAAAATAACTGGTAATTTGAATGGAAAATTATGGCTGAATTTTTCATTACGTTTGCACATGATGTGGGCAAAGTAGTGGTTAAATTTAACTCGAGGTGGTTAACCCAGGTAAAGGCGAGAAATTATTTTGGACGTTGACCTATATTTTCGTAAAATTTGCTTCGTCTCGACGTTCCACTGGTTTTAATTAGAATTTCTGTTATTTCACTGAAAATGTACAGGGTGATCTAGCGTTGATTGAACTCCGCCCGCCCTTAGTAGGATTGAGAGGGGGAAGGAGTTTCACAAATTTTTGGACATCCTCTGTATGTCACAGCCAAGCTAACGGAAATTAAAAGAGGGCTTCAAAACGAACATTTTGAGATATTCATGGTTCCTGTAACTCAAAAAATAACCAAGATACAGAATTTTGAAAATTTGATTGCAAATTTCCGAAAAAAGAGTGAAAAGATTTGAGATTTAGGGAATTTTTGCAAGACACCAAAAATGTTCAGAATACTTTTTACATTCAGTTAATCGGCCATTCTAGTGAAATCTAATAATGTATGTTCGTGTATAAACTGAAATCATTTTCAGCAAAAATAAATTGCTGTAAGCAAGTGACATTTAAAACGAACGATCGATAAATCGAATCGATCGAAAAAAACCCAAAAAAGGACAATCTTAAGCGATTTATCGACCGATATGACTTAGGCTAATTACCATTAACAGAGTGAAAAAAAAAACAACTTTTACGTAATAGCACGGCCATTTTGTTTAATTATTTGTATGTTTTATTGCTAAGTTTTGCAATAAACCGTTTGTGTGCGTTTACCGAATGTTTACGAGCGGTACTTAGGTAGTACTAAGAATAGTGCGTGCATAATATACCTCTCTTTGGGGGGAAATAATCGTAAATTGTACAACCTACCTTAAAACGCAGGTCGTTGGCTTAAGCGAGAAAAGTTGCGCGGTACCTGTTTTACCGGCCAGAATCCTGTTTTACCGACTAGTGTACCGTAAAGTTCAGTTATTACTTGTTATTCTTAAATTGTCAAAAAATATGACGTTTTCGTCGTTTAATTTGTTCCTATACTTACATAGTCCCGTCCAGGAAAGAACTAAGTATTACGTGACGCCTCTCTGCACTTACCTAAAACAAAAATAATTAGAAATTAAAAAATATACAAGTTGGGAAATTTGTGTGGTTTTGATCAATATACAGTGTGTCCCAAATGTATTGTAACACGATAAAATCACATAGTTTTTGACATTCGTTGCTTCAACCCTAAATTACTCTTTTATTTCACAAGTTTTTTTGGCAAAATATCATGGAATACAAAAGATAGAGCAAATTTTAGCTTTCCACAAAATATTCCCACACGATGACGAATGATCAGACTGTTTGGCCGCTAGAGGGTGTAAATGATAACTCCCTTATTTGACAAGTTACGTCAAAATTTTACTTGCATCAATTTGACAGCTCGTAACTCGGTTAGTTGAAGGGCTAGAAGGTTCTAGTTTGTACCAGTTTGTAGCCCTTTTAATTCGGATAGACGCATCTGCATATCTAAGTGGCCCGTGAGATATTAATTATTATTGAGTAGCAGGAATGGTTCCCGTTGATTCGGTCTCTCTCTCCTCAGTACAACCAATTATGCTCTGTTTCGTTTGGACTTGAATAACTGTCTTATTTGACTGACAAGGTGTGAACTTTAATATGTCGATGGATAGTCAATAAAATGGACTTGTTACTGATATTCCACATTACTTGATTGGTTGAATGGTTTAGCCGTTAGAGGGCTTCAAAGTTGACTCAAGTTTTCTGTTCAACTTTTATGCTTTGTTGTGTTTAAACCTAAACAACTCCCTTATTTGACCGACAAGATATAAACTTTTATATGTCAATGGATAGCCAATGAAATGTGCTCTTTAACCGTGTATAAACATTAGTCAATTAGTTAGACAGTTTGGCCGAGAGAGGGTTTTAAACTTGACCAAAGTTTTCTGTCCAATTTTCATACACTGTTTTGTTTAGACCTGAATAACTGTCTTATTTGACTGACAAGGTGTGAACTTTTATATGTCGATGGATAGTCAATAAAATGGACTTTTCACTGATATGCCACATTACTTGATTGGTTGAATGGTTTAGCCGTTAGAGGGCTTCAAAGTTGACCCAAGTTTTCTGTTCAACTTTTATGCATTGTTGTGTTCAAACCTAAACAACTCCCTTATTTGACCGACAAGATATAAACTTTTATATGTCAATGGATAGCCAATGAAATGTGCTCTTTAACCGTGTATAAACATTAGTCAATTAGTTAGACAGTTTGGCCGCCAGAGGGAACATAACGGGCGCTAGACTGGTTAATCAAGGTTTACTGTCGTTACATTGACAGCTGATAACTTGGTTATTTGAAGGGCTAGAAGGTTCCAGTTTTGATCGGTTCTCTATAAAACTATTTAAAAGAAACGAGAAACTACTGAATTACAAATAAACCAGATAATAATACCTCGTTTATTTTCATCCACACGCCGCTTACGTACGATTACGAAATTTTGAAAGTGATTATGTTAATTTTGAGATTGTTGTATTGATTAATAAACTTTCATTTTTGGTTTACGTTCGACGTCCTGTACGCATATTCAATCATTTCGGTTATTACCGGATACAGACTGAAGCAAAAAAGTCTTCAATTTCAAATTATATCAAAAAATTCTTAATTCATTGCTCTAATACGTCATACACACAATCCTTAGGATCTGGTAAATTTTAGAAAAACAATTTAAATCTGCACTTTATAATGAACCCAAACAGTTTGTTGACTAATTTACTAAAACAGGTGGTACCTGCACGTAATTTAATATTATTCCGTAAGTGACTGCTAATTGAATTTTATTAAGTAATACAGCTAAAAAAAAACTAATCCAATCAATTCTCTCTTTTGATAGTGCGCCACTGGTTTGCCATTACAAAATGACTTGAAATTTGTGGTGTGTTTAAAAGATAATTCAAAGGGCTACAACTGGTATGAATTAGAACTTTCTAGCCCTTCAAATAACTGAGTTACAAGCTGTCAAAGTAACGACAGTAAAAATTGATTGCCAACCGCTCAATTATGGTATACCTTGCATATTTGTTTAATTAATTGTATTAATTTTATAAGGCGTTTTGTAGGGCTACAACCTGGTACAAACTAGAACCTTCTAGCACTAGTTAAACATTTCTAGCCAACGTTAAACGAGTGGCGCCACTTGGCGGCGAGCACGACAACCAAGCCACTACCCAACAATACGCTCCCTGGCGGCCAGTGTACGCAACTGGCAACGCTGCTGAACTCGAACCCGACCTTTCAAGGCAGTTTATTGCCCCCGAAAGCGTGACGTACGCGGAAGGATTCGTGACGTCACGCCAGCGCCTACTTTGCGGTGTTCCCTCTTGCCACGCACGACTTGATTCCCGGTTTAATTGTCGCAGAGCGGCGTTGCCACGTTTCGCGGTTTTTACCCCAAAAAAGGACATTTTTTTAAAATCAATTACAAAATTTACTGAAAACCATCACTAAAATCTTCGTTAATCTTACATTTTGACTTGTCAAAGTCGCAATTTTTCCAAATTTCATGCAGATAGTTCTTCTCACAGAAGTAACAATTTTGACGTATCGACTGTCAAGAAACAATTGTTTCTAATTGACTAATGTTAGAGACAGTTATTCAGGTCTAAACGAGGCAGTGTTTGAAAAACTTTGGTCAAGTTTAAAACCCTCTGGCGGCCAAACTGTCTAACTAATTGACTAATGTTTATACACGGTTAGAAAGCACATTTCATTGGCTATCCATTGACATATAAAAGTTTATACCTTGTCGGTCAAATAAGGGAGTTGTTTAGGTTTAAACACAACAATGCATAAAAGTTGAACAGAAAACTTGGGTCAACTTTGATGCTCTCTAACGGCTAAACCAATCAAACAATCAAGTAATGTGGCATATCAGTGAAAAGTCCATTTTATTGACTATCCATCGACATATAAAAGTTCACACCTTGTCAGTCAAATAAGACAGTTATTCAGGTCTAAACGAAACAGTGTATGAAAATTGGACAGAAAACTTTGGTCAAGTTTAAAACCCTCTGGCGGCCAAACTGTCTAACTAATTGACTAATGTTTATACACGGTTAGAAAGCACATTTCATTGGCTATCCATTGACATATAAAAGTTTATACCTTGTCGGTCAAATAAGGGAGTTGTATAGGTTTAAACACAACAATGCATAAAAGTTGAACAGAAAACTTGGGTCAACTTTGAAGCCCTCTAACGGCTAAACCATTCAACCAATCAAGTAATGTGGCATATCAGTGAAAAGTCCATTTTATTGACTATCCATCGACATATAAAAGTTCACACCTTGTCAGTCAAATAAGACAGTTATTCAGGTCTAAACGAAACAGTGTATGAAAATTGGACAGAAAACTTTGGTCAAGTTTAAAACCCTCTCTCGGCCAAACTGTCTAACTAATTGACTAATGTTTATACACGGTTAGAAAGCACATTTCATTGGCTATCCATTGACATATAAAAGTTTATACCTTGTCGGTCAAATAAGGGAGTTGTTTAGGTTTAAACACAACAATGCATAAAAGTTGAACAGAAAACTTGGGTCAACTTTGATGCTCTCTAACGGCTAAACCATTCAACCAATCAAGTAATGTGGCATATCAGTGAAAAGTCCATTTTATTGACTATCCATCGACATATAAAAGTTCACACCTTGTCAGTCAAATAAGACAGTTATTCAGGTCTAAACGAAACAGTGTATGAAAATTGGACAGAAAACTTTGGTCAAGTTTAAAACCCTCTCTCGGCCAAACTGTCTAACTAATTGAGTAATGTTTATACACGGTTAGAAAGCACATTTCATTGGCTATCCATTGACATATAAAAGTTTATACCTTGTCGGTCAAATAAGGGAGTTGTTTAGGTTTAAACACAACAATGCATAAAAGTTGAACAGAAAACTTGGGTCAACTTTGAAGCCCTCTAACGGCTAAACCATTCAACCAATCAAGTAATGTGGCATATCAGTGAAAAGTCCATTTTATTGACTATCCATCGACATATAAAAGTTCACACCTTGTCAGTCAAATAAGACAGTTATTCAGGTCTAAACGAAACAGTGTATGAAAATTGGACAGAAAACTTTGGTCAAGTTTAAAACCCTCTCTCGGCCAAACTGTCTAACTAATTGACTAATGTTTATACACGGTTAGAAAGCACATTTCATTGGCTATCCATTGACATATAAAAGTTTATACCTTGTCGGTCAAATAAGGGAGTTGTTTAGGTTTAAACACAACAATGCATAAAAGTTGAACAGAAAACTTGGGTCAACTTTGAAGCCCTCTAACGGCTAAACCATTCAACCAATCAAGTAATGTGGCATATCAGTGAAAAGTCCATTTTATTGACTATCCATCGACATATAAAAGTTCACACCTTGTCAGTCAAATAAGACAGTTATTCAGGTCTAAACGAAACAGTGTATGAAAATTGGACAGAAAACTTTAGTCAAGTTTAAAACCCTCTGGCGGCCAAACTGTCTAACTAATTGACTAATGTTTATACACGGTTAGAAAGCACATTTCATTGGCTATCCATTGACATATAAAAGTTTATACCTTGTCGGTCAAATAAGGGAGTTGTATAGGTTTAAACACAACAATGCATAAAAGTTGAACAGAAAACTTGGGTCAACTTTGATGCTCTCTAACGGCTAAACCAATCAAACAATCAAGTAATGTGGCATATCAGTGAAAAGTCCATTTTATTGACTATCCATCGACATATAAAAGTTCACACCTTGTCAGTCAAATAAGACAGTTATTCAGGTCTAAACGAAACAGTGTATGAAAATTGGACAGAAAACTTTGGTCAAGTTTAAAACCCTCTCTCGGCCAAACTGTCTAACTAATTGACTAATGTTTATACACGGTTAGAAAGCACATTTCATTGGCTATCCATTGACATATAAAAGTTTATACCTTGTCGGTCAAATAAGGGAGTTGTTTAGGTTTAAACACAACAATGCATAAAAGTTGAACAGAAAACTTGGGTCAACTTTGATGCTCTCTAACGGCTAAACCATTCAACCAATCAAGTAATGTGGCATATCAGTGAAAAGTCCATTTTATTGACTATCCATCGACATATAAAAGTTCACACCTTGTCAGTCAAATAAGACAGTTATTCAGGTCTAAACGAAACAGTGTATGAAAATTGGACAGAAAACTTTGGTCAAGTTTAAAACCCTCTCTCGGCCAAACTGTCTAACTAATTGAGTAATGTTTATACACGGTTAGAAAGCACATTTCATTGGCTATCCATTGACATATAAAAGTTTATACCTTGTCGGTCAAATAAGGGAGTTGTTTAGGTTTAAACACAACAATGCATAAAAGTTGAACAGAAAACTTGGGTCAACTTTGAAGCCCTCTAACGGCTAAACCATTCAACCAATCAAGTAATGTGGCATATCAGTGAAAAGTCCATTTTATTGACTATCCATCGACATATAAAAGTTCACACCTTGTCAGTCAAATAAGACAGTTATTCAGGTCTAAACGAAACAGTGTATGAAAATTGGACAGAAAACTTTGGTCAAGTTTAAAACCCTCTCTCGGCCAAACTGTCTAACTAATTGACTAATGTTTATACACGGTTAGAAAGCACATTTCATTGGCTATCCATTGACATATAAAAGTTTATACTTTGCCGGTCAAATAAGGGAGTTGTTTAGGTTTAAACACAACAATGCATAAAAGTTGAACAGAAAACTTGGGTCAACTTTGAAGCCCTCTAACGGCTAAACCATTCAACCAATCAAGTAATGTGGCATATCAGTGAAAAGTCCATTTTATTGACTATCCATCGACATATAAAAGTTCACACCTTGTCAGTCAAATAAGACAGTTATTCAGGTCTAAACGAAACAGTGTATGAAAATTGGACAGAAAACTTTGGTCAAGTTTAAAACCCTCTCTCGGCCAAACTGTCTAACTAATTGACTAATGTTTATACACGGTTAGAAAGCACATTTCATTGGCTATCCATTGACATATAAAAGTTTATACCTTGTCGGTCAAATAAGGGAGTTGTTTAGGTTTAAACACAACAATGCATAAAAGTTGAACAGAAAACTTGGGTCAACTTTGATGCTCTCTAACGGCTAAACCATTCAACCAATCAAGTAATGTGGCATATCAGTGAAAAGTCCATTTTATTGACTATCCATCGACATATAAAAGTTCACACCTTGTCAGTCAAATAAGACAGTTATTCAGGTCTAAACGAAACAGTGTATGAAAATTGGACAGAAAACTTTGGTCAAGTTTAAAACCCTCTCTCGGCCAAACTGTCTAACTAATTGACTAATGTTTATACACGGTTAGAAAGCACATTTCATTGGCTATCCATTGACATATAAAAGTTTATACCTTGTCGGTCAAATAAGGGAGTTGTTTAGGTTTAAACACAACAATGCATAAAAGTTGAACAGAAAACTTGGGTCAACTTTGAAGCCCTCTAACGGCTAAACCATTCAACCAATCAAGTAATGTGGCATATCAGTGAAAAGTCCATTTTATTGACTATCCATCGACATATAAAAGTTCACACCTTGTCAGTCAAATAAGATAGTAATTCAGGTCTAAACAAAACAGTGCATAATTGGTTGTACTGAGGACAGAGAGACAGAATCAACGGGAACCATTCTTGCTACTCAATAATAATTAATATCTCACGGGCCACTTAGATATGCAGATGCGTCTATCCGGTACCACCATATTATGCAATATTGGTGAGAAATAAGCTGCGCACCCATCTGGGCGATTATTATGGGAACCACGGTTTCTGGCCTGACGCCTAGCGGTACCATCGCACTGGGTCACCAGCTCGATGGTACTGTTATACGCTCCGTTAGGCGGGTACCAGTGCCGCGCCTCTTTTGATTATGCCGTTCTCTCTCTCTTTCTGTCTTCTTCTTTTCTTCTTCTTGGTTCACGCAAGGCCACTGGATGGTTCTCACTAGGTGAATAGATCGTTGACACTTGGACGTGTCATGTAAATATTTAGCGGATGATGTAAGACCTGCCTTTCTTCGTTTTTAAGTCAGAAGAAGAATAATTGAAAATTTTCTTGGCATTCGTGTGTTGGACACATTTTTGCCAATTACTTCCCTCCTATAATAGGGCAAGTACGGATCTGAAATTTTGACTGAGTACAGTGACAGATTGGAATATGTCAGAATTCGACTCGTGGACCTATAAACAATCATTTAATATGATTTATACACTGTTTGTATTGGTTTGGACATGAAGTTGGTGAGGCCATTCGGATAGCCAGATTCGAACCGCACAGACCAGGAAAAAAACCATTTACCTGTCATTGTATTGGGTGGTGAGGTGGTGGAGGCCTGCCTGGCCGTGGTGGTGGTGGTGGTGGTGGAGGTCGTCTCCTGAGGCTGTGGTGAGGCATCCCTCACGTCTTCAACCTCCTGAAGCTCGATGGTGATTTGGTTGTCTTGGGACGCCAGTTTTGATTGCGTTTACACTTAATACACACACACACACACACGCACGAAGAAAAATTTATCAAAAAACGTTTACATCAAGATTTTTTGCCAAAAAAAACACCAAAAACGTTTTAAAATATCTGGTGTAAATTCAGTCAAGCCTCAGTCTGGGTTACAGTCTTATTTGGTGTTTTAATATTATTCTAAATTATAGTATATAGTATATATTGCTTTCTATACAGGGCGAACCAAAAAAAACTGCAAAATTTGTGTAAAAAAACTGAAAAAAAACACTCAAATTGAAGAAAATACCGAACACATTTTGGGGGGGTTGAATAACAAGTAACAAATCGATAATTTTTGATCGATTTGGCCTGGAAATTCCTGGAAATTTCCCGGTTTTCCCACTCACTTGACCGCACTAAAACCTGGTTTAAATCCAGGGAAAAATTCCCGTTTTTCCCAGTCAAAAGGCCTGGATTTTCGGCACGTTTTTCGGTATTTTCTTATTATTGTGTATATACGTCGCGTTTTTGCATTGATCGGGCGCCAGGGGGCGCTCCAGTCGCAAAAGGGGGGAAAATCCATGAAGACATAAATGCGGAAGTGTGCGCACTGGATGCGCACTTGCCAGATTGGCCTAAATTGTCTTGATCTGGCTGAAAATTGGTTCTGAAAGTTTTTTAGAGAAGGGGGGGGGGGGGTTAGCGGTTTTGGCCCATATGTCCAAAACTGTGTGAATGAGAGAGTTGAAGTTCTCCTCCATGAAGCTATAAAATGACAAAACTTGCATGGAACCAGTACTATCAGTTAGAAATCATATTAATTGCATTTTATAGTTTGATGAGTTGCTTTTTGACAGTTGTGACGTGCGTTTCCAATTCTAACTAATATACGATTTTCTGACTAAAAATACAAACTCATTACAATACCGTGAAGTTCGACGCCCCTATTCTCCAACACACGCACTTTTCTGGAAAATCAATTGTTTCCATCATAACACGCAATGAATTTGACTTCCCTGGAGCTAAAAAATTAATGGAAAAAATCTCTGGAAACAAGGAACCGTTGTAGCAGAATAGTCAGTGAGTTTGTCTTACCTTAACGGCATCTTAGCCCACTGTGATTTTAGTTACCAATCCAGGAAAATAGAATTTTTATCTCATGTTACTGAATGATGTAGCTACAAATCAGCGTTCAAAACATTGCGTTAAGTTCAGTAGTTTTAGAGTTAGAATTTTTTTGAAATAAATAAAATTTATGGTGTTAAGCAGACCTAACAGTACCTAAAGCCACCCGATCTTCCGCATCTGGCTCCGGGTGAATTTGAGAAGTCTAAAAAAACAGCGTGGGAGTCTATGGAGGTATACAATACAATCAAAACTATGAATTTGCGTAATCTGATCTTGTTGGAAAATAACGATTTACAGGTATGATAAATGGTGTCTGGTCACCTGGTCTACCTGGGTATCTTGATGAGTTTTACGTTTATTCAGTGGATTTAAGGTGAAATGCAACCGCATTCTTCGCTTCTTTCGGTTCTTCCATCTTATTTTACTGCCCGCAAGGTCTTTGGCGAATTTTTGGCATCTTCACAGGTCAACAACCTTCAACTCTTTCTTCTTTTGTACCGTTCGAGCTTGCTCAAGATGTTCTTCCTTTCGAACCGAGTCGAGTCAATTAGCGTTATTTTGGGCAATTTATTAATCTGAATAGAGCACATCCCTAGTCAAATCGACTGTCATAAATGTCACCACTGTCAAACATGATTTGACAGACAACGCAATTAGTATTTAAAAAATTGCACTTTGGTAGTACAAAGCGATTTGCAGCCTTCTAGTGATGATGTCAAATAAAATGACTGAGCTGTAAAATCTTGTCAAACACACTGGAAAGACCGCAGAATTGGTGTAAAGCACTTTATCTGGAGTTTACCACTTCAAAGGCAATTTCTATGTTTGATGAGGATTTTGACAGTTGTGGAATTTAACTCAAAATCAATGACATATCTGTCAAACAGAATGACAACTTGCAAAACACAAAAAACTGTCAAACTTAAATTGCTTTTAGCAATTGGTAACTCTCTGGTTAAGATTTTGACAGTTTTGACGATTGACTGAAGAGTTGTGACCTATAAATCAAACAAAATGACAACTGACTTTCTATGACATTTTGACGCTCAGCTTGCCAAATAAGGGAGTAATTTAGGGTTAAAGCAACGTGTATTTAAAAATAAATTACCTGCACTTATGGTAATTTAATGCAAATACTCATCACCCATTGGGTTATTTAATATTTGACCCACGGTTCTAAAGCAATTTGGTAAAGATATTTCGAGGTGTGCCTGTATTTTACAGCTATTTACGAATTCGACAAACGGTATATTCCACTATTAAATTTTACGTCTGTTCGGTTAAACAAATTGACAGTTTTCTATGAAAATTGACTTAAAAGTAATATTTTTACCTATAAAATATTAAATTAACACTTACCTCGTATAGTACTGGGCATCGTAGCATATCCTGGTGGAATCTTCGGTTAAAAAGGCAAGAATTACACAAACTGGTTTAAGCTTCAATTAACAACACTAAAACTCGTTGAAAACTCAATTCTGATTGGTTCAAAGCACTAATTCACTCCTTTTTCTTCTTAAAAGTTCCAAAAGTTCCCAGAAACATGGTTGTGGTGATCTTTATTTCGGTTTCACTCGATTTACATCCGTATTAGACTTATCGGAACAATCTGAAACCAAAAAAAAAAAAAAAAACGTATAAATATCTGCATGACAATTTTTTTTTACCCGAAATAGTTTGGGCCATATCTCCAAAACGGTTAACAACAGAAATCTAAAGAAAGACCACGTGACCCTTGAGGCATTTTGACAGCTTTTTATAAATTAGACATTTTTTGATAGAATACACCGTTTCTGAGATAGTCTCAATTTAAGCGGTTTTTAGAAATTTTAGGCTTATTAATAGTTATTTATACAACAAGTGACTTAAACCATTTTGTATTCACGAAAAGAACAACCCAAACCCAATTTAGACTAACATTGGAAGTTTTAGGCTGTTTTGTGTTGTTCTTTTTAAGTTTATAGTGTTTTAGGTTACTTCAAAGTTTTCCAATCGAATTTAGAGCGTTTTAGGGAGTTTCAAACTCATTTTGGCAGTTTTCAGCTAATGTAAAGTGTTTTAGGCTGAGTTAACATGTTTGTAGCAGTTTCAAGCTCGTTTTGACAGTTTTAGGCTGAATTAGCTAGTTTTTGAAAGTTTTACGCTCTTATGAGTTGTTTTATACTCTTTCAAGCTTGTTTTAGGTGTTTTAGGCTGAGTTAACATGTTTTAAGCTCATTTTGGCAGTTTTCAGTGAATGTAGAGCGTTTTTAGGCTAACTTAGCTTGTTTTAGGCTGAGTTAACATGTTTTAAGTTCGTTTTGACAGTTTTAGGCTAATGTGAAGTGTTTTGGACTATTTCAAACAGTTTTTGGGTGTTTCTGGCTAGTTTAATGCGTTGTAAATCAGTTTTTTTGTACTTTTTTGCTCAAAATGTATGAAAAAAATTGTAAAATACGAACCATTTCCCAGACATCCTGTCTACAATGCAATTTTGTTTTCTATTAACCAAGTTAGTTAGTGTAACACGTACAAAGTTTGTTTTGGGCTGCATCAGCATTAGGAAAAAGCCTTAGATAGGCGATTATTAGTCACTTTAATTGCTGGAATTATTACGAGAAATGTAAATTGCACGTTAAACTATTAAGTAAGCACTTTCTTTTATTATTTCTAGGCTGAAACGTTTAAGGAAATCCATGTTTGTGCTGCCTGTTTTTTGGTCATTTTTTTTCGGTTATTTTAGGGTTAAAGGACTTTCTCACCCCTTTTGCGCCCTTAATTAATCGCGTATCGCTTGACTTCCCCAAATAAAACTTAATCAGATGTTAAAGACACTTTAGTATTCACGCAATACTCGACTTAGAGGTCAATGGCTTTTAAGGTGTTTCTTAGAGAAAAATAGGCAGAAAAAGAGGACAAATGATTTTTGTTGTTCATATCTCAAAAACTGTAAATTGTATCAAAGAAAGTCTAACTTGTGAAAAGTTGCACACTGCCTTTCAGGGTCACGTGACAAAATTTCAGATTTTTCTTGTTACCCGTTTTGGAGTTATGCCCAAAAATGTCACAGCTAACTACTGGTGCTGCTGCACAGGTCAATATTAAAAACACTTTGTTGAATATCTCAGAAACTGTGCACTGTATCAAAAAATGTCTAACCTGTGAAAACTTGCACACTGCCCTGTTGAGCAGATATTGACAGTTTTACGGTTTTTCTAATTCTGACAGTTGTAATTTTTGTTTGACAAATATAGGTCACCTGTCAAAATCCTAAACTAAAATAGTTTGTGTAATGTACTTTATAGACAGTTTTGGTTGAATTTTAAGTTTGATTGACAGTTTTGTTTTAGTTTGACAGATACGTCACTCCTTTCAGTATACAAATTGCCTAAAACAAGCCATTTTTTTTTCATTGACAGTGGTGCCATTTAAATTTAAAATGTCAAATATGACAGATGTTGTGTTTTTTTGAATTTTTTTTTTGATAAATTACGTCTGTTTTTCCCACTTTTTTTAAATCAACTTAAAAATGACAGTTGTTTGACAGGAACAGTAAAAAAAAGTGGGGATACACTCACCTCAAGTGACAGTCAGGGGTCATAATCCAAACAACACTGTGTGCACCATCCAAAAAAACACCAAAATCAGTCACGTGACTAAAAGGTTGACGCACGAACCGACGCTCATTTAGGGTGCCCGTACACGCCACTAGGGGGCGGTTTGCCCCGAAAAAACTGTCCTGTCCACCGGGACGAACGAAGGGGTCAGCAGCACCTGTTGTTGCGCGTTACGTCCGTGACTGAATCGGCCATCATCAGGCTTCCCCAGGTGGAGGAGCACACGAAACCAGCGGATGGGGTCATTGGCATGTACCCGTCGGTTCTAACGGGTCCTTCCTTTGATTATAGCGGTATACCAAGACCAGTTAACTTATAGCAGGACTGTGTGTATTGGAGGTTTAAGCTTGCTACGTCACTTTTGGTTCAAAAACATACACACGTCTCTCCTCATCAGTGTGTGTTTATGGGCAAAGAGAAAGAGCCGTTGCAATAACGCGGATGCTGCTTGGAACCGATCAACAACGGTTGTTTCCTCTTCTTCTTTGACTGATTTTAATTGAAATCGAATTCTTTATTGTCCGCGTGAACAAAAACTGACTGATAGGAAGCAATTTTTGGCGTTTGGACATTTTTCATTCGGACTCGAACCGACAATTTCCGTTCAATGAAATTTCACTCTCTACAGGATTGCATTACAACACTTTTACCCCCACAAGGGAGATATCCTCTCAAAACTATGTCAAAGCACAAAAAAAAAGCTTTATAAAACCGTACTTGACAATTTCTAGTCATTAAAATGCTTCCACTAGTAATTTGACTACTGAAAGTCCTTAAGAAGACTTTCAGACAGCATTTTTGACAGTAGGAAGCTTTCGGTTTCCAAAAAAACGTTCAACAGCATCTATTTGACAATTTCTAGTCATTGAAATGCTTCCAGAAGCGATTTGACTACTGAAAGTCCTTAAAAAGACTTTTAGGCAGCACTTTTGACAGTAGGAAGCTTCCAGTATCCAAAAAAAACGTTCAACAGCATCTATTTGACAATTTCTAGTCATTAAAATGCTTCCAGAAGCGATTTGACTACTGAAAGTCCTTAAAAAGACTTTTAGGCAGCACTTTTGACAGTAGGAAGCTTCCAGTATCCAAAAAAACGTTCAACAGCATCTATTTGACAATTTCTAGTCATTAAAATGCTTCCACTAGTGATTTGACTATTGAAAGTCTTTAAAAAGACTTTTAGGCAGCACTTTTGACAGTGGGAAGCTTCCAGTTTCCAAAAAAACGTTCAACAGCATCTATTTGACAATTTCTAGTCATTAAAATGCTTCCAATAGTGATTTGACAATTGAAAGTCTTTAAAAAGACTTTTAGGCATCACTTTTGACAGTAGGAAGCTTCCAGTTTCCAAAAAAACGTTCAACAGCATCTATTTGACAATTTCTAGTCATTAAAATGCTTCCACTAGTGATTTGACTACTGAAAGTCCTTAAGAAGACTTTCAGACAGCATTTTTGACAGTAGGAAGCTTCCAGTTTCCAAAAAAACGTTCAACAGCATCTATTTGACAATTTCTAGTCATTAAAACGCTTCCACAAGCGATTTGACTACTGAAAGTCTTTAAAAAGACTTTTAGGCAGCACTTTTGACAGTAGGAAGCTTCCAGTTTCCAAAAAAACGTTCAACAGCATCTATTTGACAATTTCTAGTCATTAAAATGCTTCCAATAGTGATTTGACAATTGAAAGTCTTTAAAAAGACTTTTAGGCAGCACTTTTGACAGTAGGAAGCTTTCGGTTTCCAAAAAAAACGTTCAACTGCTACAATTTGGTTTGGTGACAATTGGAAAGCAGGGACGTTTTGGTACAAAAACCAAGTTTTCGATTTCGAGCTTGAATTTACAAGTTTTACGCTTGTTTTGAATTTTGGTTTTCACAATTGTAGGAAAACAACCAATCATTTGCCACAAACACTACATTTATTAAATGATTAAAAAAAAAATTAGTAAGTTCTAATTTTGGGAGCCACTGTAGGACACTCCTTGTCATCTAGAGTGCAATCATTGACCGCGCGATACGTCAAACAGACCTAAAAACCAGTTGTTGTTCAGTGACCAGAACCGTCATAAGGAATAGACTATACCTCTCCAGTGGCAGCGTCCATCCAACTCAAAGTGTGCTTCCTCCAGTGGTCCTCAAAACATCTCCTCTTCTGATTCCTCACCGGTTTGGAGTAATCAAACTCGTCCATTCTGACAGGAAAATCGTCCCGAGCATGCGCCCCACGTGATTCTTTTCTAGCCGCCATCGCTGTGATGCTCTGCAAAGCGTTGACGAAGGCATTTTTTAACTCCCAGTACTCCACCAGGTTCGTGTTCCAAATCATTCCATTGTCCTGGATCTGGACATTGTCCAGCTCTTTGTACAGCGCCTTCACCTTGCAAACGCCCTCTTGTAGAGTTTGTTCCGTGCGGAAAACCGCAGCGTACTTTTGCATCGCTTTTTGCAGGTTCAGTCGCAATTGTCCTACTGTGATTTTGCCTTTGTTGTGACGCATTTGGTCGAAGTTTTGTAAGGTTTCCGAACCGAGTTCCTCGTTCATTTTGACCGAAGAACCCGGGCAGGAGGTTGAGGTTATGGTTTCTGAGACTGCCTTACCGAAAACCACCAGTTCGAGCAAGGAGTTTGCTCCCAATCTGTGAAAAACCGCTTCAGTAACATTCTAGCTAACCCATAGAAGGATTTCTGTAGAAAAACGAGTCTACTACAGTCTGGCTTGCCCATAAAAGGTTATAGAATGAATTCTGCAGACCTATACAAACTTAGAATCCATTACTTTCCAAGTTAACTTGACTTTTTTGACGTTGTTCAGATTATTTTCTATGTTGAAATGTTGTAAATTTGAACCTAGAAGCTTCTAGGAAGCTCCAACTAACCCATAGAAGATTCTAGAGTAAATGATGCGAGCAGAACAATAAATCTAACTTAGAATCTTCCATTTTCTAACTAATCACTGGTTTTCAACTCTTTTAAACATTTCTAGCTGACATTCTAGGTTTGACAGCTCTTAAATGTGACTCGGAACACTCTAAAAGCATTCAATTAGCCCATAGAAGATTCTACAATAAATGATGCGAGCAAAATAGTCAGTGTAAGTCACTTCTAGCTTGTATTATTTGATTGCAGTTGTGCAATGTATCAGAATGATTTCTGGTGGCAGAATTAACGACTCTAACCTAAAATCTTCTTTTTTTAACTGGTAATTTGTGTATGGTAGGTTAAAAAATCACCTGTTTGCTCCGTGTACTCCAACAGAAGAACATTCCCCACAAGCGTACAATCCTCTGACAATTTGGTCCTTTCCAGGTCCAATTTGGGTTAAAACTTGTCCTTTATAATTGGTTGGTATTCCGCCCATGGTATAATGCACCGTTGGTATTACTGGGATTGGTTCCCTAAGGATGTCTACCCCAGCGAAAGTTAACCCTAACTGACGGATACCCGGCAGTTGTTTGAGAATTGTTTCCTTAGGCAGATGGTGTAGCTGGAGCATTATATGGTCTTTTTCCGGGCCACAACCTAAAAATGCCATCAAAATAATGTAAAATACAGGAATACGTCACTCACCTCTTCCTTCCATGATTTCAACGGTCATAGCCCTGGCCACCACATCCCTACAAGCCAAATCCTTGGCCTGGGGAGCGTAGCTCTCCATAAATCTCTCCCCCTTGCTGTTAAGGAGGAATCCCCCTTCCCCTCTTGCCCCTTCGGTGACCAACACCCCCACCCCGTAAATCCCGGTAGGGTGAAACTGGATAAACTCCAAATCCTGCAAAGGCAGCCCAGCCCTAGTCACCATGGCGGTACCATCTCCAGTGGAGGTGTGGGCGGCTGTGCAGGAGAAATATGCCCGTTCATATCCCCCGGTGGATATGACGGTGTTTTTTGCCCAAAACTTGTGCAGGCAACCGTCCTCCAGATTCCACGCGATCACTCCTCGACACTCGTTGTTCACCATCAACAGATCCAGAACGAAATATTCGATGAAAAAATCGACATTGTGACGACACGCCTGACCGTACAGAGTGTGCAACATGTAATGGCCGGTGGAATCGGCTGCTGCGCATGTTCGGTGCGCCTGTCCGCCATCGCCAAAGTTCAGGGTTTGTCCCCCAAAAGCTCTCTGATAGATGCGGCCATCTTTGGTTCTGGAGAAAGGCATTCCCCAGTTTTCCAGCTCGTGGACACAACTCGGGGCTTCCCTGGTCATGTAGTGGATGGCGTCCTGGTCTCCGATCCAGTCTGAACCTTTTGCATCGCGTTTTTTTTTGATTAATTTTTCCAGAAGTTCAATCTCTACACCATCACTAACCTTTCACTGTATCAAAATGATGCCACACCCAATAATCATCTTCGTAGTTACTCAGGGCGGCATTGATACCGCCTTGGGCGGCCACAGTGTGCGATCTGGTCGGAAACAATTTCGTGACGCAAGCAGTTTTGAAGCCATTCTTAACCAATCCAAAAGCAGCCCTCAAACCGGCACCACCAGCTCCCACCACAATGCAATCGTACTCGTGATTGACGATTGGATACTTTTTGGACAGCTGGAAATAGTTTTGACAGTGATTCACTCTATATAAATGTTTGTGTAATGGTGGGCGGTTACGTCTTCGCCAGCTTTGAGGCATTTGGTGCTGATCCTCTGGGTGGCGTAGCTTCTACAAGGTGGCCCAAACAGTCTAGCAACCAAATGGAGCATTTTCTGATTAGACTGCTGGCGACATTGACATTTGACGTTTCTGGACACCTTTAGCTGGTTCTCCTACCTGAATCAACCAAGGATGATCAACCAACCAATGATAATATGTATCACGTGACCAAATTTCTGAATTCTCCCGTTCCTATTCAAGGAGTTACGGATGAAAATTGTCCATATTTTGGTTAACAGTACAAATAATATGTGTTGCAACCTACTTGCAGTAAATAAGACGTTATAACCGCTTCTGTATAACGTCATTTACAGCATGTTTGGCCGCAACTGTACATTTTGATAATTAAAAATTTTCGCCAGTTGTAAACAATTTATCGTGAACAGCCTAAAGCGACGTAGCCATCTCTTAACATTCCGTTACAACGAGTATTCATTTGTTGTAACAGTAATCACTGAGTGAGTGTATTATTAAAAATGTTCTTGACAGTTGGTGAATTTAAAATTGCAACCAAAATTTTATTATCTAAATGTGTGTCAACTGTTTGGGGATACTATAACGTTTGACCAAAAAATCAGGTTTCTTGTCACTAATTTGATTCTGGGTCTGAATTGTTATTAATGACACTTGACAGACTGGGGAGTCTCACACACTAAACTGGTAACACGAATAAAACCACCAGAACCTTTAAAGTTTGCTTTATTTGATTGTTAGCAACCCAACTTTCTCAACTTAATTCTGATCCCATTTTTGGGCTTCAGAACGGTTACAGCCTCGACAACAGGCTCCGAATCATCAGAACCACTGGACAGAACTTCAAACTGTAACAACAGCTTGGCCAAAGCAACTTTCAGTTCGAGCAGGGCAAACTTCTGACCTAAAATTTCACAATTTCTGAGCACTCTCTGATCTGTCGTACTTGCGCAGTTGGTACCAATACAATTGCGAGGACCTGCGCTGAAACTTAGTAGGGAGAATGGTACCACTTCCTTCTCCAGGAACCTGGTTGGGATGAACTGGTCCGGGTTCTGGTAGACTGATGGGTTCCTGTTCACTGCATAGGCTACCACAAGGACTGCCAATCCCTTTGGTAGGACTTTATCATCTGAAAAAGGGTGTGTGCCTTACTGTCTAGCAAACTGCACTTTTTGCAAAAACAAAATTGGAATTTCTGTCAAACAATGTATAGGCAACCAGCAGAAAAATTGTGATAATGACACTTGACAGGCAAACGGTTTGTCCTACCTTGGTAGACCATATCTTCCTTCAACTTTCTGGCGTAGAACGGTACTGAAGGGTACAGTCTTAAAGTCTCTTTGATCACCAAATCCAGGTACTTCAACTCTTGGATGTCCTTTATGGTCAGTTTGGCCCTTCCTTCCACTATTTCTTGAGCTTCAGCACGTGCTTTTGCCTACAAATGTAGCAGAAAGAAACCAGAAAAGACCAGAACCGCCACTGGGAAACTTACCTGCTCTTCCGGATGTTTGGCCAGAAGGTACAGGGCGAAGCCCAGGGCCACTGCTGTTGTGTCATGGCCCTGAAAAACCATCCAGAATTACATAGAGACAGATTTAGTTTGATGGGTGTATGTCAACAACCACTGTCGCGCTATCTCAAGAAAACACGGCTTCCTGAAGCCACGTACGTAAGGTGATCCTGGTAATCACTGTCTGGTCTTTGATGAGTGGGCACAATAAAACAACCCGTTTCAAAAAGAAATAACAAGAGACCTTAAAATACTCGGAAAACCCCAAAACGTGTTACATCCCCCTTCTTTGGTTCTATCAACAACAACTCCTCTTTTCTTCCGCGCGATACACAGGCCGTCAACTAATCGACGCGCCGCCTACCGTATGAAAAATGAACTGATAGCTGCCACAAACAACGATCTATTCTTTTTAAACAATAATTTGCTGGCTCCGACAACCACTTTAAAAGTGTTTCTCCCAAACTGCTTAAAGTACGGCCCTGATTTTAAGAGCTAGACCTGAATATGACCCAAAAATCCCAGGCCGTACCCAGGAGGGTTGAGGAAGAAAAAATTCTCAAACTTTGTTTTTGCGGTGTATGAGTTTCGGGCTCCTAGGACACTAGTTTAAATTTTGCCCTAGTGCGGCCCTGTTATCTGTCCGATTAACCACACTTCCAATCCCCAGAAACTTACCGCAAACATGATAGTGTCCACTTCATGCCTAATAAAGTCATCAGACAGTGGTTGTCCTTGTTCATCCCTGTATCTTAGTAAATGGTCCAAAAACGCCATTTTCTTTTTTCCTCCCTCTCCTTCAGGGATTTTTTGATCATCTAGAGCTTTGCGACGTTGCTCGATGACACTATTTGACACCTGATGCATCAATTTGACATATTTTTTCTCCCTCCAATAATCGCTGGTGAAGACATAAGTAAAATCGAATATTTTTAAAGGGTTGAACGCCCTTTCTACGATGATTTTCCCCATTTCAGCCACTGCATCGATGTAGTCGCTGTGGGATTGGTGCTGGATGTTCAATTTTACCCCCATTGAAGTCTCTGAAATTTTCAGAAAGCTAGAGAATTAACGGTAAAGTAATTGGAAGCCCCCTTCCAAACCCCTCCAGGACAAACTGTTCTGGTTTTTTCCCTTCTAAACAAAAACTGTTGAAACGAAACTTTGTGGCGTTTATGAAGATTGAAAAAGCTTTTCAAGGGCTACATTTTGGTATATTGAATCACTCTGTAACTGTGAAAATAACCGAGTTACAGGGTGATAAAATTGAAAGTGTCAAATTCATGTTTTAACTTTGTATTCAATCCGCATTTATTATCAAATGATTCGTTAATTTGATTTGGCGCTACACAATCATACAGGGTGGCCAAAACAACTTTTCAACGGCTACAATTTGGTATATTAAACCGTCTTGTAACCGTCAAAATAACTTAGTTATGGGCTGTCAAACGTGAAACTGTCAAATTCAAGCAGTTTCTTTGAAATTTTATGCAACAATTTTTTAAACACCCTGTATATTTGATGTCATACTATCCCTAATGTACAGGGTGTTTCGTAACTATAAAAAAAATGCCTTTTTTTTCAGCTTTGACAGTTTTTGAATGGGAAAAACTACTGACGACAAACCACGTCCAAAGTGTATCTGGTCAAATACGGGTAAATGTCCACCGCATCCTTGGAGGCAACCTCCTCACTCAAAATGTCCTCCAGCACTTTGGTGGCCTCCTCAAACACCTCAATAAACTGCTCCAGGATAGAAAAATGGAAGGCTGGAGTGAGAATCTTCCTGCTGGTCCTCCACTCTTCCCCTGAAACGTTTGAAGGATGAATTTTACCACTTTTGAATAAAATTTAACAGAAGGTTTGAATTGTTTGATGTTTGGGCTACAAACCAGCGTTGAAATCACTGCTCTAACTTTAACCGTTTAGGAGATATGAATTTTTGATAATTCTAGTGTCAGTTCTCTATGAAATTGGAAGGACAGTTTGAAAAATGTACCACCAAAATGTCAGTTTTTAACCAAAAACCTTAATTTTTTTACACAAAGTAGCTTAAAGTTAGTACTGTTTTGTGTATTTTTTCCAAAATTCTTCCTCCTCAAGTTTCCGAGTTACTGGACATTAAACAACTTATTAGTACCAAGAATCACCTTAATGGAGCTTCGCTCTTTATAATCCTGACAGCTTGCTTCCTGATGAACCGATCGGGTCGAAACTTTTACCACTAGTACAACCCCTTGTGTCTTTACACCCTAAGTTTTTTTATCTCACTCTGTTTATACAGGGTGAATGTTTGAAATACCCAGTGGGTTCAGTTAAGTATCTCAAAAATTGCTTTATAGATTACCTATAAACCTTATATTTGAGGGAATAACTAAATGTATTAAAATTGTCAAAATATGACAGCTACATTCTGGCACTTAGCGCCATCTGGTAGAGAACAGTTTTGTCTTTTAAAGTAGCTTTATTCAGATCTTTGAAGGATCTCATGCATCTTATCATTAAATGGCTAATAGCTCGCTTATTTGAAACATTGTGTAAAACACATTAGAAAGTCAAAGATAGGTAATAAATGAAGTTATCACGTGACGTTGACCTGAGGACTCTAAGTTTCACCGTTTGGCCGCTAGGAGGCGTCAAATACAAAAAATGGATTACTAACCTCCAGAGATCAAAATACCTCCTCCAAGCCAGTTTTTCAACACTGCATAGATGTCTCCTTTGTGGAGGGGGTAATTTGAGGCCAGAAACCACCTTAAAAACCTCGAATCAGAGGCAAATAGGGTGGGGCAAAGCATAAATTCGGTGTAGCACAATCCATTGTTTTTGCTTAGGTATTCAGTCATTTTCTCCAGAGTTTCTGCGGTTTAAATTAGGTTTAACTCGTTTTTCTGCTCGTTTAGGCGGACTTACTGGTCGAATCGGTAAAGTCCAAGGTGTTGCCCAGAATTGGGCGGCCCGGGACGCTGTCCACCCATTTCAGTTTCTCTCTAAACCGACGTCTGCGTAACCACCAAATTGTCACGAAAATCACTGCAACTGCAAGAAGTAGCATTCTTGCACTGATACCGATGGTTTGTTATGTAAGTTTGTGCCACATAAACAGATAAAGGTAATTTAAGGTCGAGACAGGTGCGGACTGCGGTTTTTCACGGTTTTACGCTAATTCCAAGCCATTTAAGTCAGATCCTGACCACTTTTCTTATGGCTCAGTGTTATCTGTGTAGTCATTCACAGGTACGTGGCTCCCTCTACACACAAACCAGCAAATCAATACAATAACAATGAAAGTTTACTGGTGGCGGCATCTATACGCGGCCAGGTGCAACAACACAGCTGTAGTGGTGAAAGCTTTACTTAGTTTGTTCGAACGCCAACAGATGGCGCTTGCAGTTTATTCTACCGAGTTTTTTTGGTGTGTTCAGGTATAGGGTGGACCACAAAAACTCAAATTTAATTGTTCTTCTTTTTAATTTTGGCACTTGCCCGGTTTTTGGATAATTTGACAGTTGATTTAAAAATAACGGTCAAAAGCACTAAAACCGCAAACAGCAAATTGACAGTTAGGAACAGCTGAATATCTACAGAGTGTGCAACGATAAACGGCTGGTTTCGTGTTGGTGGGGTTAGGAAATTGGCTCCCCCCGTAGCATTGTGGCGTAAAACGTGCTCCACCCAGTATAACGCTTTTTGTAAGGGATGTTGCGGTTGGTCCCTGAATTTTCTGGCAAACTCTTCCATATTTTCCAAGTATCTGGAAACAGAAAAATGTAGTTTTTGTCCCAAAAAAACCCAAACTAAAACTCACATTGGATTCTTCAGAATGGTGTTCATGGCGTTCAGAATGTTCTCCTCAGTCAAATTGTGGTAGTCCAACTGTAATCCAAGATGGTGGTCGACGATGAATTTGACGTTTCTATGGTGTTCGTCGTAGACTGGAATACCCAGGACTGGGACACCATGGTAAATTGCTTCCTGGATGGTTAAACTACCTCCAGTGGTTATGAGTAGCTTGCAGTGCACGTGTCCTTTAAGGGCAAACAATTACTTAATTGCGCATGTACGGTTTGACTTAAAATAGCTGGAATTGTAAGGAATTTCATACCCTCAGATTGATTTAAAGCTTTTTTGCCATTAAGGGAGATATTCCCAAAAAACTGAGTCAAAGCACAGAAAAGTGCTTTATAAAACTCCAAACAAGTTCAACCAATCATAACTAGATTATTTAAAAATAAATCAAAAAAATGTAAGAGAGGAAGTTGTAGGGAATTTTACCCTATACAAGATTGTATTCGGATAGTTTTGCCCCTAAGGGCTTCGTAAAGGAGATATTTCTTAAAAACTGCGTCAAAGCACACAAAAAATGCTGCAAAAACTGTTTTTCATTTTCAGTCAGTTTTAATGGTGTTTGTCCACGACCAACCAATAATATACTAATATTCAGCGTGTTGACAGAAGCTAAATGAAGGTCATATAGCGTCAGAGTGATTAATGAAGAGGAATAATGATCATTATTCCCTCTCGACCTAAAGGTGGTTGCACACCAAGCATAAAACATGGGATATGCGGTATTTCTTGCATGTAGTCATCCACTTATGTCTTTGCAATTACTGCTAATTCAGAATACCATTTTCTTAACAAATACACCGCAATAACACAGTACAGGAGTTTGCCAAATCATTAGGTAAATTCCATAATTTATATTTGAAATATTTTTGGTGTATGACCGTCCTTAGTTCTGTGGTTTTTTAAGTTGACATTGACAACGTCAGTGCCCTTGTGGTCGTAGGCGGCAATGCTGGGGGTGCGTTCAGAAATAGGGCTGGTGTGCGCACCGTGGCCTTTGTCACATGCCACCATATAGTTATGTAAATAAATTGTTCACGTGATCCATTTTTTCCCAAATTCTGTCACGACTTGTACACCGACGGCCTTTCTAAACGCGATCCTAATCGTATCGAGTTTGACATTTCAGTTGTTATGGCGGATTTGAGAGATTACCTATATTATTTATTATCTACATAAAAGAGTATCAACTTCTAATTTGCCTGCACTTGGCATTAGTGGTAATGGACAGTGGTCGTGGACAAAGTATAGTATTATCCTCGTTTTTTATGGCCATTAATCCCACGGGAGATTTGCGTCCCTCGCCTGCGGCTCGTGACGTAAACATCCCCCTTAGGGATTAATGGCTATCATAAAAAGCTCGTTGAATAATATACTATTTTGGTTTACCTAAAACCTCATTCTGAGGCACCCACTTGTGGATCAGAATATTCGACGGTTGGTCATGGAAGGGATGATCCTCGTCATCGATATTATCCTTCCAAATTACAGTTTTTTGCACTAGTTTGCGGAAAGCGTTGGCAAAATTCAGTTTGGTCTCTTTACTAAAAATATTCTGTTGTACGTCAGTTCCAGTGCTGAAGAACACGATTCCTTGGTTAGCATTGTCGATAATACCCTGCAAAATCTACAAGAGAACAGTCAGTGAGTGGAGGAAGCTGTGTAGAAGGGAGAAATACACGAACCCCTGGCAAAGGTTCCATTTTTCTGATATGCAACCCACCAACTGGGATAACGTTGGGTGTGAGGGGTTTTGGTTGGTTTAGCAGTGGATATTCGTTGACGAAGAGGAGAGAAATAGATTTTTCCAGTTTCCCAAAACTGAAAGTGTCGTTCAGCACTCTTTCTGCCAGTTTTTCTAGTCTCCAAGTGTCTACAATGCTTTTGTACAGGATCTCCAAGCTGGTAAGGAAGAAGTTTTTTAGTCTGACCAGGAAGCTTGGTTGTTCCTCCAAAGGACTGGAATTTAACAAAATTTCATACAAGACCAACACTAGAAAACTTCGGGAACATACTCTAGAATTGTAGACACCCAAGGATAACCAGTTATCCCCATCATTTCTGCCAGAAATGGTGTTAGAGAAGATGGAGTAAAGGCGATAGTGTGGGGATGGTGGAATTTCTGGATTAAAGGATACAAACAAGGCCCAAAGGTGACATCCAGTAGCACTAGATCAAAAGTGACGTTTTCTGAATAGTTCCACAAAGTCTGGAAACCTTTAGAGTGGTAAGTTCGGTTGCAAATTGCATAATTGTATTCGTGGTTTAGTTGGATTTTCTGCCAAACATTGGAGGTTAAGTGTTCAGTTTTGTTGACTTTGTAGTGGGTCAAGAAGATTCCTGCAAATTCAGGCTGTTAAACGGTTGTGAAATTGAGTCTAGAAACTTCTAGAAACATTCCATTAACCCGAAGAGAATTCTGCACACCTACAATAATCTACTACTTCCCAAGTTAACTTACATTTTAGGTTTTCCAGCTTGTATTATGTGTTGAATAGTTGTAAAATAGAATCTAGAAGCTTCTAGAAGGATCGAGATAACCCACACAACGAATGATTGGGTGGATAGTTTATTCTAGGTTCTTCCATGGGTTAGATGGAACCTTCTAAAGTCTATTTCAAAACTGAATATTCTAAAATATGTGTTACAAGTTCTTACAAATGTAGAAAACTTAAATGAACTTTAAAAATTCCAAAAATCTTCTAGGGGTTATCTGCCTCTTTCTAGAAGCTTCTATTTAACAACTGTTGTCAGCATACAAGCTAGAAGACCCTGAGAAGCTAAAAGACTCAAAATAACTACAAAAATAGCACGTTTTATGCTTGAAAGCACTGTTTTATATGCCAACTGCATTCTAGAACCTTCTATAGATCAATTGGACACTACTAGAAGCTTCTAAGTTCTATTTTACAACTATCCAACACCTGGAAAACCCCAAAAAACTGAAGTTTACTGGGAAAGTAGTAGATTCTAAGATTGGTTGGATGTTTCTAGAAGCTTCTAGTTTCTATTTGATAACTGTTCAACATAGAGTGCAAGCTAGAAAAATTCTGAAAACTTAAGTTAACTTGAAAAGTAGTAGATTTCAGTGTTTGAGAGCTTCTACCTGTCCAGTGCATGTTATTTGACATTTTTAAGTTTTTCCAGCTTGTGTTATGTGTTGAATCGTTGTAAAATAGAATCTAGAAGCTTCTAGATAGCCCACAAAAGGTTATAGAATGAATTCATCATCATTTTACATTATTATACAGGGTGTCTTTTAATAGCAGTAAAAAAAATTTTACATTAATTCTCGCTATAAATAATATAAAAACCGTACTTCAAAAATACAGATTATTCATATTTTTTATTAATAATTGTTAGATCACGTGGTTTTAAAGGATAATTTAGCTAAACAGTCACGTGACCATTGTCAAAATCATAAATCTTTAAAACACTCTTTATATCGAATACTAAAAGAAAACGTTTTTGATTTTCCACACCTGTATATTCTACGAATATACTGTATATTCTGTATAAACTGTATATTCGTGGAATTCGTTTTGAAATAGACTTTAGAAGGTCCAAGCTAATCCATGGAAGGACCTAGAATAAACTATCCACTAACTAACACATCACAATCATTCGTTTTTCAACACTTTTAAATATTTCTAGCTAATATTCTAGGTTTGACAGCTGTCAAAAGTAACGCAAAATGTTCTAGAAGTATCCAGTTAACCCATAGAAGATTCTAGAATAGATTATACAGGCAGAACAATCAAACTAACGTAGAATTTTCCATTTTCTCACCAAACATAGGTTTTTCAACGTTTTCAGAGCATTTCGAGGTTTGACAGCTGTCAAATGTTACCTTCAAAAGTTACTGGGTGGTAGTTATCACTTTCTGCTATTGCTCGGGCAAATGATCCACCCATTGTAACGTTATGACCTTTTTGGACCAAAACTTGGGCTAATTCTCCAATCCATATTTGGTGGCTACGTCTGGCTGTTTCGTAGGCAATTAGAATGTTAGCCGAATAGGCTGTAGCCGCACAAAACAGCAATAAGTACAAACTGTTCATTATTCACCAATTAAACTCCAACTACTCTGTTTTCACTGTATTTTAAACTAACCTAATGGTAAATTAGGTTTTATCACTTTGACGGTGGATTAGGGGATTTGGTGATTATCGATTAGGTTTACGTGGTTGGCGTTGTAAGGCCGAAAGTTTGCTTTTTAATTACTCGGGATTACCTCGTGGACTACTTATTTTATATCGGTTAGGACTGATAAACAAATTTGACTCGTAAAGGATACAAATCCTAATACTGTGAATAAAAATGGTTGTTTTTCAGAATTTTTCTACCACGTGACAAGCTTTTTAAGTCCTCTTTTCTCGGTTTGAAAAACATTTTCAGACAGTTTAGGACTCTTTCTAAACAAGTTTAGTAACCACATTTGCCATTCAACCACTGGATTTACAGCAAAACCTGCAAGTTTCAACTTGATATCTCTGCTCGTTGTTGAGATACAGACAAAATACAGTGAACATCTAAAGCAATAAACCATTTAATCACTGCCTGCATAAATTTAAAAAAAAACAGCTAATTAGCTGTTTGTTTATCAGATTTGAATCGATAGACCAGCACATAAATACAGTGTGTCCCAAATTGGTTCCACCATGTATTGGGATCTCGGTAACCGAACCAATTTCGGACACACTGTATACTGTACAACTCCAAAACTGTAAATTATTTAACATTTATGTGTGACTTTATACCATATGAATCGTTTATACGATGTCGTAATTTGTGTAAGTTTTTCAAACAGGGAAAGCGTGATTTTAGAGTACGTTATGAATAAATTTTCATTTTAATTAATTTTACCTGCCTTAAAGTGTGGTGGGACGATTTAGTAAAGGTTATTATGCCTTTATGTTAATGGTAACGGAAGTGTTTCAACCTTTCTGTTTTCAGCTTAATTGTGCATTGAGTTTTCTTGGTAAAATTAAATTAATAATTAACGAATAAACAGTCAGTGAACATCATTATTTGGAGAGTATTGGACACCCTGTACAACATTTGTAGCATTAAAACTGATTCTACAGGGTGTCCCACTTAAGGGCCTTCCTAAGGAGTTACAAGGCCAAATATTGACTGGATGCACCAAACTTTTTTTATCAAGAGTTTGTCAGAAATGACGTCATAAGGACTGAAAATTGTCCGAAAAGTGTCCAATACAGTAAAAAAAGGTTTTTCTGTGTTAGAGTTGTCAAAATTGACTTTTTAGACATTTCTGGTGTCTTAAAGTAGTCAAACGACGTCACAGAGACTGTTTTCTCTAGAAATTGTCAGAATTGACGTCATAAAGACTGAAAAATGTCCGAAAATCGTCAAATACAGTCAATCACAGTTTTTCTGTTTTGGAGTTGTCAAAATTGACTTTTTAGGTATTTCTGCTGTCTTTAAGTAGTCAAACGACGTTACAGAGACTGTTTTCATCAAGAATTTGTCAGAAATGACGTCATAAAGACTGAAAAATGTCCGAAAATCGTCAAATACAGTCAATCACAGTTTTTCTGTTTTGGAGTTGTCAAAATTGACTTTTTAGGTATTTCTGCTGTCTTTAAGTAGTCAAACGACGTTACAGAGACTGTTTTCATCAAGAATTTGTCAGAATTGACGTCATAAAGACTGAAAAATGTCCGAAAATCGTCAAATACAGTCAATCACAGTTTTTCTGTTTTGGAGTTGTCCAAATTGACTTTTTAGGTATTTCTGCTGTCTTTAAGTAGTCAAACGACGTTACAGAGACTGTTTTCATCAAGAATTTGTCAGAAATGACGTCATAAGGACTGAAAAATGTCCGAAAATCGTCAAATACAGTCAATCACAGTTTTTCTGTTTTGGAGTTGTCCAAATTGACTTTTTAGGTATTTCTGCTGTCTTTAAGTAGTCAAACGACGTTACAGAGACTGTTTTCATCAAGAATTTGTCAGAAATGACGTCATAAAGACTGAAAAATGTCCGAAAATCGTCAAATACAGTCAATCACAGTTTTTCTGTTTTGGAGTTGTCCAAATTGACTTTTTAGGTATTTCTGCTGTCTTTAAGTAGTCAAACGACGTTACAGAGACTGTTTTCATCAAGAATTTGTCAGAAATGACGTCATAAGGACTGAAAAATGTCCGAAAATCGTCAAATACAGTCAATCACAGTTTTTTCTGTTTTGGAGTTGTCCAAATTGACTTTTTAGGTATTTCTGCTGTCTTTAAGTAGTCAAACGACGTTACAGAGACTGTTTTCATCAAGAATTTGTCAGAAATGACGTCATAAGGACTGAAAAATGTCCGAAAATCGTCAAATACAGTCAATCACAGTTTTTCTGTTTTGGAGTTGTCCAAATTGACTTTTTAGGTATTTCTGCTGTCTTTAAGTAGTCAAACGACGTTACAGAGACTGTTTTCATCAAGAATTTGTCAGAAATGACGTCATAAAGACTGAAAAATGTCCGAAAATCGTCAAATACAGTCAATCACAGTTTTTCTGTTTTGGAGTTGTCCAAATTGACTTTTTAGGTATTTCTGCTGTCTTTAAGTAGTCAAACGACGTTACAGAGACTGTTTTCATCAAGAATTTGTCAGAAATGACGTCATAAGGACTGAAAAATGTCCGAAAATCGTCAAATACAGTCAATCACAGTTTTTCTGTTTTGGAGTTGTCCAAATTGACTTTTTAGGTATTTCTGCTGTCTTTAAGTAGTCAAACGACGTTACAGAGACTGTTTTCATCAAGAATTTGTCAGAAATGACGTCATAAGGACTGAAAAATGTCCGAAAATCGTCAAATACAGTCAATCACAGTTTTTCTGTTTTGGAGTTGTCCAAATTGACTTTTTAGGTATTTCTGGTGTCTTAAAGTAGTCAAACGACGTCACAGAGACTGTTTTCTCTAGAAATTGTCAGAATTGACGTCATAAAGACTGAAAAATGTCCGAAAATCGTCAAATACAGTCAATCACAGTTTTTCTGTTTTGGAGTTGTCCAAATTGACTTTTTAGGTATTTCTGGTGTCTTAAAGTAGTCAAACGACGTCACAGAGACTGTTTTCTCTAGAAATTGTCAGAATTGACGTCATAAAGACTGAAAAATGTCCGAAAATCGTCAAATACAGTCAATCACAGTTTTTCTGTTTTGGAGTTGTCAAAATTGACTTTTTAGGTATTTCTGCTGTCTTTAAGTAGTCAAACGACGTTACAGAGACTGTTTTCATCAAGAATTTGTCAGAAATGACGTCATAAGGACTGAAAAATGTCCGAAAATCGTCAAATACAGTCAATCACAGTTTTTCTGGTTTGGAGTTTTGACTGAGCGTAGCTCTGTTATTTAAAGAGCTACAAAAAAGTGTAAATAATGAAAGTTGTAGGGAATTTCATCCTCTACAAGATTGTATTAAGGTGTTTTGTCCTTAAGGGTCTCTTTAAGGAGTTACAAGGCCAGAAGTAGAGTGCTTACTAGCAACAGACTTTTCTCTAAAAATTAATGAAATAACATTTTGCAAGCTCTTCCTCAATTAAATACTCTCCTTTCACCGTGACGTGATTTCTCTTGCTAATTGGCTCCAGAACTATTTTATTCGTCCTGCCATATGCTTAATAGTCATTCAGTGACTCAGATTTACTCAAGAAAATTAAAAATTATATTGAATTTGCGCCTTGCAAGCAAAGGGAAGTTGTTTGAAATATTCAAGATGGAATTGTCGGTAGTTGGTAATTATTTTCAGTTACACTGTACAATTTTGTATTGTTGGCTGACTGACTGCACAAAATGTACTGTTATTTGGATACCCTGTATTACTGTTAAAAACTGGCTACTTCAAGTGTAAACCTAGTCAAATTTATACACCCGAATATTTCCAAAACTGCAACAATAAAAAAGACAATCAACAATACATCATCATTAGAGTCACCCTGTATATTTTAATAACACATTCCTTATCCTATTTGCAGACATTTGTTTATTTCGTATCAGTCAGATATATGACGACGTTTGGTCGCGAGATATGATACAATTTAACACGTTCTAAAGCATACTTTGTAAACGTAGCCTCTTTTTGATCGTTCCTGGGTGTTGAAAGATCGCATTAATCGTTCATGATCTAGGTTTATCACGTGCTTTAGTTAAATTTAGATCAATTTTTTACTTCAATTATATACAGGTGTGGTAAATCCAAAACCGACCATAGGAAAACCGTGTAACTGACAGAGAAACGTAGATAATTGCATGCGTGGGACAAAGACAGAAAACGAAAAAAATACCAAGTAGGCCATATTTTCAGTACGCTGTTGCCAAAATCCAATACCGTCGACAAAATGTATTGAATTGGTATTGGATTTTGGCAACAGCGTACTGAAAATATGGCCTACTTGGTATTTTTTTCGTTTTCTGTCTTTGTCCCACGCATGCAATTATCTACGTTTCTCTGTCAGTTACACGGTTTTCCTATGGTCGGTTTTGGACTGTTAAATACCTCACCTGTCAAAATCTTATTCGTAGACCTATAAACATTTTAGTTAATATACATTCTGCTCTGTTTGACAGCTAAACGTGACAAATGTCAAAATGTCACACTTAGAGGTATAAAATCCAACAAAAAAGCTTTATATTGATTTTACTAGTTTTCAAGAATGCACAATTTTATGGCTCTATGGGAAAAATTTTGACAATAAATTTATAAACCAATTAACCCAAGAACTGTCACAAAATCGCTCATAAAGGTGTAAAACACCACAACATCGCTTTATACACTGATTCTGTCATTTTTCAAGTATGAGCTACACCTTGATAGGTTTATATAACAAATTTTGACAGTTGTCATCCAAACAAACTGTCAAAAACTTACTTATAGAGGTATACAATTAAATTCAAGGAATTATAGCTTGCTTTACATTTTTGTGACAGTTTAGTCTCTCAAAATTTGTTGGTTAAACGGCAGAGCTGTCAACCTCTGACTCATAAACGTATAAACAACCATCAATTTGGCTACAATTTAAGCGCAATTGACAGCTCATTAGTTTGACTTCTGTCATACTAGCCGACTAGATGTATTGTCGTGGCGCTGTTGCCACAACTGTAAAAATGGTTGTTTTTTTCAAAGATAAAAACACCTTCTACGTGTACTATTGGATGAATGAGCCAATGGCGGAGAATTTTAGAATAAACTGCGACTAATCACAGCCCACTTCACCCCTTCCCTTCCCCCTTAAAATATGTGACATTATGACCGTATGACGGTTTCTCCCTCACTCTATTCCTTTCTTTCTTCTCAACCCATTCAGCACTTTGAAATTTCAGTCTTTGGCGGCTGTTCACGTGATTAAGAAGCGACTCGAGCTTTCAAAACGAGTCTCGTGGGACCATGTCTGGCGATTACGGAGGCCAGTACGATTTTCTCGCGTCCTTTATGGGCGATTAAATGTGTTTTTTGTTGGTTTTTTGACTGTTTTTGGGTGGATTTATTTTATTCATGGATTAATGAAGCAGCGAAAGTAAGTAAAACACTAAACAATTGAGTTTTCTCTCAAAAAAACTTGAAGATTACTGTAATCATAATTCGGACAATGTCTTTTATACCCTTTAATCAAGGTTTTCTTTAAAAATCCTGAAATTGTATTAAACAATTCAATCTTTTAATGCTGTACATCCAGTGAAAAATCATAAAAAATGCTACAAAACAGTGGTAAAATGGTAGTGGAACTTGGTTGCGTTTTTGAGATATTTCTATTGAAACTTTTATATTACAAAATAGCATTTTTTTCTAAAATCTTAATGTCACAACAATTCGTGTACTACCACATAATAATCGAACGAAAATCACGATAATACAGGTTTAAAAGCGTGATCTTGTAAATTTAGCAACAAGCACAAGTTCCATGAGACTTTCCTTATTGTGTGCAAATTTCTGAGATTTTTCGTCTATTTCCTATTCCCACCCAATTTGTGCCAAAATAATGAGGTTATAGAATCACAAAAACTGACAATCAACATGATCCACGATTCACTCACTTTAAACGAGAGAAACGCACCTAGATGATGGATTACTTGTAACTTAATACAAAGTGCGTTTTGACGACTTTATTTGAAAACAAATTTACATTCAAATTGCTTTTTCTTGCATCACCCTGTATGTGGTGGGTTTAAACAGTTAAACGATTCACACACTCTTCTGCATGCACTTAAATCTGTTTGCTTTTATAATTATTGTCCTGTTTACCTTTCAACGGATTTGTTTGCGTTTCCTTGCCATTAATTTGAAACTAATATTGATTGAGCTTCTGTCAAGTGTCAAAACTGTCAAATTCGACAACCCACCTGTCGAAACTACGTCAAACGTAAATCAAATTTACTGAAAAAATTATTGGAAAAATCTGATGGCGACAAGTCTGGTGGTCTAAGAGGCCAATTAGCTCAACTTATTAAGGTTTTGGAAAATGTCTGTCATTTTTTTGTAATTTGTGACTAAATTGTAACAATAAAAATAAAAAAAATTAGTAACACCCCTAACAAACCGCCAATAAAATTACTTTTTGTGGTTCTGAACCAAATGAAACCAAAGACGAACACTTTGATCATGTTCGAGTGACAGTGGTACTTTTAGTACTAAAATCAGCCTGAAAAAACGCCAGTAATTCACCATGACGACCTTAATTTGCTCCAAAGAGGGCGCTTTACACAAAGATGATGAGGCAAAAACGAGCACGTGTAATTACCGGCGGCAATAAAAGACATTAGCGGCCATTTTTGTCTTTTTTTCAGGCCTATAATTTAATACGCATTTGCTTGTGATTTAATCGAGTAATGTGGGAAAATTGTGCTGTTCTTTGAATCTTTTGGAAAAACCTTATGCAGAGAAAATAAGTTACTGGAAACGAACAAATAGTAATTTCTAGTGCAGTAATGAAAAAAACAAGTAATTTGCTACATTTGTGAGTAATTTAAACATCCAGTGTAGTCCTACAAATTGCATTACAAGTTGTTTATCACAATTTGAGGTGGCAAAAGTGTGTTGTTCTTTGGTTTTCTTAAAAAAACTTTATGCAGAGAAAATAAGTTACTGGAAACGAACAAATAGTAATTTCTAGTGCAGTAATGAAAAAAACAAGTAATTTACTACATTTGTAAGTAATTTGAACATCCAGTGTAGTCCCACAAATTGCATTGCTAGTTTATCACAATTTGAGGTGGCAAAAGTGTGTTGTTCTTTGGATCTCCTGGAAAAACCTTATGCAGAGAAAATAAGTTACTGGAAACGAACAAATTTCTAGTGCAGTAATGAAAACAAAAACAAGTAATTTAGGTACTACATTTGTGAGTAATTTGAACGTCTTGAAGGTTATTTCGCGTTGTGGCTACTTCAGTTCAGTTACTTAGTACACAAATATTGAGGTTATGTCACACAACAGTAAAACACTGTTTGGTTGACTTGTCTAGTGGCTTTTCAGTGCAAAATAACAAAAAAGGCACTTAACAAGACAACATTTCTCTTATAATTATCGTTAAACGAACCATTAAAACATTCCCTTGTAGTAGTTTAATGAGACTTATTTGGACCTGTTTTGTACACACTTTTGTATACGATTTGCGTTTCTATAGAAAATTAGAGAGAAGACGTCTTCAGTTTGATTAATAATAATGTAAACAAACAGCAATTCCGAGACTTTCAAATATTAATAATAATCGTCCTTATAACTTTGTTATTTCACTGATTTACTTGTTGATGATTGTTATTCCGCTTCCCTGATGATGGAAAAATGCCTGAAATTAAACTTTTTAGAGGAAGAGAATAGAATAGAGGAGGGTGAAACGTCCAGTTTTGTGTCAGTTGATTTAAATATAGCCAACTGGCCTCACGGTTCACCCGATTTAAATCCATTCGATTTTTTTTTTGAACTGAAACCAAGTCAAGCGAAGTAAACTGCGGTTTTTCAAGCCATTCGATCTGTTTGGATCGTTTCTCTCTCAGGCAGGCAAAATCAATATTGCCTCGATTGATTATTATTTATTAAAGGTCGATCAGACTGAGATGGATAATATAATGAAGTGGAAATTGTTATTTATTGCATAGAAGTTGTAATGGGGCTCCATACTAATGGAAATTATTATTTACGCTTGTCAATTTGATTGAGATTGGTCGGTTGATGTGCTGACAGGCCGCAAATAACGCTTTTTCGCTCTTGCAAATGCAAATACCGTTACCATCGTTTGAACGGCTACCACAAACTCAATTTTCGTCTGATTGAGTTGATTTTTGCAGAAAGTAAACCTGTTTTATTGCACTTTAACCCAGAATTTTTTCACATTTTTTCCTCTTTCAGTTTACAAGATTTTTGGAATTAACCATGTCTTGGGTTAGGGTGAGAATCAGCACTTGTTTAGTTCTGCTAGAATTTCTTGAAATCCTTGTAAAAGCAGTGTTGCCATATTGAACCTGAAAAATGTTAGTTTTGTTGTGTAGAGAGATCCTTGAAGGCCTTGCAAAGGCAGTGTTGCCACATTGAACTAAAAATTATTCAAAATAACCGACTTTTTTAACTTGTTGAGAGCACTGTGCTTTTAAACTGGCAAGAAATTTCTCTGTTGGCAACCAAAAGTCTTTGTTTTGTACCATACAAAGTTGCCTTAAGGCAGTGTTGCCACATTCAACCGAGAATAATTCAAAATAACCGACTTTTTGGGTCTGTTTACTCTATTTTTGACGCGTTGCTTCTGCAAAGCGTTTTGACCCTAAATTTTTAGCTTATTTCAGGATTTTTACGTCCAAACACTCTGTATAATCAAATTTCTGTAATTTCAGATGCGGTTCAAAGACAAATTTCGAAGAAACCCATCCGCCATGCTACAGTTGGTACTGTTAAGCGTCATCACCATTAACGTATCAAGTGGGGCGAAACGACCTTTTGTGAATGGTACTTGGATGTAAGTAGTACCCGATGCATTAAAATCTATTGAAATTATTTAGAAAAAAAACTAGCACCATCAACGTATCAATACGTACGAGAGAAAGTTGAAATTTATAGTCTTCCAACAGGAGTTTTTTTCTATTTAAAAGTCGCAGTTTATAGTGACTTGTATCACTCTATTTAATTAAATAAAGTACCGTGCGGTGCCGTTGGTTCCTTGAAGCGGTTCTCGATCGAGGAAATTGCGGGAAAATCGCCCCAATCAGGATGGTTTACTTTACTAATTGTTGTTCAGACGAAATAACTAAAAGAAAAAACGTCAATCGGACTTAAATCAGGGATGTAGTAGCCCAAAATGTGCATCCATGGAAATGAAATAAGTTTACAGTTCTAAAAGCTGAAATTGCAAAATACACGTCACGTGACTTGATATTTCAATTTTTGAGCTTGCAACACTGTAAAGTCCAGTTGAAATCTGTCAAAATTAGTAACGTGACCTGTAAAACGCAGTTTAAACCTTGGAAAATTGGTAAATTAAATTTAGACAGTTGTAAAAACTTTAATTGCAAAATACACGTCACGTGACTTGATATTTCAATTTTTGAGCTTGCAACACTGTAAAGTCCAGTTTACATCTGTCAAAATTAGTCACGTGACCTGTAAAACGCAGTTTAAACCTTGAAAAATTGGTAAACTAAATTTAGACAGTTCTAAAAGCTGAAATTGCAAAATACACGTCACGTGACTTGATATTTCAATTTTTGAGCTTGCAACACTGTAAAGTCCAGTTTACATCGGTCAAAATTAGTCACGTGACCTGTAAAACGCAGTTTAAACCTTGAAAAATTGGTAAATTAAATTTAGACAGTTGTAAAAACTTTAATTGCAAAATACACGTCACGTGACTTGATATTTCAATTTTTGAGCTTGCAACACTGTAAAGTCCAGTTGAAATCTGTCAAAATTAGTCACGTGACCTGTAAAACGCAGTTTAAACCTTGAAAAATTGGTAAATTAAATTTAGACAGTTGTAAAAACTTTAATTGCAAAATACACGTCACGTGACTTGATATTTCAATTTTTGAGCTTGCAACACTGTAAAGTCCAGTTGAAATCTGTCAAAATTAGTCACGTGACCTGTAAAACGCAGTTTAAACTTTGAAAAATTGGTAAATTAAATTTAGACAGTTGTAAAAACTTTAATTGCAAAATACACGTCACGTGACTTGATATTTCAATTTTTGAGCTTGCAACACTGTAAAGTCCAGTTTACATCTGTCAAAATTAGTCACGTGACCTGTAAAACGCAGTTTAAACCTTGAAAAATTGGTAAATTAAATTTAGACAGTTGTAAAAACTTTAATTGCAAAATACACGTCACGTGACTTGATATTTCAATTTTTGAGCTTGCAACACTGGAAAGTCCAGTTTACATCTGTCAAAATTAGTCACGTGAACTTCAAAACGCAATTTAAACCTTGAAAAATTGGTAAATTAAATTTAGACAGTTGTAAAAACTTTAATTGCAAAATACATGTCACGTGACTTGATATTTCAATTTTTAAGATGGCAACACTGTAAAGTCCAGTTGACATCTGTCAAAATTAGTCACGTGACCTGTAAAACGCAGTTTAAACCTTGAAAAATTGGTAAATTAAATTTAGACAGTTGTAAAAACTTTAATTGCAAAATACACGTCACGTGACTTGATATTTCAATTTTTGAGCTTGCAACACTGTAAAGTCCAGTTTACATCTGTCAAAATTAGTCACGTGAACTTCAAAACGCAATTTAAACCTTGAAAAATTGTTAAACTAAATTTAGACAGTTGTAAAAACTTTAATTGCAAAATACACGTCACGTGACTTGATATTTCAATTTTTGAGCTTGCAACACTGTAAAGTCCAGTTTACATCTGTCAAAATTAGTCACGTAAACTTCAAAACGCAATTTAAACCTTGAAAAATTGGTAAACTAAATTTAGACAGTTCTAAAAGCTGAAATTGCAAAATACACGTCACGTGACTTGATATTTCAATTTTTGAGCCTGCAACACTGTAAAGTCCAGTTTACATCGGTCAAAATTAGTCACGTGACCTGTAAAACGCAGTTTAAACCTTGAAAAATTGGTAAATTAAATTTAGACAGTTGTAAAAACTTAAATTGGAAAATACACGTCACGTGACTTGATATTTCAATTTTTGAGCTTGCAACACTGTAAAGTCCAGTTTACATCTGTCAAAATTAGTCACGTGACCTGTAAAACGCAGTTTAAACCTTGAAAAATTGGTAAATTAAATTTAGACAGTTGTAAAAACTTTAATTGCAAAATACACGTCACGTGACTTGATATTTCAATTTTTGAGCTTGCAACACTGTAAAGTCCAGTTTACATCTGTCAAAATTAGTCACGTGAACTTCAAAACGCAATTTAAACCTTGAAAAATTGGTAAATTAAATTTAGACAGTTGTAAAAACTTAAATTGCAAAATACACGTCACGTGACGTTGATAATGCAATTCTGAAATTGCAACACTGTAAAGTCCAATTGACATCTGTCAAAATTAGTCACGTGACCTTTATAACGCAGTTTAAACTATAACAATTTGGTAAATTGAATTTATTTTATTTTATTTTTTTTTTGATTATTTTAGACAGTTGTAAAAGCTGAAATTGCAAGAGACACATCACGTGACTTTGATTATGCAATTTTAGAGCTTGCAACATTGTCAAAACCCCCTGACACTTGTCAAAAACAGTCACGTGACTTTAAAATGTAATTTAAACGTTGAAAATTTGGTAGGTACTGAACTGGAACGTTGACAACGAAAAGTTGTGTTTAACAACATTTTTAAAGTTCTTCTAAAAGTACCGTTTCTACTTCGAAGCGACTATCAAAATGTAGAGAAACCAAACAGAGAGGAAAAACCAATCAAGATAATTTACCCGACTAATTGGTTATTGATTGTAAACTGCCGGAAGTTAGCTCCAGCATAAAAAACCGGTCCTAAACGTTAACCAGATCGGAATGAAACTGATACTAGAAACATTCAATGCGCATTATCAGGGAAACGATCGTTGAACGTGCACGGAAGAAGATTTAAGATGTGTAAAATAATACTGTTTTGATCGTGCGATAAAAGCTTAAAAACGCACGTGGGTTGTTTTCAGTACAAACGACCGTTTAAACGTTTAAATGATAATTTTTTGCTCTTCCTAACCACCTAAATCAAATCGTTTGTCTAGACCCTTCAATAATTGTCTGACACCAAATTTGACATTCAATTTGGAACATTTTCGCTTTCATGCAATTTTTTTGACATTCAGATTGTTTTTCCACCACTAACATGATAAACATATCATTATTGACCGATTAGTAACTTGAGAAATTCGTTTTCTCTACCCAAAACGAAAAAAATACCAAGTAGGCCATATTTTCAGTACGCTGTTGCCAAAATCCAATACCAATCCAATACATTTTGTCGACGGTATTGGATTTTGGCAACAGCGTACTGAAAATATGGCCTACTTGGTATTTTTTTCGTTTTCTGTCTTTGTCCCACGCATGCAAATATCTACGTTTCTCTGTCAGTTACACGGTTTTCCTATGGTCGGTTTTGGATTTACCACACCTGTATACTATTATTTGTATATAAATATATTTTTTTTATGTTTCTCAGAAAGTATACGCTTTACACTTTTTAAAGTCAATAATTAAGACTAAACTGGTACGTTTAAATCAGATTTAAAAGTAATCGGATCATTGTATCACCCTGTATATAAATTGATCATAAATTTCGATTTGCGGCAACATAAGTTGCTTATTAAAGATAAAACGAAGAAAGATTTATATCTTTTTATAAGATTGGAGCGATAATAAAGAGAATGGAGGTTATTAACGATTTACCCAATTAAAGCCTGGTTGCCTACATTCCTGTTGTGGTTTTTTTCTGGTAAATTGCACTGAAAATGTTATTTATCAATTTTCTAGTAATTTATTGTTTGGTTAGGTTGACCTAATAAATGTCTTGACAGGAAAAAATACAAAAATAATTTCTGTAATTAAATCAGGTTTACGAGCAATTTGGGAGCTTTTAATTGGTCCAAATCGACCATTAAAAATTCGTACCTAATTTTTTTTGTGGTTTTTACCATCGACAGGTGGACACTTTATCGCATACATTAATGGTGTTTCGGGTTAATTTTCACTTCCCGTGCAGAATTACTCAATAGGTGCACGTGTGGTCGTTTATTGCAAAAAAAAGTGGTTGAGACATAAAAAACATTAAGATGGATTTAATAAGGTCGATTTTGGGTTCATGTAAATTAGCGTCGAAACGGGATTTACTACATTAAACGCGTGTTATACCAAATTCAAAAATGAGCCTTAAGAATATCAGTGCACTGTTTTGTTTCAACTTGAAAAAGTTCCTTATTTAACTGACAAGGTATGAACTTTTATATGTCAATGGATTGCCAATAAAATAGGCTTTCTAACCATATATAAACACTTGGAGATTAGTTAGTTAGTTTGGCCGCTAGAGGACTTCAAGTTGTCTGTCCACTTTTTTATGCACTCTGTGAAGTTTGATCCTAAACAATTACTTTATTTGACAGACAAGGTATGGACTTTTTTATGTCAATGGATGGCTTTCTAACCATAGACCAACAGGGCGTTTATCTGATAGAGTTGGCAGGCCTATTTTACCATTTAAAACGGATTAAATATTAACTTTCCTAAGACATACACAGATCTTTCAGTTAGATTATTTCCATATAAATACTCTATAAAGCTTACAAACCGATTTTAGATTATCGTGTTTAATGTATAGTTTTTTTGTAGTAGAAAAAAAACCGTTTTGCTGTCTCTCTCTGGGATAAAGTTCATTCTTAACGGTTTTAGTGGAATAGTATAGTAAAAACCAAATAAAATTGCTCTGACATCACGTTAGATTTACCATTACCAAAACTGGAGTTAAGTTACTGTGGCAAACACTATTGTGACGTCATTCCACTGTTGTTTGACTGTTACTGTACAAGTGTTTCTCCTGCTCATACAATTAATTTGTTAGGTACGATGCAAACGAAAAGCTCTCCCAAATTACAAAAAAATCATTTATAACCAGTTTTAAGGCCAGATTTATGCCTGTGTCAAAAAAGGTAAAAGTTAACAGTTAATCGCATTTTTCTTATGAAATATTGTAAATTTTCCAACCAGTTTACTGTCTCTACCATTGATAACACTCACACACCCTTTATAATGAGTAATTGCGCTTTTTTTTTAAAAAAACACATCAAAAAGTACCGCACACATAAGAAAACATTGGAATTATGCACTTAAAGCACAAATATAATAAACTCACGACCAAAGCGTATTTTATATCCTTTTATCGGCTCCTTTCAAGTTTTTAATAAGTACTTTGCTTTGAAATCTGCCTTCGATTGAAAACAACGATGGTTTTATGGGGCCGGATGCTTTTCTGTTCATGGTAATTCAATAGCAATCGAATTTCATACAGTCTGAATGGATTCCCAGATACAGATTAAATGAATGAAACCAGCCAAAATGAGCCAATGAAATGGGCTTTCTAACCATATTTATGAAATTTAGTTGATTGGTTAGGTAGTTTGGCCGCTAGAGGGCGTCAAAGTTCCTTCACCATAAAATCACATATTTTTTGACACAGCTTGCTTTGACCCTAAATGACTCCCTTATTTGACAAGATACGTCAAAATGTCATAGAAAACAAAAGATAGAGCAGCTTTCAAGCTTTCTCCACGTGATTGATTACACCATTTGGCCGCTAGAATGTATAGATCTAATTACTATACTTCACCTAGGACCAAATGGAAAGTCCTGTTTTTGCAATTCATATAATTCAGAGTAACTTTTCATTAAAAAAAGTATTTAACAGTAGCACCATCTGATTCTAGCCTTATACTCAGAGAAGATATGGCAAAATTTATAAGGGCTAATTTTTCAAAATAATGATCGAATTTACTTATTAAGTAACATAGTTATATCTTTCTAATGTTACCTGAAATTTGTTTTTTCAACACTCTGCATATGGATTTTGACCACACCATTATAACCATTGCTTCAAACACCTTTTGTTCAGTCAGAGTCTTTTACAGCAGCAGTTGATAATGGGACCCTTTCAAAGAATGAAAACCAAACTCCAGATTAGGCTCCAGAAATGTACCTGAAACATAACCTATTTAGTATTAGCAGCTCATTAATACCTCTACCAGAGTCTTTTTTATAATATTAGGCACCTTGTCAGCTTCTGCTAAATACACCTTTACTCTATAATATCCATGTTTCTTCGAGAACCACTGGCTTGAATAAACTTGGTTTTTGTAGTGTTCTTCTTGGGAGTAAGTAAATATATGGGCTGTTTCATTGTGACAGTGTTTTCTATTAAAAAAGGCATTCTTTTCTGTTCCACAAACTCTAGTTCCTTCCAGAATGTTTCACTGGGCCCCTTGATAGTTGTAAAGGGTATTAAAAAGGTGGCATTTTCAAAACCCTCCTCCCGAAACACACACACACACACATTATCTATCTAGTATCGCAGTAGTTACATTGAAATACTTTACGTTAAAATATTGTAAAATTTACTTAAAAAATAAATCATTTCGCTTTGTTTACTATTAATTTGCCAACAATGGCGGCCGATTTTCCGAGAAGCCTTGTCGTCCTGATTCATTGCCGACGTGACTAGATGACGTCAAAATTTCTATCGCGCTCGGAACGCATGTAATAGACAAGAAAGGCAAATGATGACGTAACCGCGACGGGAAAAAAATGGATCATAGTTAATTAGCAAAAATCATCAAATTTCATGTTTTAGGAAGTGAGATTTTACAAAGTTGCGCCTGCTAATCTACCGTTCAATACTCTGCACGACCCTTTTATAGTTCCTCAAATATATTTGTAGCATAACTCAAAAACGGTAAAGATGGATTCATAGTTCTAATTCCGCAAGAAGTAAGCGGCACGCAGCAAGCAGTAACTTTTTCCGCAAATGTTTCAATTCATAGTTCGACGCTTCCACGTTAGTAAACTGACAACTGACAGACTACAGATTATTTGACAGTTTTGTTTACAATATAAATTTGGTTAGAATTTTTTATTTCTATTCTATTCATTGAATGTTTGTTGAATTTTACGGAAAATGGATTTTGTGGATGACTGACCAAGTGAAAACCAGAAAAGATCGGATACTTAACAAAAATGACAATTCGAAAACCCACGAATGGGTGAAACAGGCAGACGACGATGCACGAAGCAGTCAAGGTAAGAACTGCTTACTTCTTGCGGATTTCAAACTATGAATTCAGCTTAACAGATACAAAAACAAAGCAAAAGAGACCTAAAAGTTTCTAAATTCAGCAAAGAAGTAGACTGGGATGTTGTTTAACTTCAGTGGTGCACCCTAACAAAGTTTGGTGGGGAAAAAAGAGGATTTGCATTCAGTTGTAGTGGTGAAACACCAGTGACCATAGTATTGCAACCTGCCGGTAAGTCTATTCTATAAGTGTTGTATATGGCGAATGTGTTCAAAGTGGTTTCGATAAAACGGAACCACACGGAGCAAGCCGCCGGGTGGTACCGAGAACGACGGCATTAATCGCATAACGATTGCATCGCCGGTAAATACGCAAAAATTACGTACTTTAACGCCAAAAACATAAATTTCAAACTTAATTGCACGACACTGTACAGGAAATTGGCTACTAAAAGTTTGAGGTTAGAGTGATAAAATTTAATTAAGGTATTTTTACCAAGAAAATCGAAATGATACCAAGTTTATATTGAAATTATTTTTTTAAGAATAGTTTAGACATTTAGGAATTTTTTTTCAGACGAATGGGCTTAATTATCGACGAAATGATGCAAAACGACCACGGCCCACCGTCGTGCAAATCCTTGCCAGGACTCAGTCCTGGACAGTCTAGACTATGCCAGCTCTACTTGGATCACATGAATTCAGTGGCTTTAGGGGCAAAACAGTCCCTGAACGAGTGCAAACACCAGTTCGAGAACAGACGATGGAACTGTTCCATTTTGGACGATATCAACGTATTTGGCCCAATGATTACTATTGGTAAGCAAACAAAATCTAATGCACTAATCAATCAACGATTATGGAAACGTATTCCGTAAATTTTGAAGGAAATTGTACACTTTCAGTCTGTTTTTGAGAGTAAATACGATGGGAACGTTTACCTGCTATTACACGGTGTATTAAACCGCTTAAAAACACCGTTTTTGAGATAATTACTGACAGATACTACCTGCAGCAATCATGCAGATATAATTCTTAACCAGCTGGCATTAAACGCTGTTAGGATTATCGGGCAATCATTTTTTGTTTCATAAAAATGCTGTGTACCCAGTGTCCCAAAAATAGACCAGGCATGAGCCAAGACAGGAAACGTTTAAAGTGTCATAACTCGAGTATTTCTTCGCTTTTAGCCCCGCAAAAAAAAACGTCGTGATAGCTCTTGAAATCCTCTATCCAACCATACCAAACACTAAAGGATTCATCGAAAGATTGATACAGGGGTAGCTCAAAACCTAACTTAGTAAGAGGCTGGAAATAGTCGATTTCCAGTTCAATACTCTCCCAGAACAAGTGACTTGAGTAGAGGGTTGCATAATTAAGGGACTGCACAAAGGGAGTACAATACAAAAAGCCCTATAATCGTGTTATTAGCGTGAAGCGTGTGTACCGGTGGTCGTTATTATGCAAATTCGGTGCGAAAGTGTAGAAGGGGATTTAGAGCTTAATTTTATTGTGATAAATGGCTTCGTGTACGCATATTGCGGATTAAAACAGTCCCCAAAAAAGCTAACAGCAATATTTCATAAGTTCTAAAGCAGGTTTTACACCGCGCTTTGATGTCAAAGTAATTCATGACGTGGCAGAGGGAGCACAGCCAGAGTAAACAGAATTCACTTTATTGAACTGACTTTTCAACTGACAACTTTTATAACTACTAATCAACAAAAAAAGCATTCATCAGGTGCAGATGCAAAGCCAACAAGTAGTAAAAAAAGACCCCTAAAAATGGCATTTTTTCAATTTTTAAATGATTGTAGTCTCTTAGAGATTTCACTAAAACGCCATTAGAAAGAGGATAAAAAATACTACAAAATGAGCCAAACTGGCCTCTCTAGCTTCATGTTACGGAGATATTGGATGTCAAAAAATAGTAAAAAAAGATCCCTAATATCCCCCCATTCTTTCAATTTTTTTTTCCACTGTTTGGACGCTAGAGGGCGTCAAATTTCCTTGCCCATTCCATACACATTGTTTTGACCCTAAATTACTCCTTTATTTGACAAGATACGTCAAAATGTCATAGAAAACAAAAGATAGTGCAGATTACAATCTTTCCAAAAATATCCCCACATGAGTTGATTGGTCATACCGTTTGGCCTATAGAGGGCGTCAAAGTTGCTTCACCATAAAATCACTAATTTTTAGACACCCGCTGATTTCACCCTAATTTACTCCCTTACTTGACAAGATACGTCAAAATGTCATAGAAAACAAAAGATAGAGTAGATTTCAAGGTTTCTAAAAATAACCCCACATGAGTTGATTGATAACACCGTTTGGCCTCTAGAGGGCGTCAAAGTTGCTTCACCATAAAATCACTAATTTTTAGACACCCGCTGATTTCACCCTAATTTACTCCCTTACTTGACAAGATACGTCAAAATGTCATAGAAAACAAAAGATAGAGTAGATTTCAAGGTTTCTAAAAATAACCCCACATGAGTTGATTGGTCATACTGTTTGGCCTCTAGAGGGTGTCAAAGTTGCTTCACCATAAAATCACAAATTTTTAGACACCCGCTGATTTCACCCTAATTTACTCCCTTACTTGACAAGATACGTCAAAATGTCATAGAAAACAAAAGATAGAGTAGATTTCAAGCTTTCTAAAAATAACCCCACATGAGTTGATTGATAACACCGTTTGGCCTCTAGAGGGTGTCAAAGTTGCTTCACCATAAAATCACAAATTTTTAGACACCCGCTGATTTCACCCTAATTTACTCCCTTACTTGACAAGATACGTCAAAATGTCATAGAAAACAAAAGATAGAGTAGATTTCAAGCTTTCTAAAAATAACCCCACATGAGTTGATTGATAACACCGTTTGGCCTCTAGAGGGCGTCAAAGTTGCTTCTCCATAAAATCACTAATTTTTAGACAACCGCTGATTTCACCCTAATTTACTCCCTTACTTGACAAGATACGTCAAAATGTCATAGAAAACAAAAGATAGAGTAGATTTCAAGCTTTCTAAAAATATCCCCACATGAGTTGATTGATCATACCGTTTGGCCTCTAGAGGGCGTCAAAGTTGCTTCACCATAAAATCACATATTATATTGTAAATATTTTTTGGTCAGATTTCCTGTATCTCTTAATCCGGCCAAGTTTCTGGCAGAGAAATGGTTAAAATGTTAACTTAGGTTAGGTTAGGTCTAACTATGTTAGTTTTTGAGATATCAAAAAACCGACTGCACCAGCATCTTTTCCGGGAAATTCTAACATAAAATGACACCGAGACGTCAACTGTAACTTGACAAATAAAAAAGTTGTATTTTTTGACAGTTCCATGCCGCCATTTTGAATTTTCTGTCAAAATATTGACTTGCACCTCATTTTAAAGGAAATTTCACGTAGTTTCAAGAAATGACAAACAAAATGGCGTCCCAGGCCGCCATTTTGAATTTTCTGTCAAAATATTGACTTGCACCTCATTTTAAAGGAAATTTCACGTAGTTTCAAGAAATGACAAACAAAATGGCGTCCCAGGTCGCCATTTTGAATTTTCTGTCAAAATATTGACTTGCACCTCATTTTAAAGGAAATTTCACGTAGTTTCAAGAAATGACAAACAAAATGGCGTCCCAGGCCGCCATTTTGAATTTTCTGTCAAAATATTGACTTGCACCTCATTTTAAAGGAAATTTCACGTAGTTCCAAGAAATGACAGACAAATTGGCGTCCCAGGCCGCCATTTTGAATTTTCTGTCAAAATATTGACTTGCACCCCATTTTAAAGGAAATTTCACGTAGTTTCAAGAAATGACAGACAAAATGGCGTCCCAAGCCGCCATTTTGAATTTTCTGTCAAAATATTGACTTGCACCTCATTTTAAAGGAAATTTCACGTAGTTTCAAGAAATGACAAACAAAATGGCGTCACAGGCCGCCATTTTGAATTTTCTGTCAAAATATTGACTTGCACCTCATTTTAAAGGAAATTTCACGTAGTTTCAAGAAATGACACACAAAATGGCGTCCCAAGCCGCCATTTTGAATTTTCTGCCCAAATATTGACTTGCACCTCGTTTTAAAGGAAATTTCACGTAGTTTCAAGAAATTACACACAAAATGGCGTCCCAAGCCGCCATTTTGAATTTTCTGCCCAAATATTGACTTGCACCTAGTAGTTTCCAATTTATTTGAATTAAAACTTTTGGTGTAAAACCTGCAAGCCAACCATTAGGGTGTACGGTAAGCTTTAGCCGAACGAAAACGGTTTCTTCTGATTGGTAGGCTGGTTATTGTCGGATTATCGCTGCAAGTGTTTTGATATACCAATTTCCTGATGGGATCGCCGATCGTTTACCGTTTTCTATTGTATCCTAACCTGGCCATGAACGATTTCATGGTTTGCTTTAATCGTGCGTGGATCGCCGGCTTTACAGTACCAAATTAAGGTGGAATATACTGCGAGTCAAACAAAATTGCCGTGACGTCACAAATGTTACATTAAAACTCTCCTAAACGCCTCATTTAGATTCAATTGTTTTAGTTTGACCAGTCACGGACAGTAATTGACAACCTAAAGACACAACGACAACTTCTAACTATAATTTGACAGTTTCGGTACATTTTAAGTCAATTGTGACAACTTAAAGACAGTTTAGTTGTAATTTTCATTGATTATGCCTCCCAATAACAGTAAAATACTTTCTAACCTAAGTTTGATTGATTTGAAATTAAAAACAAATTATTTATGCTAATTTTGACAACTTCAAGACCCTAAGACAACTTAAAAACTTATTTGACAATTTTAGGACATTTAGTGACAACTACAAGACACCACAAGACAGTGGAGTTGTTTATTTCATTGATCAAGACACTTTCTAAACCAAACTTGGGTGTTTGCAATTTGAACGTACTCATGACACTTCTGACATTCTCCTGTCAATTTTAAAACGTTAAAAAGACTTGTTAAGTCAATTTTTAAAACTTTGAGACACTAAAACAACCTCTAGACACAATAAGCAGACTTCTGACACTACTTTGACATTTTTTTAGTCATTGAGACTGGTATTGTAAGTGTGTTCTACAGAAAATTGACATTTGAGAGATATTTTTTTGCTGACTAGCTGTATTACTCTTTTTAGTTGTTTTTCTGTCTGTCAGTATTTTTCTGACAGTCAACTGAACTTGATTTAACAAGTGACAGGTGACATTTCTTTTGACAGCTAGCCGGGAGACGGCGTTTGCGCACGCGTTGGCCGCTGCCGGTGTGTCACACGCCATTTCCAGGGCCTGTCGCGATGGACAGCTTACGTCATGCGGCTGTTCTAGAATGGAACGACCCAAGGACCTAAAAAAGGAATGGGTATGGGGCGGATGCGGCGATAATCTAGAATATGGCTACAAGTAGGTAAATAGTTACTAGAAGCAACTTGGAAAATTCGTATCTTCTAAACTAGTAAAAGGAGAATTATGGTTTTTTTGTGTGGTTATAGTCAAGGATCTTGGCAGAGTACCAAAAGTTTTTTTATTAAAATCAGTTTACCATCTGGGCCGTAATCAGCAAAAAACTGCCTGAATGTTCTGGAGGCCCAGACACAATTGCTCAGCCATTTTTTTTTCACACTTTTCCTATTTTTTATGTGTTTGCTAACACGCAATCCACTTAAGTACGCTAATTGCTATCACCATAAACTGAAATTGGACTAATTGCCCATTATAAGAGCAAATCGCTTAAAGCGCTTAAAAAGCGTGCTTTACTGCTTAAAACCATAATTACGCACTTTATTACCATGATTTATTATTTATCACCGTTCGGGCATAAGTAGGTTATTATCGATATTATTTAATGAAAAAAACTGGTTTAGAAAGGTTAGGGAAAGCCTTTATAAGGTCCGTAAATCACGTGGTACATTAACAATTTTGACCTTTTGTGCTACGTTGCTTAAGCGCTGAAAGATGTTTTAAATGGACCGTTCAGTACTCCGCACGACCCTATTCTCTCCCTAATTTTAAAACCTCACAAGTGTACCTTAATATGTTAGTTTGGCAACGTTGTAGCCGAAAAACATTCTAATGTGCTTGTTTCCTCAATGAACGAACACAATGGGTGATAAATTGAATTTTGACGCTGGTAGGTAAGGTAATGATGTTACTTAACGACTTTATGGTGTAAGTAGTAGAAATTCTAAACATTTAAACTAGAACTAGAAGATTTATAAATGCATTGTATTATTTAAATGATAGTTTTTTTCTGAGATATTGTAACTGTTTATGTAAATTTTGGTTACTTGGATACATTAACGTTCCATTAAGCTACAAACTTATTTTTATAGTACCATAACTTTCTAATTGTCAAATAACGGAGTTATGCACTCGTTTCGTTTTTTAAAACAGTTTTGAGGGAATAAGGAAATAATTTCGAATCAATCAGTACATTAATACAGGACCGTAATGGATAAAAAATATACAGGTGTGGTAAATCCAAAACCGACCATAGAAAAACCGTGTAACTGACAGAGAAACGTAGATAATAGTATGCGCAAGTTATTTTGTCGACGGTATTTGAGTGATACTTGGCGTTTGGCAACAGCGCGCTGAAAATATGGCCTACTTGATATTTTTTTCGTTTTCTGTCTTTGTCCCGCGCATGCAATTATCTACGTTTCTCTGTCAGTTACACGGTTTTCCTATGGTCGGTTTTGGATTTACCACACTTGTATACATTCCATTAAGCAACTAACCTATTGTTTCTTTCTTTTGTTATAGATTTACACAAAACTTTATCGATGTACGAGAAAAGGAGAGAAAATTCAAACGCGGCACCCGAGAACAGGGCCGGATTCTGATGAATTTGCATAACAACGAAGCAGGACGAAGGGTAAGAGCAAACAAGTGAATTTTGTTCGTGTTATATACCCTGTATTTTCTTCAATTTAATCTCCCTGTATACGGGGTGTCCCAATTAAAAAAAAGTTAGTCCTACTGCAATTTTCGTACTTTTCGGACACTCTGTATATGTGCAATAGTGGAATTTAGGCTCAATGTAGGTTAGGTTAGGCAAAATAATGATTTAAATCAATTGGGTTCGTTTCAGGCTGATTTTGAAACTGTTACACTTCAATGAATTGAACTGTCAATCACTTAATAATAATTATCGCTTGACTGTACATACAAGAAAAATGATACAGGGTGATCTAGTCATCAAATTTACCCAACCAAATCGATAATGTGAAATTTGGCGCAGTTTTGTAGTAAATATTGTTATTTTTGATAAAATAACAAGGGGGATGATTTTTGATACTTTCATGGGATTTAACTGAATTCTAAAATTGTTACAATGTTGCAGGCAGTCATTAAGAAGTCTAAAGTGACTTGCAAATGTCACGGAGTGTCCGGTTCGTGCTCTTTGATCACTTGTTGGCAACAATTGGCCAATTTCAGAGAAATAGGTGAGTTTATTGACTTTTTTTAGCAAAAAATGCGGATTTTGATGATTTTTGCTTATAGCTTGTGCAAAAAAATTAGCAGGGCCGTAATTGGCAAAAGTGTAACCATAAGTTTGATTAACTTTGTAGCTCTCTAGCGGCCAAACTATTGCGCCAATCATCTAATGTTTTATAAGGTTAGAAAGCTCGTTTCATTGGCTATCCATTGACATATAAAAGTTCATATCTTGACAGTCACATAAGACAGTTATTCAGGTTCAAACGAAACATTGCACAAAAATTGAACACGAAACTTTGAAGCCCTCTAGCGGCCAAACTATTGAACCAATCATCTAATGTTTTATATGGTTAGAAAGCTCGTTTCATTGGCTATCCATTGACATATAAAAGTTCATACCTTGACAGTCAAATAAGACAGTTATTCAGGTCCAAACGAAACAGTGCACAAAAATTGAACACGAAACTTTGAAGCCCTCTAGCGGTCAAACTATTGAACCAATCATCTAATGTTTTATATGGTTAGAAAGCTCGTTTCATTGGCTATCCATTGACATATAAAAGTTCATACCTTGATAGTCAAATAAGACAGTTATTCAGGTTCAAACGAAACATTGCACAAAAATTGAACACGAAACTTTGAAGCCCTCTAGCGGCCAAACTATTGAACCAATCATCTAATGTTTTATATGGTTAGAAAGCTCGTTTCATTGGCTATCCATCGACATATAAAAGTTCATACCTTGACAGTCAAATAAGACAGTTATTCAGGTCCAAACGAAACATTGCACAAAAATTGAACACGAAACTTTGAAGCCCTCTAGCGGCCAAACTATTGAACCAATCATCTAATGTTTTATAAGGTTAGAAAGCTCGTTTCATTGGCTATCCATTGACATATAAAAGTTCATACCTTGACAGTCAAATAAGACAGTTATTCAGGTCCAAACGAAACAGTGCACAAAAATTGAACACGAAACTTTGAAGCCCTCTAGCGGTCAAACTATTGAACCAATCATCTAATGTTTTATATGGTTAGAAAGCTCGTTTCATTGGCTATCCATTGACATATAAAAGTTCATACCTTGATAGTCAAATAAGACAGTTATTCAGGTTCAAACGAAACATTGCACAAAAATTGAACACAAAACTTTGAAGCCCTCTAGCGGCCAAACTATTGAACCAATCATCTAATGTTTTATATGGTTAGAAAGCTCGTTTCATTGGCTATCCATCGACATATAAAAGTTCATACCTTGACAGTCAAATAAGACAGTTATTCAGGTTCAAACGAAACAGTGCACAAAAATTGAACACGAAACTTTGAAGCCCTCTAGCGGCCAAACTATTGAGCCAATCATCTAATGTTTTATATGGTTAGAAAACTCGTTTCATTGGCTATCCATTGACATATAAAAGTTCATACCTTGATAGTCAAATAAGACAGTTATTCAGGTTCAAACGAAACAGTGCACAAAAATTGAACACGAAACTTTGAAGCCCTCTAGCGGCCAAACTATTGAACCAATCATCTAATGTTTTATATGGTTAGAAAGCTCGTTTCATTGGCTATCCATTGACATATAAAAGTTCATACCTTGATAGTCAAATAAGACAGTTATTCAGGTTCAAACAAAACAGTGCACAAAAATTGAACACAAAACTTTGAAGCCCTCTAGCGGTCAAACTATTGAACCAATCATCTAATGTTTTATATGGTTAGAAAGCTCGTTTCATTGGCTATCCATTGACATATAAAAGTTCTACCTTGATAGTCAAATAAGACAGTTATTCAGGTTCAAACGAAACATTGCACAAAAATTGAACACGAAACTTTGAAGCCCTCTAGCGGCCAAACTATTGAACCAATCATCTAATGTTTTATATGGTTAGAAAGCTCGTTTCATTGGCTATCCATTGACATATAAAAGTGCATACCTTGATAGTCAAATAAGACAGTTATTCAGGTTCAAACGAAACATTGCACAAAAATTGAACACGAAACTTTGAAGCCCTCTAGCGGCCAAACTATTGAACCAATCATCTAATGTTTTATAAGGTTAGAAAGCTCGTTTCATTGGCTATCTATTGACATATAAAAGTTCATACCTTGACAGTCAAATAAGACAGTTATTCAGGTTCAAACGAAACAGTGCACAAAAATTGAACACGAAACTTTGAAGCCCTCTAGCGGCCAAACTATTGAACCAATCATCTAATGTTTTATATGGTTAGAAAGCTCGTTTCATTGGCTATCCATTGACATATAAAAGTTCTACCTTGACAGTCAAATAAGACAGTTATTCAGGTTCAAACGAAACATTGCACAAAAATTGAACACGAAACTTTGAAGCCCTCTAGCGGCCAAACTATTGACCCAATCGACTAATGTTTTATAAGGTTAGAAAGCTCGTTTCATTGGCTATCCATCGACATATAAAAGTGCATACCTTGATAGTCAAATAAGACAGTTATTCAGGTTCAAACGAAACATTGCACAAAAATTGAACACAAAGCTTTGAAGCCCTCTAGCGGCCAAACTATTGACCCAATCGACTAATGTTTTATAAGGTTAGAAAGCTCGTTTCATTGGCTATCCATTGACATATAAAAGTTCATACCTTGATAGTCAAATAAGACAGTTATTCAGGTTCAAACGAAACATTGCACAAAAATTGAACACGAAACTTTGAAGCCATCTAGCGGCCAAACTATTGAACCAATCATCTAATGTTTTATATGGTTAGAAAGCTCGTTTCATTGGCTATCTATTGACATATAAAAGTTCATACCTTGACAGTCAAATAAGACAGTTATTCAGGTTCAAACGAAACAGTGCACAAAAATTGAACACGAAACTTTGAAGCCCTCTAGCGGCCAAACTATTGAACCAATCATCTAATGTTTTATAAGGTTAGAAAGCTCGTTTCATTGGCTATCCATTGACATATAAAAGTTCATACCTTGACAGTCAAATAAGACAGTTATTCAGGTTCAAACGAACCATTGCACAAAAATTGAACACGAAACTTTGAAGCCCTCTAGCGGCCAAACTATTGAACCAATCATCTAATGTTTTATATGGTTAGAAAGCTCGTTTCATTGGCTATCCATTGACATATAAAAGTTCATACCTTGATAGTCAAATAAGACAGTTATTCAGGTTCAAACAAAACAGTGCACAAAAATTGAACACAAAACTTTGAAGCCCTCTAGCGGCCAAACTATTGAACCAATCATCTAATGTTTTATATGGTTAGAAAGCTCGTTTCATTGGCTATCTATTGACATATAAAAGTTCATACCTTGACAGTCAAATAAGACAGTTATTCAGGTTCAAACGAAACAGTGCACAAAAATTGAACACGAAACTTTGAAGCCCTCTAGCGGCCAAACTATTGAACCAATCATCTAATGTTTTATATGGTTAGAAAGCTCGTTTCATTGGCTATCCATTGACATATAAAAGTTCATACCTTGATAGTCAAATAAGACAGTTATTCAGGTTCAAACGAAACAGTGCACAAAAATTGAACACGAAATTTTGAAGCCCTCTAGCGGTCAAACTATTGAACCAATCATTTAATGTTTTATATGGTTAGCAAGCTCGTTTCATTGGCTATCCATTGACATATAAAAGTTCATACCTTGATAGTCAAATAAGACAGTTATTCAGGTTCAAACGAAACAGTGCACAAAAATTGAACACGAAATTTTGAAGCCCTCTAGCGGTCAAACTATTGAACCAATCATTTAATGTTTTATATGGTTAGCAAGCTCGTTTCATTGGCTATCCATTGACATATAAAAGTTCATATCTTGACAGTCAAATAAGACAGTTATTCAGGTTCAAACGAAACATTGCACAAAAATTGAACACGAAACTTTGAAGCCCTCTAGCGGTCAAACTATTGAACCAATCATCTAATGTTTTATAAGGTTAGAAAGCTCGTTTCATTGGCTATCCATCGACATATAAAAGTTCATACCTTGACAGTCAAATAAGACAGTTATTCAGGTCCAAACGAAACAGTGCACAAAAATTGAACACGAAACTTTGAAGCCCTCTAGCGGCCAAACTATTGAACCAATCATCTAATGTTTTATATGGTTAGAAAGCTCGTTTCATTGGCTATCCATCGACATATAAAAGTTCATACCTTGACAGTCAAATAAGACAGTTATTCAGGTTCAAACGAAACAGTGCACAAAAATTGAACACAAAACTTTGAAGCCCTCTAGCGGTCAAACTATTGAACCAATCATCTAATGTTTTATATGGTTAGAAAGCTCGTTTCATTGGCTATCTATTGACATATAAAAGTTCATACCTTGACAGTCAAATAAGACAGTTATTCAGGTTCAAACGAAACAGTGCACAAAAATTGAACACGAAACTTTGAAGCCCTCTAGCGGCCAAACTATTGAACCAATCATCTAATGTTTTATATGGTTAGAAAGCTCGTTTCATTGGCTATCCATCGACGTATAAAAGTGCATACCTTGATAGTCAAATAAGACAGTTATTCAGGTTCAAACAAAACATTGCACAAAAATTGAACACAAAACTTTGAAGCCCTCTAGCGGTCAAACTATTGAACCAATCATCTAATGTTTTATAAGGTTAGAAAGCTCGTTTCATTGGCTATCCATCGACATATAAAAGTTCTACCTTGACAGTCAAATAAGACAGTTATTCAGGTTCAAACAAAACAGTGCACAAAAATTGAACACAAAATTTTGAAGCCCTCTAGCTGTCAAACTATTGAACCAATCATCTAATGTTTTATATGGTTAGAAAGCTCGTTTCATTGCCTATCCATTGACATATAAAAGTTCATACCTTGACAGTCAAATAAGACAGTTATTCAGGTTCAAACGAAACATTGCACAAAAATTGAACACGAAACTTTGAAGCCCTCTAGCGGCCAAACTATTGAACCAATCATCTAATGTTTTATAAGGTTAGAAAGCTCGTTTCATTGGCTATCCATCGACATATAAAAGTTCATACCTTGACAGTCAAATAAGACAGTTATTCAGGTTCAAACGAAACAGTGCACAAAAATTGAACACAAAACTTTGAAGCCCTCTAGCGGTCAAACTATTGAACCAATCATCTAATGTTTTATATGGTTAGAAAGCTCGTTTCATTGGCTATCTATTGACATATAAAAGTTCATACCTTGACAGTCAAATAAGACAGTTATTCAGGTTCAAACGAAACAGTGCACAAAAATTGAACACGAAACTTTGAAGCCCTCTAGCGGCCAAACTATTGAACCAATCATCTAATGTTTTATATGGTTAGAAAGCTCGTTTCATTGGCTATCCATCGACGTATAAAAGTGCATACCTTGATAGTCAAATAAGACAGTTATTCAGGTTCAAACAAAACATTGCACAAAAATTGAACACAAAACTTTGAAGCCCTCTAGCGGTCAAACTATTGAACCAATCATCTAATGTTTTATAAGGTTAGAAAGCTCGTTTCATTGGCTATCCATCGACATATAAAAGTTCTACCTTGACAGTCAAATAAGACAGTTATTCAGGTTCAAACAAAACAGTGCACAAAAATTGAACACAAAATTTTGAAGCCCTCTAGCTGTCAAACTATTGAACCAATCATCTAATGTTTTATATGGTTAGAAAGCTCGTTTCATTGGCTATCCATCGACATATAAAAGTGCATACCTTGATAGTCAAATAAGACAGTTATTCAGGTTCAAACGAAACATTGCACAAAAATTGAACACGAAACTTTGAAGCCCTCTAGCGGTCAAACTATTGAACCAATCATCTAATGTTTTATATGGTTAGAAAGCTCGTTTCATTGGCTATCCATCGACATATAAAAGTGCATACCCTAACCGTAAAATAAAGCAGTTTCTGAGGTTTAAAGGACGCGTGGGTATTTTGTGCGAAAAAAATTACCATCGTGTGGGGCCTGGTGACAACGACGGTTTATCAATACAGTCAACCATGCGTGACTTGGCCTTCACTTCATTCATCACGATGTGCGCAATTTGTCTGGTCCATCGCTTGTTGATGCTAATCGTGGCCATGTTACAGCGTGTGCCAAAAAAAATTTAGTTTCTGTTGATTCCTGATGACGGCTGATGCTCGTAACGTTGTCCCGCGTAATTGATTGTTTCCGTTAATGTCTTCTTCCTTTTGTCAGGAGAAAAAAAGTAGTATTTTGTAATGTATAAGGGTAAGGACATATTGCTGAATATTACAAAGTTGTCAATATCTTAAAAACGGTGGGTTGTATCGAAAATCACCTAACTTGGGAAAAGTTGCCTAGAGAACAAAAAAAAAATTACGAGGAAATTTGAAATTTCTTCATCATGGCAAGCGTGGGCAAAGTTAATAATATACGAGAATCACGCAATAAATCTCCTAATAAGTGGTATTGTGTGTAAACAACCATTACACATCCTGTAATATTATAAATGGTCCTTCGAACAAATGTTCCTGTAGTGTAAGCGTTCTTTGTGTTAGCGTCAAGGGTGGTCCCCCCTGTATATTACCCTCGTAACGAGGATTAGCCTACTGTAAGTGTTGCTTTAAAACGGTTTTAAAAGCCGTTTAATGCTGACAATGCCGGCATACTATCAAATATTTGACTGGGCGGCATCCAATCAAAGGCATCACCTGCCTGTCTATCGGTTTTGCTCAAATATTTGAACAAATTTATGATTTCAGACCTTTAATGTTTGACTTTTCAATGGGGAATAGTTTTGATTTAACGGAAAAAACAACAACTTACCGCAAACATGGTCCTTCGAGCCAATATAGGCAACTTTCTCATACAAAAGTCAAAACAATTTATGCGGTTTATCTCCGCCCAATCGCTTTAAATAATAAAATCCGGCACGCATATAGTTAGTTCGTCCCATAATAATGACATAATTACACTTTGCCGGATTATTGCGTTTATTTTTCCCCCTTGAAAGACGATCCTACATGAACATATACATAAATATTCACACCCTATAATTTGCCTGCATCGGATGCACCCACAACGAATTATCATTGAATGGATCGAGAGTGATTAATCGTTGCTGTATTAAACGAAAAACAGTCTTAAATTGTTTTTTTTTTTAATTGCAAATTTGAAAAAGTTAGGTTAAGTCTTCCACATAAACAAACTTTTGACCAGAACTCCAGAACGGTTAAAGTCAAAAAATGTGATACTCGGTCACGTGACTGTACAGGCTACTAGGCAACTTTTACCAAGTTAGAGAATCTTCAATTCGTTTTTGAGATATGGACAAGATTGTTGCTCTTTTTGCAGCAACAATGACCCAGACAACCCAAAAACGACTAATAAAATGTCAAATTTTTGTTTAAGCGCCAGTTTCGACTAGTGTTTCCTCATTCTCAGGATCTATTCTCTACTTTTCAACATCATTCCGATCAACATATTTCACTAAAACTGATGTTAATTGACCCATTGTCCCACAATGACAATTTGAATTATGCTTAAACCTGATTGGATAATGTGACACTCTGCTTGACGAAGGAAAACGAATTGATAATTTAAATTCATGGCAAATTTAGATTAACCTTCTATTATGCCCGACAAAAATGTACGCGGACGATACAGCATACCATGGAGAAACAGCATGAAATTTAATTCTCAGCCTAAGGCTAAGAGTGTTTAATTTGTGGGTTTTTTTTTTGGTAAATAAACACTGGTTAAGCCACCTAAGGCCTGGTTCACAAAGAGAAATAGGTATAACTGTAATGGTCTAGGTAAAATAACGATATTTATCATAACCATTAATTCCTTAGGGCATTTTCAGTCAGTTGAGACAATACAGTTTAATCTGAAATTACGTTATTTCCACAACAAGACTATTTGTAGCTTGAAATCGTAAAAAAATCTTGAAGAATATTTGACTGAAAACAACTTGAAAACCAATTTGTGTTTTAGTTGACACACTCTGTATATGGCATCTTTTCTTATCCTTTTTGTCTTCTTTTTTTAGTTCAACCTAAGCCAGCTCTTTTAATTAGTATACTTAGTTTTGGAATTTTCACCTTGTTAATTAGGTTTTCTGTCCTTTACTGGGTTTGTCAGTTTGATTTACTTTCTTCTGTTCTAAGCCGTTTTGTAGCTCACTGTCCTCCTTTGTTGCTGCTTATTCTATCCTTTTCTAGTTTTTCTGTTCGTGCAATTTTCAATGGTAGGTCACTTTAGAAATTAACTAAATTGTATAAAAATTGATATCCATCAAAAAAGCAAATTTTTTTAAATTTTTTACTATGATTTTCAGGCGACTACCTTCGAGACAAGTACGATGGCGCAACAGAAGTGCGCGTGAACAAACGGGGCCGGCTTCAGCTCAAAGATCCAAAAATCAACGTTCCCACGGCCTACGATCTGGTCTATTTGGAGGAATCGCCGGATTATTGCGTCAGAAATGACGTCACCGGCAGTTTAGGCACCCAAGGCCGGCCCTGTAATCGCACAAGCGCAGACGTGGACGGATGCAACATTCTGTGTTGTGGGCGTGGCTACAATACCGTCAAAACTGTCATAAAAGAACGCTGTCAATGTAAATTCAAGTGGTGTTGCGAGGTGCAGTGTAAAACGTGCGTCAAATCGATGGACGCACATACTTGCAAATAAACTGATTCAAGATTAAAAACGACATTTTCTAAGTCACGTGACTGTTTTTTTTGACACCTGTCAACTTGCTTTTACGCTGTTAGAGCAGATTTCATATTTTGTGACACAAACTGCTTTGACCCTAAATTACTCCCTTATTTGACCAGTTACGTTAAAATGATGAGTGGATTAATAACACCGTTTGGCCGCTAGATGGCGTCAAAGTTGCTTCACCATAAAATCACTAATTTTGTGACACTCGTTGCTTTGACCCTAAATTACTCCCTTATTTGACAAGTCACGTCAAAATGTCATAGAAAACAAAAGATAGAGTAGATTTCAAGCTTTCTAAAAATAACCCCACATGAGTTGATTGATAACACCGTTTGGCCGCTAGAGGGCGTCAAAGTTCCTTTACAATAATATCACATATTTTGTGACATCCGCTGTTTTGACCCTAAAGTACTCCCTTACTTGACAAGATACGTCAAAATGTCATAGAAAACAAAAGATAGAGCAGCTTTCAAGCTTTCCAAAAATATCCCCAGATGAGTGGATTGATTACACCGTTTGGCCGCTAGAGGGCGTCAAAGTTGCTTTACAATAATATCACATATTTTGTGACATCCGCTGTTTTGACCCTAAAGTACTCCCTCACTTGACAAGATACGTCAAAATGTCATAGAAAACAAAAGATAGAGCAGCTTTCAAGCTTTCCAAAAATATCCCCAGATGAGTGGATTGATTACACCGTTTGGCCGCTAGAGGGCGTCAAAGTACCTTCATTACGTTGCCAGCTCTAAAATCAAATTATCTAGGTCACGTTACGTGTTCTTACCATTTTAGCTTTTCCCCAACTGATTTAAATGTAATTGACTGATTTTTCAAAAAAAAACAACATTTTTTTAGGTCACGTGACAGGTGTCAATCAAACTTTACAGTGTTGCCAGCTGCTTGTGGTTGACGTGTTTGTACAATTTCCGCATCCTCAAATAAACTTTTGTCTGTCAATAAATGTCAGTACTTGACTTAGGAGCTGTCAAATTGTACATATGACATTAATTTTTTTGTATTTTGAGGCATTTATAAAGGATTTTCACTTGTAATTTGCTCGATAATAGTATTTTTTGTAATTTATTAATTAATTATAAGATTATAAGTATTACTATACATATTTATATTATTTATGTTATTTTTATTGTAAATTACAACAAACCAGTGTGACGTGAAAATTTGTATTAAATAATAAATACACAAATATATTCCCTTGAAAGGGCACCATAAGGTCAAGATACATTTTTTAAAATCTTGACTGATGGTGAAAGCGCCAAGTAAAATGCAGAAAAGAACGTTACGTCAAAATTGGAATGCTACTAATCCAATCGCATATTTTGTGACACAAACTGCTTTGACCCTAAATTACTCCTTTATTTGACCAGTTACGTTAAAATGTCATAGAAAACAAAAGATAGAGCAGATTTCAAGCTTTCCAAAAATGTTTTTCCCCACATGATCACACTATTTGGCCGCTAGAGGGCGTCAAAATTCAACATATTTTAAAAATTGCCAAAATTGCACTTTTTGCAAAAATGCCATTTTTTGTATCATAGCAAACTCATTGTCTAACTCGTGTAACCTTTGGAAAAAGCAAATAAAACTCATGTATACACATTTTTTTATTTATTTGTTAAACAACAGAATTGTTTAAGCATTCAAATAACAGCAGCAAACAAGCATCAACACCTTAAAAACTATGATTTTTACGTTTATTAAACGATTTTAGTATACATTTATAGTATAATAGTAGTAATACTGGCAATTAACTGAAACTTTGCAACTAGTTAACAAAAATATATCATATCAAATATTTATAGTATAATTAAAGTCTTAAGAAGATTAGATGAGATTCACACACAGTGGGACAGCAACAAGAGAAGCAGAGTAATCTTAGATTAACAATTACGTTTAACTACGATTAAGGAACATTGAATATTACACCCTAAATTCATGATTAAGTGTCATTTTGACAGGTCATTTACTGTGTCAATGGTGGAGTTTGTGTTTTTCTTGACCAATCACAAACAAACCACTGTGCTGAGAGTGGTATTGTAAGTCACAGATTGTCAAAGTTGTCATTTCCTTTGTATATGGTGGCCCATTCCTAGTTGTCATTCAGTTCTGTCAGATTCAAATCCCAAAAAAAATCAATATTTCCAGAAATATCAGAGGTACAGAGATGAATTTTAGTATGAATTATTACTAAAACTGTCAAGAATAATATATCAAAAATTGACAGTCCTAACCTGGCTGCTTTCACAGTGCTGGACTTGAAGAAAAGTTCAATGATTTTTGAGGTTAGGTCTTACCTAAATTACAAATAACAGATGACCTGTCAAAAATGTCATATTTGATTGATCTTCACACGATCAATCACTTTATAAACACTAGTTTCCTGTAACAGGACCGAATTTAACATTTTTTCTGTTAAATACTAGATTATAATGAAATTGGTGTTTCAAAATGGTGTTTTTAACTTTCTAACATTAATCACGTTTTGCTACAACTGGGAGCTTTGCAACACTCAGTATACAAAAATGCCCTTAAAACAAACGTTACAAAACATCAAAAAATGTGTGCTAGAGTAACGATAAGTTGGCAATTTCAAAACACAAAAAAAACAGGGCCGGATTGAGGTTATTTTTTCTCTGCGGGCTTAATCCGGTCCTGTTTTTTTCACGATTTTAAACTATTATTAAGTGAGCTTTTATGCTGTCGGCTCTTCTTCTTGATTGTGTTTCGCAATAGCCAGCAGGATCATGGTTAGTTCCTTTTTGTTGATTTTGCCATCTTGATTGTAGTCAACACCTCTTAGGATGGTTTCTTCAAAGTCTTGCAGGTCTTGAGCGTCGTAATCCTATAAAAAAATTACTTTTAGTTAGGTTAGTGCAATGACAGTTGACAGACAGAGCCGTAATGACCGATAAAGACAATGATGCAACATTGGCTGATCAGTTAAATGGTTAGGCCGCTAGAGGGCTACAAAGTTAACCAAACTTTTCTAGCCAATTTGAATGCACGGTTTTACTTAAACCTGAATAACTGTCTTATTTCAATGACAAAGTATGGACTTTTATACGTCAATGGATAGCCAGTGAAATGGGCTTTCCAGTAAAATGCAACATTGGCTGATCAGTTAAATGGTTTGGCCTCTAGAGGGATTCAAAGTTAACTTTTCTAGCCAATTTGTATGCACTCTTTTGTTTAAACCTGAACAACTGTCTTATTTCAATTATAAAGTATAGATTTTATACGTCAATGGATAGCCAATGAAATGGGCTTTCCAGCAACATGCAACATTGGTTGATCAGTTAAATGGTTAGGCCGCTAGAGGGCGTCAAAATTGATCCAAACCTTTTTCACTAGTTCCAGTAAGTCTTTCAGGAATCCTCTGAGTTCCTCGTTTTCTATAGTACCGTTGTTATCCTGCAAATTAATCGATTAATAGCAAATAAAGAATATACAAAAAAGTGTCACTTACTCGATCATATAGAGCAAAAACTCGTTCAATGTCGTCTTTTGTCAATTTTGTGGCACCCTAAAATCAAAAATTAGTAAATGCATGGTTGAGGAAAAATAGACTAAACTACATAACTTTATTATTTAACTTTATTACAAAAAAAATATATGAAGAGAGAGATGACATTAGCTATTGTTTCTTCTTTATTAAACAATTTACTACCAATAGAAACAGTCAAAAAACATGCTAGTGCCAGTGCAATTAGGACAAAAAGCAGGTATTTGCCAGAACAACTTTGTAAAATTTCTGAAAAACATGTGGAAACTTTTATACAGAGTGATTCAGGCAAACAATTGGAAAAACTGGTTGTTACTTACTTCGAATCCTTCCTAAAAGTAGATCACAGACAGACAGATAAAGCCGTGCAGCTAGGTTAGAACTAGCTTTAAATATATGTAAAGTATATAGGTATAGATTTGCTTTATATAGATAATAATTTGCAATCATTCAATTGTTATCTATATTTCAGGTGCTTTTACTGGTGCAGACAGAATATATAGAAGATGCTAAGCCAGAAGGAGACAGAAAACAGTTTTTTTTTTGGTCATAAACCTATACAGTGGATTATATAATTAAAAAACAAAAATTTAGTTAGTAAAATTGGGTGACTGACAATAATTTGGTAATTATATGGCTGGAATTTTTGTGGGTTTGCTTTCACTAAGTGACTTTGCAAGTTTTACACCTGACGCTGTTTTTACTTCATTTTTCTGGTAAAACTGTACAAGGTGGTCAAATAAACCAAGTGACTGCACCAAAACAAAGTTTAAACTGAAATTTTGAAAATTTATAATTTTTTTTGAGAGTGACGTTGAATTTTAATCACCCTGTAGTTTATAAGAGAGAGAGAAGGAAAATCTACTATACTTGCTTGCATAAAATTAGTACAAATTTAAATACCTATATAGTAATATAGGGTTGGTCTGAATATTAGAATGGAAATGCAATAATTAGATTACCTTGAACACTTGTCTGCACAGGAAATTCTCTTTAACTGGAAGCAGCCTGAAAAACAAAAAAATATTATACAGGTGTGGTAAATCGAAAACCGACCGTAGGAAAACCGTGTAACTGACAGAGAAACGTAGATAAATGCATGCGCGGGACAAAGACAGAAAACGAAAAAAATATCAAGTAGGCCATATTTTCAGCGCGCTGTTGCCAAAATCCAGCACCAAAAATTAAGTTTGTCGAGGGTGTTGAATACTTACGGCGTTTGGCAACAGCGCGCTAAAAATATGGCCTACTTGATATTTTTTTCGTTTTCTGTCTTTGTCCCGCGCATGCATTTATCTACGTTTCTCTGTCAGTTACACGGTTTTCCTATGGTCGGTTTTCGATTTACCACATCTGTATACAGAGTGTCTGACTGTCAAAACGTACTTGGCCATTTCGGAGAGTTGCAGCCTGCCATCCTTGTTAGCATCGAAAACCTGCAACTAAGGCCGAGTTTTTTCAACTCCAAGTTAACCACACCCTTACACTTACCATAGTGTCTGTATACTCAATAAGCTTATCCTCGGAAACATCGTTGATTTTTTTCGCTTCTTTCAGTAAATCCCTTAAAAAATTCTGAGAAAAAAATCAAATTTTAAACCAATTTTCACTGGTTAAGGTTAAAGTTACCTTCAGTTCATCCGCTTCAATATATCCGCTCCCATCAGTGTCGTATTCTCTCCAAATCTAAATAAACACCAAAAAAATAAAAACAGTTTTTTACCGGTAATTGAGTTATATTAAATTGTCGATTTTTACGCCACAATAGGTTATAATTAACAGCTTTATACAGGGTGATTCAAAGATTCAAAGTTCAACTACGCGTAGCTCCGTTATTTGAGGAGTTATGAAAAAGTGTTAAGAAGGAAATTTGTAGGAAATTTCATCCTCTACAAGATTGTATTAAAGTGTTTTTGTCCTAAAGTGCCTCTATAAGGAGTTACAAGACAAAAAGTGACAGTTTAGACAATTTGCCACTACAAATTCCACGGTGTGAACTAATACAGCAATATTCCGAAGTAAATTCAAATTAAATGATTGAATTTACTGGGCGAATTATTAAAGGAATTCCGGCCTGTAACAGCATAGTGGGTTTACTTTACCTTCATAAATTCCACGCTGGATTCGAGCGGATTGTCGAAACGAAACAAAAGCAAAAAGTTCTCTTCCATCGGAAGTAATTGAGCCAACTGGAAATTACTTATTAAAATCATCAAATTATTGGCCTGGTTTACACCGTAGTAGGCCTACTATATGACTGACAACCAGGCCATTTTGTTTGCTTACCCACCTCGCGAATGTCAATTTTCCCGTCCTGATTGTCATCGTAGGCCTCCATGAAGCAGGCCTTGAGCTCCACCAGCATGTCATCGGAGACAGCCTGAAATATTTTTTTTTTTAAGTAAAGCAGTTCCGTCAACACTGCAAATATTAGTTACTTCAGGTCCCACATCGGTGGCGTTGGCGCTGGACACGAATTCCCTCAAGAAACCGTCCAGTTCTGTGCCTTCTATGTAACCATTACCTGTAAAAGAGTGAAACGGGCGTAGCTTCGTTACTTGAGCAGTCACAAAAAAGTGTAAATAAGGAAAGTTGTATAAAATTGTATTCTCTACAAGATTGTATTAAGCTGTTTTTGTCATTAAGAGCTTCCTTAAGGAGTTAGAAGGCAAAAATTAACAGAGTGCACCAAAATGTTTGAACTCACTTAAATTCATCTGAGGGTAGCTCCCTTTTTCCTTTTTCCCTCAAAAATTTTAAAGAAGGAAAGTTGTAGGAAATTTCATCCTCTACAATATCGTATTAAAATGTTTTTGCCCTTAAGGGCCTCCTTAAGGAGTTACAAGGCAAAATGTGACAGGGTGCACCCAGTTCAGCTAAATCAACTTAATTTCGAATGAGAGACATTTTACATCAAGTAGGCCTAGAACTTGACGTTCTAGAATTTAAATGTCAAGTAAAAAATTGGTCTTCCTATTTAAAAAAACCATCACAAAATGTATAAGTAATCAAATTTCAGACACCCCGTATATCAATATACAATCTTATTAAAAAAAATTACATAAAGCAAGCAATAAGATGACGCAAAAATAACAAGTGAAGGTTTTGAATGTGACAAATAAAACAGCAAACGACACATTCTAAACGTGATTCGTTACGTCATATACTATTTTGGTTTAATTTTCCACGTACTAGTTAAAGTTTTTTATAAACACCCTGTGTATTACAAATAGATAATTTGAACCGTTTCTGGTTGAGTGACGCAATAACCGCAACCAATGTAATAAACCGGTGATAGTAAGTTACGTGTAGGTTATATGCAGCTTTGGCGCTCGTTTTCTCAAGTCCCCGATAGCCGTGATCGTCTAGTGGTTAGGACCCTACGTTGTGGCCGTAGTAACCCAGGTTCGAATCCTGGTCACGGCAATGTGCAAACATTGTCACGGCGGGGCAACTTTTTTATTTTTTTATTTTTTTTTATTATTATTAATTAATTTAGATAACCTTGTTTAACAAATAAATCATATTTTATCATATTTTAATATTAATTATTATCAATATATCTTCTAGAACAGAATGTAGCAAAAAATGGTCATTGCAGTGTGTAAAGTAGTTTAGCAAGGTTTTACCAAAAAAAAATAATAAAAATCATTGACCTATCAAGCTGAGTTGCATTTAATGTAAAATACATGTTACAGTATACAAGGTGACTCAGAAAAGTGGGACGAAGTTTTCAACAAATTAAATTACCACTCAAATATCTCAGAAACAGGAAACATTTTGTAGGGCACATCTTAGGTTATAATATACAGGGTGTCCCATTTAGAAAATGGCCAAAAACGTACCGTCTTTGTCGTAATGGCTCCAAACTTCCATAAATTGATTCGCCGACAACTTCTTCAATTCCCTGGAATTTGGATCGCGGTATTGTCTCATGAAATTGGTGGCCTTTTCCAGATTTAGACGTTTCTGGTTGTCCGCTTGGCTTGACATTTTTCTGTAACAAGAAAATTGCATGAAAATTAAAATAAAATGTACTTCAACCGGTCTGGAAGCTCTCAAAATGTTTCAAGACAGTTTGAAAGCTTCCATATGCTACTAGAGGACTTTAAAACCTTTCAGATGCTTTTAAATCAGTTTCGAAGCCTACAAATGCCTCTAAAGCACTTTAAAACCTTCCAAAACTGTCCAGAAGCTTCAAGATACAGCCTGGATGCTTCTAGAAGCTTTAAGAGAAGTTAGAAGCTATGAAAAATCTTTCAAGAGACTCTAGAAACTTCAGAGGATGCTCCTAAACAGACTAGAAGTTTTAAGAACAGTTTAGAACCTTTAGGATGCTCCCAAAATAGCTTAGAATCTTCCAGAAGCACTAAAGACAGCCTAGAAACTTTCAAAAATCTTTCAGAAGAGTCTGAAAACTTGAAGATGCTCCCAAAACATCCTTCCAAATAACTTGAAAACTTCCATACGCTTCTAGAGCACCCAACACGGTTTTAAAAACTTCCAGAAGTTTTCCAAAGCAGTCTAGAAACTTCCAAATGCTTATCAACAACTTTCAGAACTGTCTAGAAATTTTCCAAAATGCTTCAACATGCTCTTAAAGCAGCCTGGATGCTTCTAGAAGCTTTAAGAGAGATTAAAAGCTTTAAAAAATATTCCAAAAGGCTCTAGAAGTCTCCAAATACTTGTCAAATCGTCTAGAAGTTTCAAAGCAGTTTAAAATCTCTTAAAATCAATAAATTTGACAGTTTTGACACCATAAATGATACTTAAGGAAAAATAAAAATCTCAAAATTTTTGAAAAATGTCTTTATATAAAAAATATTACCTGGTGTAATTATTGTACAAAACTATTGTAATACTGGATTAAATACAAAAAAAAAATCACAATAAATTAAGTGTCATCCGCCATTTTTGCTTGACTAGTTCAAATTTGTTGCTAAATTAGGCTTTTTTCTCTTCTTCAGCTTTGGCAGGTAAATCAGGGTGGGTATGCTCAAAATAGCATTTGTGAATCAAATAAACCGTTTCGCAAGCATCTTTTCCTTTGACGGCGCACTTGTCCACAATCTCCAACGCCTTCTTCTTGTCGGCTTGTGGGGGTAGTTTCGCCTCCACCACGTCCTTTTGCACCTCTCCCTCGTCGTTAACGAAGCCCGCCTTCAGGTAGAAACACTTGGTGAAACATTTCAGGGCCTGGTCGTCGATGAATTCGCCCTGATCCGCTTTTTCAATCAGTTCCGGATTTACTTTGGTCTCCTGAATGCAGTCCTGACGGTTCTGGATGATTTTCTTGCGTTGCTCTTCCGTGAAATCCTGGAAAATTTTTACGTTACTTTTTTTAGTGCGTAGCACCGTTATCTGAGAAGTCACACCAAAAGTGTAAATTAGAGAGTTGTAGGGAATTTAGTGTTCTACAATAATGCCTCTAAGCATTTTTGCCCTAAAGGGCCGATTAAGGAAGTTATAAAGCAAAAGGGCAAGTAGTTCCACAAAAAGTTAAATAATTAATTTGGATTTTTAATTAATTTTTTAATTATTTCTGACTTACTGAACAAACTCTGAATTTTAGAAAAAGTCGGAAAAAACATTTTGAAAATATTTGTTTGTGGTTGCTGCCCCCCATCATTTTCAATGTCCAAAAACAGGGTAAAAATGAAATATTTTTCTAATACAAATTAGGTACTATGCACTCAGAATGACCTAGAGAAACTTCATAAAGAAAAAAAAAACAGTTTTTTGACTTTTTTTAAAAAAAATGCCAAAAAAATGTCTAAGTCTCAAAAAAGTCGAAAATCGAAAAAACAGGATAACAAATGGGGGAAAAACAGGGACAAATTTTTATAATACAAATTGGTGCAAATGCATTAAAAATCACCTAGTAAAACTTCATATGAAAGGAAAAAAACAGTTTTTTGTCTTTTTTTTTTTAAATTTACAATAAAAAGTCCAAATTTTTTTTTTGGTTCAATCTATTCTTTATGATTTTCTAAGTGATGCAAACTGAAATATTTTAAAAATATGTCGGGAAATGGTAAAAAAAAACACTTTAAAACTAGTTATGGTCTCCAACGCTCACCTGACAAGAAATGACGCTGATGACGGCGAAAACCAACGAAACTTTCAACACTGACCCGTACATTTTCGACACTTTCTCCTTTTGTCTTAGCGTGCAACCACTTAAATGCGATTTTGATTGGAAAAGCAATTGTTTTTATATAGAAACCACGACGTCGAATGGTGGAGGTCGATAATTTTGCCGTATCTCCGCCAAACCGACCAGTTTATCTATTATGTTTTACCATACAAAGAACCAATCGATTTTTACACCTTTTTCCGGTTGAAATTACCTTAAAAAAGCACTTTTTACCAGTGACATAACCTTTTTGGGAATCTACATCATTTCTAGGTTATTATTTACAAATAAATTAACCGAAAGTACACCAGGATCCTACAAATCAGTCAAGCAAAGAGTACAATCATCTTAATTACAGCTAGTTTCAGTAAAAACCCCAGTTCAGACAAATACAAATATGCTAAAACTCTTTTGGTTCTGATGAAACATTTCTAGAAAATCTAGAAGCTTCTGAGACAACTGTCAGTCAGTATTGTAACCGATTCCTTAAATTTTTTTGGAACAAAATTCCCAACTAACCTAACCTTACTGTTACAGAAAAGAAGAAGCTTTTTCTATATCATGAAAGCCATTGGAATGTCTTTTGAAGGTTCTAGACTGTTCCAGAAGATTCTTATTCTAAAATGTTCTAGAAATATTTGCACCCTTCAAGAAGCTTTTGAGCACAATCTGGACTGTTACCAGAAGTGCCGTGAAGCTTTTGGAATCCTGGAAGCTGAGAAAGCCTCTGGAATTTGTTGGAAGCTTTCACCAAGTCTTTCAGAAAGTTTTTCTTAATTCTGGCATGTTCTAGAAGTATTTGGAACATTCTAGGAGCTTTCAAAATCAAACATCTGGACTGATTTCAGGTCTTGAAGCTTTTTAGACATTTAGGATTGTTTAAAGTAAGTTGAGAAAGCATTTGGAATTTTTTAGAATCTTTCACAAAGTTCTAGACTCTTCTAGAAAATGTTTCCTTCTTCTGGCAAGCTATTGAACCTTCTTCAAAGACCTGAAATGCTTTGCAACGTTGCAGAAGACTCTAGAACTTTCTGACAAGTTTTAAAAAGCTTTTTCAAAGATTTGGAATGTTTTTAAATGTTGCAGAAGGCTCTAAAATAATCTGGCAAAGTTCTAGTAGCTTCAATAAAGATCTAGAAGAGTTTAATAAGTTTTAAAAGCTTTTTCAAAGAACGATAATGTTTTGAAACATTGCAGAAGGATTCAGAACCTTCTGGCAAGTTCTAGGAACTTTTACTAATTCTGGAATGTTCTACAAGTATTTGGAAACTTGGAGAATATAGTGCTTACAGAGTAAAAACGGAATATAATTTAATACCATGTTAATTAATGTAATAAGTGAGTTATATAAGTTTACCTTGACTTCTAACTGCTTCAATGTTTACATGAATATTAATATGTTCAAGCATTGTTGAATAAGTAATAACAATTGAACCTGAACTAAGACTGTTATTGATCAGAAGTTGATTGCTGTTAAAATTGATAATACAATTAGTGTGGAATTTTCTAGAAAGTGACTTAGTTATATGCATGTGAAATTGACAATAATACTTTGACAGGAAATCACTAGCAAACTGTACAAATTGCAATTTTAAACTGCACGCCTTGTTTCGATTGTCTAATTGAAAAATCCTATTAAACTGCTTAAAGGACAATGAACTAAATTTACAAGGTTTGTTTCAGGTTTAATTTATTGAAAGAATCATAAAACTTACTTTATTAGAGTCATTTAAACGCTCAGTATTGTCACAATCTTTTGTTTTCTGATAAACTAGCTTGGAATCGATATCAGTGACCTAAGAGAACAAATTGACTGTTATTTTTTGACAGCCGTCAGTTCAGAAGCTTCCTCAAAGATCTGGAAGATTTAGGAATGTTCCAAAAGCCTCTAGAATATTCTGGCAAGTTTTGGAAGCTTCTACAAAGATCTGGAAAGTTTTGAAACCTTGAAAATAACTTAAGAACGTTCTGGCATGTTTAGGAAGCTTCTACAAAGATCTGGAAAGTTATGGAACCTTGCAGAAGACTGTAGAACATTGTGGCAAGTTTTGGAAGCTTCTTAATAGATCTGGAATGTTTGGAAACGTTGCAAAACCTTCTATAAGATTCTGCCATGTTATAGAAGCTTGTTCAAAGATCTAAAAATTTCTATCCATCCATTTCTATCCAATCAAGGTTAAAATGTCATTGAACTCGACTAGAAGTAATAATTCATTAATATTATTAATAACTAAACCAAGACTGATTTGGTTCTTAAATAAAAAAATAAACTCGTGTCTTCTTATTTGCGAACGTACCGTTGCAAATACAGGACCGGACTAAAACATAAAAAAACTCAATTTTTTTTACTTGAAATATTCGAAAAAAATTGTTAAAGAAACGTAAAACATAAATTTCAAACACTTTCAGTTTTATTGATGCACGTTCAGTTTGAGGTTAATTTTTCACGGTTGTCACGTGATTGACAGCTGTCACTTTCTAACTTGATTGCGATGCCACCACTGTCAAACACCGGTCCGCGAAGCTGTAAAGTCAGTTTCGTTATAAACTTTCAGTTTGAGGTTAATTTTCACAGTTGTCACGTGGTTGACAGCTGTCAATTTTGGTATAGTATTATTTTGGACTTTCTAAAGAAATCCTCGACTAAATTAAACAGTTAGCTGGGCAAACACCTCGATACAGACCTGTACAATGGTACAACTGGTTCCTAAACAACAAATCTACCTCATTTTTTGCTCTAACAGAGATTTTCACGTTAGATAAACAAGCCAAACAGCTGATTGTTATGCCTTTCGGCTAAGATTAATCGATTTTTTTTCTACTGGGTGTTTTTCGTATATAAACACCCAGACGACCTGATCTTCTTCATACATTGTTTATGAAAGGTTCAAGATGAAAGTTCTTAGTGTATTAATGTGTTTACTGTATTTCAGTCAGGTAAGTAATATTTTTTTAATTAAATTAACATTATAATTATGCATATATACAGGGTTGATCAATTGGTTGTGGTGAAAATTTATTTGATTGTGTTTTAATACCTCCATGAGCGTTTTTTGACAGTTTAGTCTGTTTTCCCAGTGTCAACTGTCAAAAACTCCACCACAAAGCTGTAAAACGTGCTCTAAAACTTTTAGGGTCTTCTACGCACCAATTTAACAAACTTTCACGATTCAGTCGTATGTAATATAGCACTTAGACCACCCTGTATATAAAAAGTATAGAAAAATCCAGTTTAAACATTTAATATTAACATACAGGGTGTTCCATTGACGGACGTCCAAAAAGAAAAAGTCCACTCCTACCATCAAGACTGTCTGAAAGAGTCGAAAGTCAACAAAGCCTTGATCGAACAAGCCAAAAAAGGGGTTTACACCGAAGATCCAGCCTTCAAGGCTTACCTTTTCTGTTTTTCGCAAAAAGTCGGTTTCCAAAACTCTGCGGGAACGATCCAGAAGGAGGTTTTCCAGAAAAAAGTGGCTAATTTGGTCGAAGATCAAAACATTTTGACTCGTTTGGTCGATCAATGCACTGAAGAACGAAGCAGTCCAGAAGACACTGCTTACCACATTGCCAGATGTATGCGAGAGATTGTTCCTGCCATTGAAATTTTTCAGGTAAGTCACAAACTTAAAACTACAGGGTGGTTCAAATTATAAATCAAGGCAGAAAAAGTTTTTAACAATTGTTTTCAGGTTTCCCCAGAAATTTCCTATTTCTCCAACGAAAAAGCCCAGAAACACCTTCAAGTCCACCAGGAATGTGCCAGCCAGGACATTTTAGGGGAAACTGTCATTGAAAACGCCCGCAGAGCCAACGTACTCTTCGAAGATGCCAAATACAGCGATTACATCAATTGTTTCTTCAAAAAAGTCGGTTTACAAAAGGAAGATGGAAGTTTGGATCGTGACGCCTTCTTCAGAGGTTTCAGTGAAGTTATCAACGATAATTTGATAGCAGAACACTTGGCGGAAAAGTGTCTTCAATCGCAGAAAAACGAGAAGGAAACTGCTTACTTTGTGTCCAAGTGTTTACACGAAAATTCCCCAGTAAATCTGAAATTTGACCTCAAACAACACTTTGTGATATCCGCCCTTATTTTAGGTCCATGTGGAATTATTTCCCAGGGAAATTCCAGTCCCTGACGAATTGGCGAAGAGGATTATCGAAAATGGCCGAACCTGCATCAGGGAAACTGGCGTGGACAGGGAAATTCTGGACAAAAGTCGTCAGGGAATTTTTCCCGATGATCCCAAATTGAAGGCGTTCGCTTTGTGCATGGCGCGGAAATCGGAAATTATCAGGGAAAACGGTGAAATTGCCGTTTCCGTGCTCAGGGAGAAATTTTCCCCCATCGTTAAAGATCCAGTCGTAATCCAGAAACTGATCGATCGTTGCGCTTTGCCTAAGGAAAATCCCGAAGAGACCGCTTTCCAGTTTCAACAGTGCTTTTATAGGAATTCTCCTGGACATTTAAGTCTTATTCAGGTAAATTATCTGGCTTAGTATCTCGAAAACATAGGGAAATTAGCATTAAATTGTTTCCCTCGCCCATAACTCAGTTATTTGAAAAGATACAGGGTGGAGGCAAAAACTGGTGAATAGCTGACAGTTTGGGCTTTCTGAAAGTGGGGCTACATGTTAAAATCGCTTTAGGGGCGATGACCCTAGAGAGTGTTAAAGTTTATGTAGTGATTTTCCCCTCCTTTCAGAAGGTTTAAAGACATCCATCATTTTAACTCTCCATATCTAGGTTATTTGAAGAGGTACAGAGTGGAGACAAAAACTGGTGGATAGCTGACAGTTTGGGCTTTCTGAAAGTGGGGCTACATGTTAAAATCGCTTTAGGGATAATGCCACTAGAGGGCGTTAAAGTTTATGTAGTGATTTTCCCCTCCTTTCAGAAGGTTTTAAGACATCCATCATTTTAACTCTCCATAACTAGGTTATTTGAAGAGGTACAGAGTGGAGACAAAAACTGGTGGATAGCTGACGGTTTGGGCTTTCTGAAAGTGGGGCTAAATGTTAAAATCGCTTTAGGGGCGATGACCCTAGAGAGTGTTAAAGTTTATGTAGTTATTTCCTCCCCCCCCCTTCAGAAGGTTTTTAGACACACATCATTTTAACTCTCCATAACTAGGTTATTTGAAGAGGTACAGAGTGGAGACAAAAACTAGTGGATAGCTGACAGTTTGGGCTTTCTGAAAGTGGGGCTACATGTTAAAATCGCTTTAGGGATAATGCCACTAGAGGGCGTTAAAGTTTATGTAGTTATTTCCTCCCCCCCCCCTTTAGAAGGTTTTTAGACACACATCATTTTAACTCTCCATAACTAGGTTATTTGAAGAGGTACAGAGTGGAGACAAAAACTGGTGGATAGCTGACGGTTTGGGCTTTCTGAAAGTGGGGCTACATGTTAAAATCGCTTTAGGGATAATGCCACTAGAGGGCGTTAAAGTTTATGTAGTTATTTCCTCCCCCCCCTTCAGAAGGTTTTAAACACACATCATTTTAACTCTCCATAACTAGGTTATTTGAAGAGGTACAGAGTGGAGACAAAAACTGGTAGATAGCTGACAGTTTGGGCTTTCTAAAAGTGGGGCTAAGTGTCAAAATCGTTTCAGGGGTGGTGACGCTAGAAGGTGTCAAAGTTGACCTAGTTTGGTCGCCCCTTTCATGTTGGTAGCATTTTGGTGCACCCTATCACTGTTTGCCTTGTAACTCTTTAAGGATCCCCTTAAGGGCAAAAACCCTTTTACACAATCTTGTATAGGATACAATTTCCTACAATTTTTCTTATTTACACTTTTTTCTAACTTCTCAAATAATGGAGCTAATCTCAGGTTTCCTGGAAGAAGCTAACTAAGTATAAAAAAGTTTTTTCTTCCGCAGTTTGGTGCCGTTTCCGAAGCAAAAAAGCAGAAACACGTCCAAATTATCAAAGAATGCGCTGAAGAGACCGGAGTGCCAAAGGGCGTAGTCTTAAGGGCGCGCAAAGGCAATTTTGAACCAGATCCATTACTCCAACAATACTTTTACTGTATCAACAAAAGGTCTGGAATTTTAAACGACGAGGGTCACTTTAACAGGGACGTACTCAGAAAAGGATTGACGGAGGTGTTCAACGCTGAAGAGGCCGAACGATTGGTCGAAACGTGTGCCAAAAATTCGGACAACAAACTGCAAACCTCTTACGAGGGAATTCAGTGCTTTTACAAGGAAGCACCTGAAGTTGCTGTAGTATTTTAATAAATAATAATTATTTATTTAAATAAAAAGTACAATGTACTTTAGTTACTAAAGTATGACGTTTTTTTTAAATTTTAAGTTTTGTGCCATTTTGTAGCATTTTTCAACCTTTTTCCACGTGAGAATTACAAATGCAAAAAAAACTAAAGCAACTTTCATTGTCCGTACGTATATACTATATTTCTAAATGCACCTTACATCAACACTAAATACCGTAAAAAAACCGAATATACGGGGTGTTTACAATAAGTTAATGCTGGCCTTCTGGTAAACGCACTTGAAAGCGTTGAAAGCCTGCAATTTGGGGTCAGGATTGGTAATTGCGCAGTCGCTGATCAGTTTTTTGGTTTTGGCCGCGTCTCCTTTGAGTGCCTCCCTCAATTTCGTCTCAATCACCTGATTCTGGAATTGTCCAGCCGTATTCTGGAAACCAATCTTCTGCGCAACGCACAAAATGTGCTCTTTCAGTTTGTCGTCATCCGCAAACTGGCCAATTCGCGCTTTTTGCAGAGTAGCCTCGTTTACCTTCGATTTGGCCAAACATTCTTTGTAATGTTGCGCCAGCAGTTCTTTTTGTTTGTCAGTTTGGGAATTAACCTACAAATTCAAGACAAAAATATCAAAAATCTGGATTTTAAGAGGGACAGTCAACAGCATGTAGTCAAGTTAGTAAGTTAATTGAATTTTTGTTCAAAATTTTGAGAAAAACCAACAGAAATCACTGTATTTTTTTTTTTAATTTTTATGTTCTAAATTTAGGAATAATACAAAAAAAAGTCAGTCACTGTGAGGAACAGCATGTAGTCATCCTAAATATTTGTAAATTAATAGGATTTTTATTGTAAAAAAATGATATATTTACCTGAATTAAAACCACAAGACAAACAAAAGCAAAAAGCACCTTCATTTTTGGAAAAATTCGTAATACTCTGAGCAAAATTGTTAAGGCACTAGATTACTGTGTAATACTGCATTAAGTTGCCTTTGAGGGCTTTTTATATGCTTTACTGTCCATCCTCAATTGGATAATAGCACTATTCGACTAAATCAGGTTGAATAAACAGGTCGAGACCGCTTTCGATTAATAAACGACCGTCTACAATTAGTAAACGTATGCAGTGCATTGTTTTATAGGTCCATGGAACCAATTTTGACAGTTGACGCGTTAAATAACCGTCAAAACGTCACCCATGAAGATGTCAAATACTGTGGATGTTGCACACTGCTTCTGCGTGTATTTAAAGAGCTTTTTTGCGGTTTTTGACAGTTGACACTTTAATGACAGATTGTTGTACATATCAAACAGACTGTACTGCTTTGGACAGATAAAACTCTACAACACCTTGTAATTACTTTGAACTCAGCTTTCTGTATTTAAAGTGTATTTTATCAGTTTATAACTTAATGGAGAGGATTTTGACAGTTGACACTTTAATGATAGACTAGACTACATGTCAAACAGACTGTACTGTTTTGGATAGGGTCCAAACCACACTTAGAGAGGTCTAAAACACCTTATAATTACTTTGAATTGAGTTGTCTGTATTTAATCGGTTTATAGCTTTATGCAGATTTTAACAATTGACACTTTAATGACAGACTAATTGTTTGTATATTTGACAGTTTGAGAGCGCATTTTGACAGTTGACACTTCAACTACACGTTAAGAAAATAGTATTGCTTTAAAAACCCATAGAAATGTGAAATATTGTTAATACACTGTCGTTGCTCACCTTTAGGTGTATTTTGTTACTTTATAGCTCAATGGCACGGATTTTGACAGTATCTAATATCAGTGTAAACTACCTGTCAAATAATAATGCTTCAAAAATTATTAAAATCTCACTAATGGAGGTGTAAAATATTGTTGATAACTTTAAAACTGATTTTTGACATTTTGACAGTTGACACAATAATGACGGACCAAATTACATGCCAGATAATCAGTATTGTTTTTGAAATCTGCCAAAACTCTTCTCATGGAGGTGTAAATCTGTTGAGAAACCTATGGATTGGGTAAATTGCCACTGTACTCTTCCAAGTGTGTATTATAGTTTTATGTGTGTTTCGAAAGAGCGTAGCTCCGTTATTTGAGGAGATACAAAAAAAGTGTAAATAAGTAAAGTTGTAGAAAATTTCATCCTCTACAAGATTATATTAATATGTTCTGGCCCTTACGGGCCTCCTTAAAGAGTTACAAGGTGAAAAGTGACAGGGTGCACCAAACTACTTTTTTTGAACTAACTCCATTTTGACTGAGCGTAGCTCCGTTATTTGAAGAGTTACAAAACCGTGTAATAAAGGAAAGTTGTAGGAAATTTTATTCTCTACAAGGGTATTTTTGCCCTTAAGGGCCTTCTTCAAAGGAAAAAGTCGCACAAATGGTTTTTATCTACTTTTATTAGTAATACTTTCATTGGTTGTCAAATCAAAATGTCTAAAACACTGTCAAATGGGTGGGAGTGTTTTGGTAGTAACACCGAAAACTCTCGAAAGCAGTTTCCTGCGGTGTCGCCTTGGGTACCAAGCATTTGGTCACCAGCTGGGCGGCCACGCCCAAATCGCCCAAAGCTCCGCCCAATTTCTGTTTGACAACTTCCGTCTGAATGTCTCCGGCATCGTTCTGGAAACCCAAACGTTTCGACATACAAAACGAGAAGGCTTTGAGCTTGTCATCTTCAGTGAATTTGCCTTGTCTGGCCGCCTGGATCAGGTCCGTACTCACGCCAGTTTCGGCCACGCAAGCCTTACCATCCGCCAACAGTTTGTCCTTTTGTTGTTGGGTTAGATCGGCCTAGAAAACAGTCAAATGAAGCACAAAAACGGAAAATTGTAGGAAATTTTCTCCTCTACAAGATTGTATTAAGGTGATTTTTCTCTTAAGCGCCTCCTTAAGGGGTTACAAGGTAAAAAGCGACAAGGTGCACCAAAGTGATTGTTTTTAACTAACTTCATTCCGACTAAGCCTAGCTCCGTTGTTTAAGGAGAAAAAAAGCATAAATAAGGAAAATTGTAGGAAATTTTATCCTCTACAAGATTGTATTAAAGTGAATTTTCTCTTAGGGGCGTCCTTAAGGAGTTACAAGGTAAAAAGTGACAAGGTGCACCAAAGTGATTTTTTTTAACCAACTTCATTCCGACTAAGACTAGCTCCGTTGTTTAAGGAGCTATCAAAAAGCATAAATAAGGAAAATTGTAGGAAATTTTATCCTCTACAAGATTGTATTAAAGTGAATTTTCTCTTAGGGGCGTCCTTAAGGAGTTACAAGGTAAAAAGCGACAAGGTGCACCAAAGTGATTTTTTTTTAACCAACTTCATTCCGACTAAGCCTAGCTCCGTTGTTTAAGGAGCTATCAAAAAGCATAAATAAGGAAAATTGTAGGAAATTTTCTCCTCTACAAGATTGTATTAAGGTGATTTTTCTCTTAGGGGCCTCCTTAAGGAGTTACAAGGTAAAAAGCGACAAGGTGCACCAAAGTGATTGTTTTTAACTAACTTCATTCCGACTAAGCCTAGCTCCGTTGTTTAAGGAGCTATCAAAAAGCATAAATAAGGAAAATTGTAGGAAATTTTCTCCTCTACAAGATTCTATTAAGGTGAATTTTCTCTTAGGGGCCTCCTTAAGGAGTTACAAGGTAAAAAGTGACAAGGTGCACCAAAGTGATTGTTTTTAACTAACTTCATTCCCACTAAGCCTAGCTCCGTTGTTTAAGGAGCTATCAAAAAGCATAAATAAGGAAAATTGTAGGAAATTTTATCCTCTACAAGATTGTATTAAGGTGAATTTTCTCTTAGGGGCCTCCTTAAGGAGTTACAAGGTAAAAAGCGACAAGGTGCACCAAAGTGATTTTTTTTTAACCAACTTTACGTGATTCTTTTTATCCTCTACAAGATAGTATTAAGGTGTTTTGCCCTTTAAGGAGTTTTAGATTTAATTTAATTAAGCTAATTTGAATTGAACAACCTGTTTTTTTGTTTGTTAGAGACACGCTGTATATTAAATTAACAGGACAACATTGGCAAGTAATATTCCGTCTACTAATCTAATAAAAACCGACTGGAATCGTTTTGTTTACTCTTCGGGTCGTTTAACTCAATAGAAAAAGTGTAATAATCATTTTTTATTACTTTGGAAAATTCCAGAACGTTTTGACCGCGTTTACTCGATTCTAAGCGTGTGAAACCCAGTCACTTTGGTACAAAAAAGCATTCTGAACGTTTTCGACTTCTTGCAAAATGTCTGTAACTCTAACCGTTTTTGAGATATTCGTTTTTTTTGGAAATTGTCTGAAAAATTTTGTGTCTCGATTAATTTTTCATTTTTAGTTACAGTAAAAAGCTCAAAATGTGCGATTTGAAACCCTCTATCACTTGCTGCAAAGCACAGGGCGATTAAACATATACAGGGTGTCCATAAATGGAAAAAAAGATCACAAGTGACAGTGTTTACACCATAAATTAAAAAATTTAGTCGACTGCAGAAAATTATTCTGAACATTTTTGTAACTATAACAGTTTCCGAGATATTGAACTTTTTTTGGAAATTGCATTAAAATTCTCCAAATTTGAAGCTAAAATGTAATTGTAATTAACAGAATTGTATGAAATTATAGGAAAACAGCTAATAATAAGAATTATTGAATATTTAATGAATTTTGGATAAAAAAATTGAAAACAGAAAATTGCTGAATGTTAATAATTAAAAATTGAATTTATTTTTATTTTGCAAATTTAATTTTAATTGTTTTTTTTTTTTCAACTTTTGTAAGTTAATTAATAAGCACTTATTATAGCAAATTAAAATGAAAAAAAAATTAATTAACTTTCCCTCTCAAGTTACGAATTTACATAACAATTATGCCATAAATAACTATTTAAAAAAATCACAATTTTTATAATTTTTTTTGATTTGCAGAAAAAAAATCCGTAGGGCTAATGAATTTGCCCTTGGACATGTAACAATCAATTTACAGCCAATTTAAACAATTATTCATACTAATTACATTAAAATAAATATTATAAAAAACAAAGCAAACTTACATCAGCACAAAAGATGGTACCAACCAAAGCGAAAAAAATCACTGCAGAAATCATTGTTATTGTTGTTGTTAATGGTACTAGAACCGTATACTGTATGTTCATTTTTACCCACCAACTTTACCTATTTATATGCAATCCTCTTCCAATCAGGTAACTGGGTTCATGTGACTTAAACTGGACTTTGTACACGGTTTTTCAGGTCGAAGAGTGCGGTTCTTTGTTTTTTGTGGACTTTGTACTCGAAAAAAAATCGCAAAACTTGATTCTAAAAAGATGTTTATCCGATGATTAGGCTCAGAATTAATTAGATGGAAGAAACCGTTAATCTTGTTTCAGACTTATGTAACTAATTAGATTTGAGTGTTAAACTTGTATTTTAAAACAGAAGAAGACAGTTAAAGTGGCTTTAACCTAACCTAACTAAGAGTTAAATGACCCATCGAAAAACAACAATTTTCTTAAAAAAAACAAAATTTTTGGAAAAAACAAAAGACACTCCTGAAGTCATTCTGCACATTTTTGTAAACTTCTGTTATGCTTTTAGGACTTTCTTACATTTAATTCAAGGAAAACCACTAAAGGACTTAAGCTAGCTGAATAAGGTTTGGATGAATGTTATTCTACAATAAATTGTCAATAATTGACAGTAAAAACCACATTTCTATCTCTGTTACTTACTGGGATATTCAAATTTTGGTTAAAAGTAGCGTTTTTGCTAAAATACCATTCTAATTTCAGTTTCTACCAATTTAAGTAAATTTTGGTTATGTAATTCAGCACTAAATTCCCAATAATTTACAGCAAGAATGACTGAATTTGTAACTTTTCTACTTTCTGAGATATTCACTAAAGACTTACCGAAACAATGGCACTGACCATAACCAACACCAAGACAGAGGCAATACTTTTTTCCATTTTTTTTATTAATAAAAATGACACTTTTTTAACCTTTAAATTGTGTTTTACACCACTGTTGTATACTTAATTTCACTTTTTTCACACACTCTTTTATATAAATATATGTTTCTCCCACTTTAGTGTAAAAACAATCAGTGGGTGCGTTTGTACTTTGTACGTAAAATCGGAAATTACTATTGATTATAAGTAATTAAATGTGCAAAAGTAGTAATTTTTCCATTGGAATTTGAAAAAAGTAACCAAATTTCTGCTTTCAAGTAAAAAATTGGAATTTCTACGTTTACGCTCGAAACTTTGATTTATACTGAACGAATCGACCTTTGAATCAATTTTTTTTTAATCTAAATGAATCAATCGAACGATCTTCAATCTTTGATATTGAACCAAAAACAGCACCGTGATTTATTATAGAAAATCAATGAAGCATACTTCCTGATTAATAAAACTTAATTAGGTTGAAAGTAATCGATATTTTTCTTTCCGGGAATTTCAAACTATCTGAATGCTTCTAAGACTTTCTGGAACCTTCTGGCACTTTCTAGAAGTTTCTGAAACTATCTGAATGCTTCTAAGACTTTCTGGAAACTTGTGGGACTTTCTGGAAGTTTCTGGAACCTTCTGAGACTTTCTGGAAGTTTCTAAGACTTTCTGTAACCTTCTGGCACTTTCTGGAAGTTTCTAAAAGTTTCTGGAACCTTCTGAGACTTTCTGGAAGTTTCTAAGACTTTCTGTAACCTTCTGGCACTTTCCGGAAGTTTCTGAAACTATCTGAAAGCTTCTAAGACTTTCTGGAAACTTGTGGGACTTTCTGGAAGTTTCTAAGAGTTTCTGGAACCTTCTGAGACTTTCTGGAAGTTTCTAAGACTTTCTGTAACCTTCTGGCACTTTCCGGAAGTTTCTGAAACTATCTGAAAGCTTCTAAGACTTTCTGGAAACTTGTGGGACTTTCTGGAAGTTTCTAAAAGTTTCTGGAACCTTCTGAGACTTTCTGGAAGTTTCTAAGACTTTCTGTAACCTTCTGGCACTTTCTGGAAGTTTCTAAAAGTTTCTGGAACCTTCTGAGACTTTCTGGAAGTTTGTAAGACTTTCTGTAACCTTCTGGCACTTTCCGGAAGTTTCTGAAACTATCTGAAAGCTTCTAAGACTTTCTGGAAACTTGTGGGACTTTCTGGAAGTTTCTAAGAGTTTCTGGAACCTTCTGAGACTTTCTGGAAGTTTCTAAGACTTTCTGTAACCTTCTGGCACTTTCCGGAAGTTTCTGAAACTATCTGAAAGCTTCTAAGACTTTCTGGAAACTTGTGAGACTTTCTGAAAATATCTGAATGCTTTGAAGACTTTCTGGGACTTTCCGGAAGTTTCTGAAACTATCTGAAAGCTTCTAAGACTTTCTGGAACCTTCTGGGACTTTCTGGAAATTTCTGAAAATATCTGAATGCTTCTAAGGCTTTCTGGAAACTTCTGGGAATTTTTGGAAGTTTCAGAATCTATCTGAAAGCTGCTAAGGCTTTCTGGAAACGTCAGGGACTTTCTGTAAGTTTCTGAAACTATCTGAAAGCTTCTAACACTTTCTGAAACCTTCTGGGACTTTCTGAAAGTTTCTGGGACTTTATAAAAACTTCTGAGACTTTTTGGAACCTTCTAAGGCTTTCTGGAACCTTCTGAGACTTTCTGGAAGTTTCTGAAACTATCTGAATGCTTCGAAGACTTTTCGGAAGTTTCTGAAACTATCTGAAAGCTTCTAAGACTTTCTGGAACCTTCTGGGACTTTCTGAAAGTTTCTGAAACTATCTGAATGCTTCTAAGACTTTCTGGAACCTTTTGTGACTTTCCGGAAGTTTCTGAAACTATCTGAAAGCTTCTAAGACTTTCTGGAACCTTCTGGGACTTTCTGAAAGTTTCTGAAACTATCTGAATGCTTCTAAGACTTTCTGGAACCTTCTGGGACTTTCTGAAAGTTTCTGAAACTATTTGAAAGCTTCTAAGACTTTCTGGAACCTTCTGGGACTTTCTGAAAGTTTCTGAAACTATCTGAAAGCTTCTAAGACTTTCTGGAACCTTCTGGGACTTTCTGAAAGTTTCTGAAACTATCTGAATGCTTCGAAGACTTTCTGGAACCTTCTGGGACTTTCTGAAAGTTTCTGAAACTATCTGAAAGCTTCTAAGACTTTCTGGAACCTTCTGGGACTTTCTGAAAGTTTCTGAAACTATCTGAATGCTTCTAAGACTTTCTGGAACCTTCTGGGACTTTCTGAAAGTTTCTGAAACTATTTGAAAGCTTCTAAGACTTTCTGGAACCTTCTGGGACTTTCTGAAAGTTTCTGAAACTATCTGAATGCTTCTAAGACTTTCTGGAACCTTCTGGGACTTTCTGAAAGTTTCTGAAACTATTTGAAAGCTTCTAAGACTTTCTGGAACCTTCTGGGACTTTCTGAAAGTTTCTGAAACTATCTGAATGCTTCTAAGACTTTCTGGAACCTTCTGGGACTTTCTGAAAGTTTCTGAAACTATCTGAATGCTTCGAAGACTTTCTGGAACCTTTTGTGACTTTCCGGAAGTTTCTGAAACTATCTGAAAGCTTCTAAGACTTTCTGGAACCTTCTGGGACTTTCTGAAAGTTTCTGAAACTATCTGAATGCTTCTAAGACTTTCTGGAACCTTCTGGGACTTTCTGAAAGTTTCTGAAACTATTTGAAAGCTTCTAAGACTTTCTGGAACCTTCTGGGACTTTCTGAAAGTTTCTGAAACTATCTGAAAGCTTCTAAGACTTTCTGGAACCTTCTGGGACTTTCTGGAAGTTTCTGAAACTATCTGAATGCTTCGAAGACTTTCTGGAACCTTCTGGGACTTTCTGAAAGTTTCTGAAACTATCTGAATGCTTCGAAGACTTTCTGGAACCTTCTGGGACTTTCTGAAAGTTTCTGAAACTATCTGAATGCTTCTAAGACTTTCTGGAACCTTCTGGGACTTTCTGAAAGTTTCTGAAACTATCTGAATGCTTCTAAGACTTTCTGGAACCTTCTGGGACTTTCTGAAAGTTTCTGAAACTATTTGAAAGCTTCTAAGACTTTCTGGAACCTTCTGGGACTTTCTGAAAGTTTCTGAAACTATCTGAAAGCTTCTAAGACTTTCTGGAACCTTCTGGGACTTTCTGAAAGTTTCTGAAACTATCTGAATGCTTCGAAGACTTTCTGGAACCTTCTGGGACTTTCTGAAAGTTTCTGAAACTATCTGAAAGCTTCTAAGACTTTCTGAAAGCTTCTGAGACTTTCTGGAAACTTCAGGGACTTTATGAAAGTTTATAAAACTATCTGAAAGCTTGTAAGACTTTCTGGAACCTTTTGGGACTTTCTGACAGATTCTAAAACTATTTGAAGGCTTCTAAGACTTATCTGAGACTTTTTGGAAGTTTATGAAACTATCTGAAACCTCCTGCGACGTTCTGGAACCTTCTGGGACTTTCTGAAAGATTCTGAAATGATCTGAAATCTTCTAAGACTTTCTGGAAGCTTTTGGGACTTTCTGGAAGTTTGTAAAACTATTTGAAAGCTTCTAAGACTTTCCTGAAGTTTCTGGGACTTTCTGAAACTATCTGAAACCTTCTGAGACTTTTTGGAACCTTCTAAGGCTTTCTGGAACCTTCTGGGACTTTCTGGAAGTTTCTGAAACTATCTGAAAGCTTCTAAGACTTTCTGAAAGCTTCTGAGACTTTCTGGAAACTTCAGGGACTTTATGAAAGTTTATAAAACTATCTGAAAGCTTGTAAGACTTTCTGGAACCTTTTGGGACTTTCTGACAGATTCTAAAACTATTTGAAGGCTTCTAAGACTTATCTGAGACTTTTTGGAAGTTTATGAAACTATTTGAAACCTCCTGCGACGTTCTGGAACCTTCTGGGACTTTTTGAAAGATTCTGAAATTATCTAACATCTTCTAAGACTTTCTGGAAGCTTTTTGGACTTCTGGAAGTTTGTAAAACTATTTGAAAGCTTCTAAGACTTTTCTGAAGTTTCTGGGACTTTCTGAAACTATTTGAAACCTTCTGAAACTTTTTGGAACCTTCTAAGGCTTTCTGGAATCTTCTGGGACTTTCTGGAAGCTTCTAAGAGTTTCTGAAAACATCTCAGACTTTTTGGAAACTTTTGGGACTTTTGGAAGTACATTTGCACGATTTGTTTCTAGGTAAATTTACGTAAACTTGGAAAGTTTTGCTTTTGTTTTCAGGTCATAAATTTCCGTGGAAATTGTGGAATATATCGCAGTTAGTTAGGTTTCTTGGGCAATTTATAACGGAAATATTACATTAAGTTTTCGTAAACGGGGGTTTTATTTTTGACTCAAACATATAGCGAGTAATTTACATTTCTAACGAAAACTTTTTGAATTTTTGGCTAAGTTGGTTTGTTTTATATGGAAAAATATTCGTTAATATCATTAAGCATAACTCCGTTATTTGAAGAGTTACAAAAAAGTGTAAATAAGGAAGATTGTAGGAAATTCCATTCTCTACAAGATTGTGTTAAGGTGTTTTTGCCCTTAAGGGCCTCCTTAAGGAGTAACAAGACAAAATGTGACAGCTCAGTTTGCAATGTTTGCAATCAGGTAAATTATGATGACTATCAAATTGTCTAAAAACTAAAAATAGATTTCACTTTTAAATTTAACGAGGGGACAGTGACACACATAACGCGCTTATTAAAATTATATACAGGATGTTACAAACACGTTATTAAACAAAAAAAATAATTAAAATGTGTGAAACCAGTCGAGTCATTACCAGAATTAATTGCAATCTGATTCATCCTGTATAATTATTATTATTTGCAAGTTGTAACAATGAAATTGATTAATCAGTTTGACATTGAACGATTCAATACAGGATGATTCTTTATAATTGGCCAATCAATTACCTTCAGAAAGAATTAAAGTTACGAATTTAATAAATAAAATTGTTCTTGCCATTTTTATGAAATAAACAGATGATTTGCGTGGTGATTTTTTTAGGAATCACCCTGTATACTATTAACCAAGATTTTCTAATTAAGTGACTATAGAAGTTACGATCAAATCGATTTAATTGGTCGAAAACGACAGTCATTCTAATTTTCTGTGTTTTTCCACCATACACAACAAAAACCATGTTTTTTCTCTTAAAAACACACTAAATTAATATTATTACAATTACAGGAAACTCATTGTTAAAAATAATCATCCTAAAAATCATATAAAAAGGTAAAAATTGTAAGTAGAAAATCTATAATCAATCAAAAACAACAACAATGAAGACTGTTATTGTTTTGGTTTTCTTCAGTGTAGTTTTAGCTGTTAAGGTACGTTTTTGTTTCCTTTTTAACAATTTTGACAGTGTTCCTAACAGTTTACCACAAAAATCCACTCTGTAGCTTTAACGGTTTCGGAGATATTGATTTTTTCTTTTAAAATGGTTTTTTTTTTGGCATTTCTTTAGTTCCGGTCCTGTAAAAACTAGGAAGGACTCCTAGTAGAGCTGTGATTTTTTTAATATGTCATTCCTGACAGTTTTTCTAACAATTCCCAACAGAAACCATCTTTGTATCTTTCACCGTTTCGGAGATACTGATTTTTTTCTGTTGAAATGGTTTTTTTTTTGTTTTGACCACCCTGTATGTAGTTTTCAACGTAGAATTTTTTGGTCAACACCACTGAAAAGAGCAGTTCAAGACGGTTCTTTTGAGTGGTTCAACCACTCTGATGTCCCAAAAATAACCGAAATACAGGGTGTAAAAATTTCACACTAGGTTATTTTTAAAAAAAATGCATCAAAACACTTTTTAATAAATACCTCGAAAACTGTTAGAGTTACAAAAAAATTACAAGAGAGCAAAAATGTTTTTAATGAACTTTTGCATCGACCCATGTAAGTTTCAATATCAATTATTGCTGCCACTATACAGGGCGGTCACGGAAATTACAGTGCTTCTATTATTTTGACCATCCTGTATGTAGTTTTGAAAGTAGAATTTTTTGGTTAACACCACTGAAAAGAGCAGTTCAAGACGGTTCTTTTGAGTGGTTCAACCACTCTGGTGTCCTAAAAATAACCGAGATACAGGGTGTCAAAATAGTCCTGACAGTTCACACCAAAAAACAACCCTGTAGCTTTTACGGTTTTTTTTTCAACGATTCTGCTAACTAACTTAAATTCGATTTAAGGGTGAGGTGACCAAGGAAGAACTGGAAAAACTAAAGGAAATCCAAACCAGTTGCCTGAAAGAAACTGGAGTGGATCCAAGCTTGTTGGAAAAAGCCTTTAAAGGCGAATTTACTGAAGATGAAAAATTCAAAGAACAAGGTTTGTGCTTCCATAAGAAATTGGGAGCAATCGATGAAGAAGGCAATATCAACGAAGACAAAGTGGTAGAACTACTGTTGAAGAAATTCCCCAACGAAGAACTGGTCAGGAACAGTGTTAAAGGATGCAATGAGAAGAAAGACACTCCACAGGATACTGTTTTTGAGTTTACCAAGTGTATGTACTCGTTTGCTCCTAAAGATACTGATTTCAAGGAACTTATGGTTTAAATCAGTCTGGGAAGAACAATTTTTTTCATGTATTTTGAAGGTTCTGGCACAGAAATGAGTTAGGAAATAGGGTAATCTAATCGTATGTGCACTGACCCTTACATATGTTTATGTTTTTTTTGAATTATCGTTTATATAATTTATTTATTCAGTATTTTAATGGTGGATCTAATTATAGTTAATTAGTATGTTAGTATATCTGAAAAACTACTAAAACTACTGCCTAGTTTTGCATTTTTATGAGATATTATAGAGTGGTTAATTGAATTATTGTGTTTTAGTTAATTTCCCAGTTTCAGCCACTTTATCAACCAATAGATTTGCTAGAACGGTGAAATATTGCATAAAAAGTGTGGAAAGTGACATTTTCCGCACGGGACCACAGAAAATTTTATATTGACTTTGGTTCATTTTCCATGCACTGTTTTGTTTTCATCTGAATTACTGCCTTATTTGACTGAGTTTATACGGACTTTTATACGTCAATGGATAGCCCTTAAAATGAGCTTTCTAAATATATGGCAACAATGGTTGATTGGTTAAACGGTTTGGCCGCTAGAGGGCATCAAAGTTGCCCAAAGATTTCTTTCCAATTTTAATGCACTGTTTCGTTTAGTATTTGCTTTCACAGTCAAATCATGAATTGAACTGAAATTTTTGACAGCTGTCACTTTGCTGCAACCAGAAATGTACCCATTTTTGTTTGGTTTTTTGGCATTTTCTTAACACTTCACAACAAAAACTACTATAGAGAGATATTTGGAAAAAAATACTCAAAAAACAACTCGTTCTCAAAAGTAGTGTATTAGTAAGCACAAATTATTTCACTAAATTATTAAAAATTCTGTAAAACATTACTAAAAATCAAAAAGTAACATTTTCAAAGGATCAGTTCCTTGATGTCAAGTCCTTTGGGAACAAACCCAAAAAGACATTTGGAAAATTCGAAAATGGTATTTTCTGGAGTATCCTTCTTCGCTCCACACTGCTTGATACCTCCACGGACCAGTTTTTCGTTGGGGAATTTTTTGGTTAGAATTTCCACAGCTCGTTCCTCGTTTAAATCGCCCGAATCGTCGATTGTTCCCAATTTTTTGTGGAAACACAACAAATGTTCCTTGAATTTTGGGTCGTCAGTAAATTCCCCTTTGAACGCTTTTTCCGGCATTGATTGGTCTACTCCAGATTCTGTCAGACAAGTGTCGTGGATTTCTTTTAGTTTTTCCAGTTCTTCCTTGGATACTTCCCCCTAAAAAAAATCATCAAAATGTTTTTTAGATGTTTTCTCTTGTGCAAACAATTGTGGTTGGGTAACACTGTTAAGTAAGAAAAATCATGATAATTTATGTTCAGGGAATGATTGTTCCTACATTTGAAATGCATTTCAGCTCGATTTATTGAGAAAAAAATTAAAAGTCACTTGGATCTAAGTCTGGATATCATGGGGGCCTTTCCACTGTTTCCAGTCCGTTTTGTAGTCTGAAATTGCTCTATTTGTAATTTTTCCGGAAAAGTTAGATCAATTTGGCAACCGGGTGTATGTTGGTCGTGAAATTCTCTACAACTTTCCTTATTTAGTCCACCCTGTATCTTTAAAATAAGCCAATAAGGATTTCGTGTACGCGGAATTTTGACACTGTCCAATTTGACCTAGAATAACTTGCTTATTTGACAAGTGACGTCAAAGTGTCACTGGAGTGAAACGATAGGGCAGAGTGTGGGCTTTCCAAAAATATCCCTATTTGACTTAATTGTTTGCACAGTTTGGCCGCTAGAGGGCATTAAAGTCAACAGTGTCATATCTCAGAAAGTAAGAAAATTTAAATTTTCATATCTCAGAAAGTAAAAGAGCTAAAATTTTGAAAATTTCACAGATTAAACTACTAACATGGAGGTTTAATCTGTGAGAAAACCAGCGACCAGAATTTCAAATTGTTTTCACAAAAATTAAAATAAAATTGAACTTACCTGAACAGCTAAAAACAGAGAAACAATCACTAGAAACAGGTACTTCATTTTGTATTTTTTCCTATAAAACTCAATGGATTTCACTGATGATTCTGAAGGTAAATTGTTTTGTGGGACATTATTTATACGTAAACTGAAAGGATGAAATGAGAGATTTCGATTTTCGATTAGAACAATGATTTTTACTATTACAACAATAGACGATTTCCTGATGATGGTTAATGGTGTGAATAATGACCGTTTTCCGACTGATAATCTTTTTTTTTTCTTGTAATCACCTAATAACAGGACAAATCAAAAGATTTGAAACAAAATTAATCACTCGAAAGTTTCATTAATTAAATTACTTGTTAAAAATAGTCTCTGTCTTTAAATTACTTATTAAAACATAAAAGTAATTAAATTAATTTTACTTCATTATTTGCTATTACAGGCAAACTTTATTAAACAAACATTTCTGTAGAAAGTAATTTAAAACAGTACTTGTAAGCTAAATTTTAAATTAGTTATTGAGAACACTTATTAAACAATTATACAAAAATTATTAACATTACTAACTGAAAATATGAACTTTTAATTTAAGTTAATTATTAAATTACATTTATTAATTGGAACAACTGTCAGTTTGACGTTAACTGTCATTATAGTGTTCATCACGTGATCAGGCATGGAAATTCGGATCGGCATGCTTTAAAATGTCATTTTTGACAAGACATTTCCACAAATGCATGACAGTTTCCGTTGTAGTGGCCTTATTCACTGCGCATTCCTTTAAAAGGGCTTCGGCTCTGTCCTTGTCTTGCACATCGTGCTGTATATGCCCTTTCACTCCCTCCCGATTCACTCTACCAGCCTCATCAATGAGGTCGAGTCCTGAAGAGAGGCAAATCAAATGTTGGTCTAGATTGGGTGGGAAATTTGTGGTTTCTGGATTTTTTTTCAATTCCTCCAAAAATGCTTCGGATAGACGAAGATCAGGATCGGACTGGCATTTTTCGTGTTCTTCCTTCAAATTATGAGGGTCTTGACCCTAAAAAAAATTAACATAACCTCAATAAAGCAAATTTTTTTAAATTTTAGTTTGAAACTTACCAGAACAACAGTCACTGCAACACAAACCAACAATAAAACTTTCATTTTGATCAGTTTTCCAATCTAAAATCAATCGATTCTATCATGAACGTATGAAAGAATCTCCTATTTATATACCCAATCATTGTACATGTATGTAATTATTATAGCAATTACATTGGATGATCCATTTAGTCCAGTGATGCAGGAAATAACCGAGTTTAAGGGCAATTAATGCAGGTTGGGGTTAAGTCAGCTTGCACCAAACATGCTAAGATAACCGGAGGTTAAACCGACTTAACCAGGGCTGTGTTAAATATAATTATCCTCCAAATATGACGCTGAACATGTATGAAAATTGTTAACAAGGTTGGTTTACCGCATCAGGTTATAACAAAAGATTTAATTAACTGTGGTTAATTGAGATTACCAAGTTTGGTGAAAAAAACCTTAGTTTTAATGGTTTAAGAGGAAAAAGTATTGGTTTTTCCGGCCGTTGCACTACAAAACAACAATTTTTATAGTTTTTTTCAAGGAAGATGTTTTATATTATACATATAATTATTTTATTTATATTTAATCAATTTAAACGAGTGAAATCATGATAATGTATTTATGTAAATTTGTCGGTAACTTAGATTCCTGTAATTAATGAGTGTAATTCATTTATATCACTTAACGTTCCATTTTACTGAAATAGACTGTATAAACTTTGAATTTACTTTATTTTCTTGTTTTAGTACTTTCTACTAAAATTACTATTTTTCCTCTAAATTATTCGGGTAAAAAAAATGAATTACCAAACACAATAAACAATAACAGCCGACTGTAATATAATTTCCATTATTTATCATTGTTATTATTATTGTATTGATAAATCAGTTACATTTATTGGTCATAATAACAAGCTGAAAATATTTCCCAGAAACTGACGCTGAAAGAGTAAATTTAGTAGATAAAATCAGTGAAAGGACAGAAGTTTTGATAACCTTTTGACCATTATTTATTTTTTCTGATTTTGCCCAAAAACGTATAAATTTGGGTGATTGCTGAGTTTAGTACAATATCAGTTTTACCAACATGAAGTGTTTGATCGTTTTTGCTGCTTTAATTGTCATTTCTTTGGTGAGTATTTTACTGTCTTTATTAATAATTGAAAAGTGCAGTGTAACTCCTCAACAGAACGTAGCTCCGTTATTTGAAGAGTTACAGCAAAAGTGTATAATGAAGAGTTGTAGGGAAATTAGTGTATGCAACCACACATACATTTCGAAAATCGATTAAGGCCTGTGGCCATTCCAATTTTCACTGCAAACAATGCATATGCAATAATTAAACATAATCCCCAAATCAATGTTGCCAGGTTTACCGTTAAACGGTGGTTTTTAATAACATTGCCATTATGTGGGTGATTTTGTCGCTGACTGTTCTTTTAAACTGGGTTTCGGGTAGTTCAAACTTTGACACCGTTTTTCTCCCTGACTGTACCAAATTTTTTACTTATTTTTGAGGTTATTAGATAGGAAATTTAATGAGGATTCCAAAAATGTGCTTAAAACTGCCATTTTCTCACTTCAAGTGGGTTTGACAAGCAAATTTGTCTTTTACTGTTCTTTCAAACTGTGTTTCTGGTAGTTCAAACTTTGATACAGCTTTTCTTCCTGACTACAGCAAATTTTGTGGTGTTTTTCAGGTTATTAGATAGGAAATTTAATGAGGATTCCAAAAATGTGCTTAAAACAGTCATTTTCTCACTCAAAGTGGGTTTGACAAGCGATTTTGTCCCTGGCTGTCCTTTCAAACTGTGTTTCTAATAGTTCAAGCTTTGATGCAGCTTTTCTTCCTGACTGTACTAAATTTTGTGGTGTTTTTACAGGTTATTAGATAGGAAATTTAATGAGGAATTCAAAAATGTGCTTAAAACAGTCATTTTCTCACTCCAAGTGGGTTTGACAAGCGAATTTGTCTTTGACTGTTCTTTCAAACTGTGTTTCTGGTAGTTCAAACTTTGATACAGCTTTTCTTCCTGACTACAGCAAATTTTGTGGTGTTTTTCAGGTTATTAGATAGGAAATGTAATGAGGATTCCAAAAATGTGCCTAAAACTGTCATTTTCTCACTCCAAGTGGGTTTGACAAGCGAATTTGTCTTTGACTGTTCTTTCAAACTGTGTTTCTGGTAGTTCAAACTTTGATACAGCTTTTCTTCCTGACTACAGCAAATTTTGTGGTGTTTTTCAGGTTATTAGATAGGAAATGTAATGAGGATTCCAAAAATGTGCCTAAAACTGTCATTTTCTCACTCCAAGTGGGTTTGACAAGCGAATTTGTCTTTGACTGTTCTTTCAAACTGTGTGTCTGGTAGTTCAAACTTTGATACAGCTTTTCTTCCTGACTACAGCAAATTTTGTGGTGTTTTTCAGGTTATTAGATAGGAAATTTAATGAGGAATCCAAAAATGTGCTTAAAACAGTCATTTTCTCACTCAAAGTGGGTTTGACAAGCGAATTTGTCTTTGACTGTTCTTTCAAACTGTGTTTCTGGTAGTTCAAACTTTGATACAGCTTTTCTTCCTGACTACAGCAAATTTTGTGGTGTTTTTCAGGTTATTAGATAGGAAATGTAATGAGGATTCCAAAAATGTGCCTAAAACTGTCATTTTCTCACTCCAAGTGGGTTTGACAAGCGAATTTGTCTTTGACTGTTCTTTCAAACTGTGTTTCTGGTAGTTCAAACTTTGATACAGCTTTTCTTCCTGACTACAGCAAATTTTGTGGTGTTTTTCAGGTTATTAGATAGGAAATGTAATGAGGATTCCAAAAATGTGCCTAAAACTGTCATTTTCTCACTCCAAGTGGGTTTGACAAGCGAATTTGTCTTTGACTGTTCTTTCAAACTGTGTTTCTGGTAGTTCAAACTTTGATACAGCTTTTCTTCCTGACTACAGCAAATTTTGTGGTGTTTTTCAGGTTATTAGATAGTAAATTTAATGAGGAATCCAAAAATGTGCTTAAAACAGTCATTTTCTCACTCCAAGTGGGTTTGACAAGCGAATTTGTCTTTGACTGTTCTTTCAAACTGTGTGTCTGGTAGTTCAAACTTTGATACAGCTTTTCTTCCTGACTACAGCAAATTTTGTGGTGTTTTTCAGGTTATTAGATAGGAAATTTAATGAGGAATCCAAAAATGTACTTAAAACAGACATTTTCTCACTCCAAGTGGGTTTGACAAGCGAATTTGTCTTTGACTGTTCTTTCAAACTGTGTGTCTGGTAGTTCAAACTTTGATACAGCTTTTCTTCCTGACTACAGCAAATTTTGTGGTGTTTTTCAGGTTATTAGATAGGAAATTTAATGAGGATTCCAAAAATGTGCCTAAAACTGTCATTTTCTCACTCCAAGTGGGTTTGACAAGCGAATTTGTCTTTGACTGTTCTTTCAAACTGTGTTTCTGGTAGTTCAAACTTTGATACAGCTTTTCTTCCTGACTACAGCAAATTTTGTGGTGTTTTTCAGGTTATTAGATAGGAAATTTAATGAGGAATCCAAAAATGTACTTAAAACAGTCATTTTCTCACTCCAAGTGGGTTTGACAAGCGAATTTGTCTTTGACTGTTCTTTCAAACTGTGTTTCTGGTAGTTCAAACTTTGATACAGCTTTTCTTCCTGACTACAGCAAATTTTGTGGTGTTTTTCAGGTTATTAGATAGTAAATTTAATGAGGAATCCAAAAATGTGCTTAAAACAGTCATTTTCTCACTCCAAGTGGGTTTGACAAGCGAATTTGTCTTTGACTGTTCTTTCAAACTGTGTTTCTGGTAGTTCAAACTTTGACACCGCTTTTCTCCCTGACTGTACGAAATTTTGTACTTGTTTTTGAAGTTATTAGATAGGAAATTTAATGAAGATTTCAAAAATGTGCTTAAAACTGTCATTTTCTCACTCCAAGTGGGTTTGACAAGCAAATTTGTCTTTGACTGTCTCGAAGCACTCAAGTGCTTCAGTAACTGCAAAGTGTAATTTCAACAGAGCGCAGCTCCGTAATTTGAACAGTTACAGCAAAAGTGTAAATTAGAGAGTTATAGGGAATTTCATGCTCTACAAGATTGTCATGTTTTTAGGCTGATGATCCCCATGGTCTACGTGCCGCCTGGGGAAAATGCCGCCCCGAACCACCTGCAGGTGGTAAACCCGCACCTCGCTCGGGCTCCCCACCACCGCCACCACCACCCCACGGACCACCAGTAGAACTGCTGAGTTGTGTGGCCAAGGAATTGGCCCTGATCGATGCTGATGGCAATGTCAGTGAGGCGGGAATCAAACAACACGTGGAACACGTGGAGAGTGACGCTGGTAGAGCGGAAGAAATCGTTAAAGCTTGCGCTGTAAACCAAGCCAGTGCTGACGAAACTGTTAGGCAGCTTTGGAAGTGTTTACACGACAACAATATCGTCCAAACTCCCAAACATAATCACGGATCCAATGAGAGCTCCAGCAGCGAAAGCGAAGAGCACAGCCATCGTCATCGTCATTAGTATTCTTCAAAATCGTTTGAATATATTAAAACAATTGATTTAACTGTTGTTTTACTCGCTCCATCCATCAATTTTACCATGTAATACCACTTTCAGAAAGTTCACACCTTCAGCTATCTACCAGTTTTTGTTTCCACTCTGTATCTTTTTAAATAACCGAGTTATGGGTGGTTGAACTGATGGTTGTTCAAAATCAATCTGCAGAGGGGGTGACATAACTTACGTAGACTTTAACGCCCCCTAGCGTCCTTACCCCTGAAGTGATTTTAACATGTAACCCCACTTTTAGAAAGCCCACACCTTCAGCTATCCACCAGTTTTTGCCTCCACTCTATACCTCTTCAAATAACCTAGTTACGGAGAGTTAAAATGATGTGTGTCTAAAAACCTTCTGAAGGGGGGGAGGAAATAACTACATAAACTTTGACACTCTCTAGAGTAATCACCCCTAAAGCGATTTTAACATGTAGCCCCACTTTCAGAAAGCTCACACCTTCAGCTATCCACCAGTTTTTGTTTCCACTCTGTATCTTTTTAAATAACCGAGTTATGGGTGGTTGAACTGATGGTTGTTCAAAATCAATCTGCAGAGGGGGTGACATAACTTACGTAGACTTTAACGCCCCCTAGCGTCCTTACCGCTGAAGTGATTTTAACATGTAACCCCACTTTTAGAAAGCCCACACCTTCAGCTATCCACCAAATTTTACCTTCACCCTGTATCTTTTCAAAGTACTGAGTTAGGGGCGGTTGAAGTGATGGATGGTTGGCACTGTTGCCAAATTGTCCATTAAAAAAAAATAGGACCAGTTTTTTTTACTCTTTCTTTTTTTTAATGTGCATGGTTTTGCACAAAATTTTACATAAAATTAATTTATTTACAAAATTTAGATTACAATAATTGTATTGTTTGATTAATCATGAAAATTGTGATTCCATAGTAATTCGTGCTTTCTTAGGCAATTTATCAGATTTAGGGCTGTTTCTTTCAGTGCAGTTTTGACAGCTTTACATTCCCCCACTATAGCATCCACATCCTGATCATCTGTCACTCTCCTCTGCACCATATTCCTCACTTTCTCCTCGTTTACTGTGTTGTCATCGTTCAGGTACTCCATCCCTTTTTAATTACCACCAGTTAGAAACAGACGAAATTACTCTGAAGGAGCTAAACTAACCTTTCATCAGGCAAGTCACATGATCTGGAAAATTATCAGGCAATTGGACCACTTCTTCACCTTTTCTCAGTTTCTTCAAAACGTCCGGATCGATGCGGCTTTCTTCATTCTTCTGGCATCGCTTTTGCACTTTTTTCATTGACATCTTGGAATAATGAAGGTTTCCACCGTTTCTGGCGATGGTAAACTGAAGTTAACCTAACTTTTAATGGAATTTCTTAGTAAACACTTCTACTCACCTGGAAAAGTACACAAATCACAAACAAAACCGCAAGAATCTTCATTTTCACTGCTGTTAAATCACTATTGGTTCTGTGATGTTGGATCATCAAAAGCTCTGGATTAGAGTGATTTAAATGGTTTTCTTGACCAACTATTGCGTTTCAACATTTTATTAAGTGGGACTTAACTGGTATTAACTGCAAATTTAATGGTTTTAATGCGATAATCTCTTGCTCTTATTGCACAATTGTTTTCACTCTACTTAATCAATAAATAGACTGACTACTACAATAAAGCGTAGATCCGTTAGAGAGTTGTAGGGAATTTCATATTCTACAAGATTGATTCAAAGCAATTTTGTCATAAATGATCAATTAAGGGAGTTACAGAGTGAATGGCCTCCACGTTCGCCAGACTTAAATCCCTTTGAGTTAGCAGTGATTAGAATCACGATGGGCGTAAACTAAGACTAAAACATATTTAACATTATTATTATTATATATTTTCAGGTGAAAATGATCATAAAAGTACTGAATTTACAAGTAAATCAACTTAGTGATGTTTGTAGAAACATCTGAACAAATGTCTGGCTGTAGCAGCTGCATTGCTCTGTTCCACCAAGCAATCGTTGATGATTTCGTCAGCTTTAGCTTTATCTTCAACAGTTTCGTGGATATTGTCGATCATGTGTTGCCTGTTAATGGTACCATCTTCATGTTGCCAATTCCTCGATTTGGAAACACAAAGAGCGAGATGATCCATATTTTCCGGTGCTGGTTCAGTTCCTTTGGAATCGATGTATTTCTTCAACAAGTCCTTGTCCACGTGGATGTCCGGTTTATCCAGGCATTTCTTGGTGGCCTCCTTCAGTTCCGTTCTTACCTCCTCAATTGATTTTGCCTAAATAGAGTTTTAAGGGTGTAAAATTTGCTTGAAGGTTTTGTGCGATTTCAACAGGGCGTGGCTCCATTATTGGAAGAGTGACAGCAAAAGTGTGAATTAGAGAGTTGTAGGAAATTTCATACTCTACAAGATTGCTTCCAAGCATTTTTTTTCCTAAAAGGTCATTTAAGGTAGTTACAGGCCGAAAACTCAATTTAAAGAATAGGATATCTGCAATTTGAAAGTAATTAATTTTTTTTGAAATTTACAAAATTTAATTCATCTCTCATTCAGTACAAAAGTAATTTAACTATTTTTTTTATACAAAACAACATTTTTAAATCACTTAAAAGGAAAGTCTGTAAGTAACTAAGTTACGTTTTTGCTTGTTTTAAGTTACTTTGTTATTTTAGTGGAGAAAAAATTAAAAAATACTTACAAAAACTGCAGAAAAAGTGAGGCACAAAGCAACAGCAATCAAAAACTTCATTTTTGCTTTTTTTAGTCGTCGATGGGCAGTTCAACTATAACTGATGATTCCTCCATGGTTTTCTACCTTATTATATACTCAATTTGATTGGTAAACAATCGATATTGTTTTGTTCCCAATTAAAATGTTATCAAATGGAAAAAATAGTGGAATTATGCAAATGCCTGTTGCTATATGGTTACACGATATCGTATTCATGACGATTTGTTTTATTTTTGTTATAGTTGCCATACGAATTTTTAATTTTTACTGTTTATTTTGGTTGGATTTGTGCGATTGTACGTTAAAAACGCATTAGAATGTAGCAATTTCCAATCAAATTGCACCATATCTAAATTGTCTAAACAAAGGTTATTTTGGTGTTGTAATTTAAGTACGGTGGGTCAAATTCTGCGAAAAAACTGAAAACTGTACTTTTTTATGTAAAGTGTGTCACCTTTGCTGCAAAAAAATCACTTAAATCGAGTAAAAATTAACGATTTTCGGTCGCTTTGAAAGTTTCGTGCCACTTTAGCACAACACTAGGTTTAGACCCAAATATCTCCGGACAAAAACAAGTAACAACAATGAAAAAATTCTGAATTAAACTACCGTCAACCAGCTACAAACCCATGCAAAAATCATTTAAATCGGTCTAAAATTGAATATTTCCGGCCACTTGGAAAGTTTAGTGAACTTTACTCTAACCACACATGTACAACAGGAAAATCCAGTATGGTTGATACGGTGTGTTCAATATTTTTTTCCATATTGAAGTGACAGGCGATTTGACAGCTGACTGGTGGTTTTGACAGATAATCCAAGTACCGCATTTATTTGTTTACAAACGAAATTTGATGCTTTGTAGACAAAATCCACTGTTTGTTTGTTTTACCTTGTATTGACGTGTACGACAGTACTCACGTGACATAAGACCGTTGTCACGTGACACTCGGCTACGTCATTCATTGACCGGTACGTCAAATGTGTCAACACTTGGTTTGTCGAGCTTTAAAATTTTTTTTAACAACTTGGCTTTGTCAAAGTTGTTAAACGTCACTCTAGTCAAGTTTTAACAGTTCATACTGGTTTGACAGTTGTCACGTGACACTCAGTTCCGTTACGTCAAAAGTGTCTGTCAAGCAAACATTTTGACAGCTCACAACTTAAACTATTTTTTGTGTATCGTTTGATCGTTGCCAACTCGTTTATTTCAAACATTTACTAAAAATGCATCATATGATTGTTGATAGGCAATTAAAGGGGCTGTCACGTGACGTTAAAACGACCTTGCTACGTTTGACCGCTATAGGGCGCCAAAGTCGTTCAAAACTACTGTCAGAACAGTTTTACAGATATTTTAAGGGAATTTTCGTGCGTTTTTCCACTTGAAACTAGGAAAATCTTGAATATACGAATATTGCACGAGAAAACAAACACGCCAGCCAGTATTTCTAAAATTTCCGTTTTTTCCCCGTAAACATCGGAATTTATCGATCGTAATAAAACAATCCTAATAGACTGAATTATAGGCCTAAAAGTTCGATTTAATGTATACGATAATGTAAATAATAGAACGAAAAACGTAAATTTGCAATTTGTTTTCTTTGGTTATCTTGTTATTGGTCAGCGAATACTCGTGGCAGATAAAAGTCGATAATTACGTAAACAAACCAGTTACGCAATTTTTTTTTATATAAAACGTGACTAAATTAATTAATTAACCAAAAAGTTTAATACAAAAATTGCACTTACCTTGCAGGGGAGGGGAGGGGCACCTGAAACAAAACAGAAAACTACTATACTAATTAAGATTTAAAATGTTTTGGAATTCGCTAAATTCCAGGATTTTTTCTGGAAAGTTTCCAGTACGGCCCTTGCTGTGTGATTAAATTAAGTACCTTCAGTGAAAATTTCAGGTCCGTAACTGCCCAAATACCCAAAACCATTTTGGAAAAATGGGCGGTATAGTTTTTCAGTTCTATCTCCCAAACAAATTGACTGATTTACTTCAAATTTGTGGTTGCAGCGTTAGAATGGAAAGGCAAACAAACCTAGCCATCTTTGACCGCCCCCAGGGGGCAAAAATTGTTTACAACCCTTAATTTTCATGTTTTTTTTCTTTAATCCACACTATTGACGTTCATCAATATTAGCATTCTAATAGAGGAACAAAAATCGATTAAACAGGCTGACCTGAATATTTTCCACTGAATAAATAACGAAAATGATCGTTTTCTTAAAATCACCAGCACCAGTTGAATTCACTTATTTTTATTTTTTAAACAACATAAACAATAAAAATAGAATTTTGTAATCGCCATTTTTCAGGAGAACCGTAAAATTCGTAATTAATATCAGCAAATTGTACGTTTATATGGACAATCAAAATTTTATTGTTGATTTGTATACAGAAAAAGTGATTTTTATTGTTTAATGCTGAAACTATTAAATTGAATAATTTTTTTTGTTTACTTTTAGTTGTTATAGTCTAAACATTATTTTGGTTACGAATTACGTTAGAAACAACCAACTAATTCGTCACAACTGTCAAAATCCCACCCATGACACCCGCTGATTTCACCTTAATTTACTCCCTTACTTGACAAGATACGTCAAAATGTCATAGAAAACAAAAGATAGAGTAGATTTCAAGCTTTCTAAAAATATCCCCACATGAGTTGATTGGTCATACCGTTTGGCCGCTAGAGGGCGTCAAAGTTGCTTCACCATAAAATCACTAATTTTTAGTCACCCGCTGATTTCACCCTAATTTACTGCCTTACTTGACAAGATACGTCAAAATGTCATAGAAAACAAAAGATAGAGTAGATTTCAAGCTTTCTAAAAATATCCCCACATGAGTTGATTGGTCATACCGTTTGGCCGCTAGAGGGCGTCAAAGTTGCTTCACCATAAAATCACTAATTTTTAGTCACCCGCTGATTTCACCCTAATTTACTGCCTTACTTGACAAGATACGTCAAAATGTCATAGAAAACAAAAGATAGAGTAGATTTCAAGCTTTCTAAAAATATCCCCACATGAGTTGATTGGTCATACCGTTTGGCCGCTAGAGGGCGTCAAAGTTGCTTCACCATAAAATCACTAATTTTTAGTCACCCGCTGATTTCACCCTAATTTACTCCCTTACTTGACAAGATACGTCAAAATGTCATAGAAAACAAAAGATAGAGTAGATTTCAAGCTTTCTAAAAATATCCCCACATGAGTTGATTGGTCATACCGTTTCGCCGCTAGAGGGCGTCAAAGTTGCTTCATCATAAAATCACTAATTTTTAGACACCCGCTGATTTCATCTTAATTTACTCCCTTACTTGACAAGATACGTCAAAATGTCATAGAAAACAAAAGATAGAGTAGATTTCAAGCTTTCTAAAAATATCCCCACATGAGTTGATTGGTCATACCGTTTGGCCGCTAGAGGGCGTCAAAGTTGCTTCACTATTAAAACACTAATTTTTAGACACCCGCTGATTTCACCCTAATTTACTGCTTACTTGACAAGATACGTCAAAATGTCATAGAAAACAAAAGATAGAGTAGATTTCAAGCTTTCTAAAAATAACCCCACATGAGTTGATTGGTCATACCGTTTGGCCGCTAGAGGGCGTCAAAGTTGCTTCACCATAAAATCACTAATTTTTTTCTACACCCGCTGATTTCACCCTAATTTACTCCCTTACTTGACAAGATACGTCAAAATGTCATAGAAAACAAAAGATAGAGTAGATTTCAAGCTTTCTAAAAATATCCCCACATGAGTTGATTGGTCATACCGTTTGGCCGCTAGAGGGCGTCAAAGTTGCTTCACCATAAAATCACTAATTTTTTTCTACACCCGCTGATTTCACCCTAATTTACTCCCTTACTTGACAAGATACGTCAAAATGTCATTGAAAACAAAAGATAGAGTAGATTTCAAGCTTTCTAAAAATATCCCCACATGAGTTGATTGGTCATACCGTTTGGCCGCTAGAGGGCGTCAAAGTTGCTTCATCATAAAATCACTAATTTTTAGACACCCGCTGATTTCATCTTAATTTACTCCCTTACTTGACAAGATACGTCAAAATGTCATAGAAAACAAAAGATAGAGTAGATTTCAAGCTTTCTAAAAATATCCCCACATGAGTTGATTGGTCATACCTTTTCGCCGCTAGAGGGCGTCAAAGTTGCTTCACCATAAAATCACTAATTTTTAGACACCCGCTGATTTCACCCTAATTTACTGCCTTACTTGACAAGATACGTCAAAATGTCATAGAAAACAAAAGATAGAGTAGATTTCAAGCTTTCTAAAAATATCCCCACATGAGTTGATTGGTCATACCGTTTGGCCGCTAGAGGGCGTCAAAGTTGCTTCACCATAAAATCACTAATTTTTAGACACCCGCTGATTTCACCCTAATTTACTCCCTTACTTGACAAGATACGTCAAAATGTCATAGAAAACAAAAGATAGAGTAGATTTCAAGCTTCCTAAAAATATCCCCACATGAGTTGATTGGTCATACCGTTTGGCCGCTAGAGGGCGTCAAAGTTGCTTCATCATAAAATCACTAATTTTTAGACACCCGCTGATTTCACCCTAATTTACTCCCTTACTTGACAAGATACGTCAAAATGTCATAAAAAACAAAAGATAGAGTAGATTTCAAGCTTTCTAAAAATATCCCCACATGAGTTGATTGGTCATACCGTTTGTCCGCTAGAGGGCGTCAAAGTTGCTTCATCATAAAATCACTAATTTTTAGACACCCGCTGATTTCATCTTAATTTACTCCCTTACTTGACAAGATACGTCAAAATGTCATAGAAAACAAAAGATAGAGTAGATTTCAAGCTTTCTAAAAATATCCCCACATGAGTTGATTGGTCATACCGTTTGGCCGCTAGAGGGCGTCAAAGTTGCTTCATCATAAAATCACTAATTTTTAGACACCCGCTGATTTCATCTTAATTTACTCCCTTACTTGACAAGATACGTCAAAATGTCATAGAAAACAAAAGATAGAGTAGATTTCAAGCTTTCTAAAAATATCCCCACATGAGTTGATTGGTCATACCTTTTCGCCGCTAGAGGGCGTCAAAGTTGCTTCATCATAAAATCACTAATTTTTAGACACCCGCTGATTTCACCCTAATTTACTCCCTTACTTGACAAGATACGTCAAAATGTCATAGAAAACAAAAGATAGAGTAGATTTCAAGCTTTCTAAAAATATCCCCACATGAGTTGATTGGTCATACCTTTTCGCCGCTAGAGGGCGTCAAAGTTGCTTCATCATAAAATCACTAATTTTTAGACACCCGCTGATTTCACCCTAATTTACTCCCTTACTTGACAAGATACGTCAAAATGTCATAGAAAACAAAAGATAGAGTAGATTTCAAGCTTTCTAAAAATATCCCCACATGAGTTGATTGGTCATACCGTTTGGCCGCTAGAGGGCGTCAAAGTTGCTTCACCATAAAATCACTAATTTTTAGACACCCGCTGATTTCACCCTAATTTACTCCCTTACTTGACAAGATACGTCAAAATGTCATAGAAAACAAAAGATAGTGCAGATTATAAGCTTTCCAAAAATATCCCCACATGAGTTGATTGGTCGTACCGTTTGGCCGCTAGAGGGCGTCAAATTTTCTTTACCATAATATGATAATATCACATATTATACAATTGTATTGTAAATATTTTTTAGTCAGATTTCATGTAAATCTTAATTTCTGGCAACGAAATGGTGAAAAATGTTAACTTAGGTTAGGTTAGGTCTAACTCTGTTAGTTTTTGAGATATCAAAAAACTGACTGCATCAGCGTCTTTTCCGGGAAATTTTAACATAAAATGACATCGAGACGTCAACTGTAACTTGACAAATAAAAAAGTTGTATTTTTTGACAGTTCCAGGCCGCCATTTTGAATTTTCTGTCAAAATATTGACTTGCACCTCATTTTAAAGGAAATTTTACGTAGTTTCAAGAAATGACAGACAAAATGACGTCCCAGGCCGCCATTTTGAATTTCCTGTCAAAATATTGACTTGCACCTCATTTTAAAGGAAATTTCACGTAGTTTCAAGAAATGACAGACAAAATGGCGGCCTGGGACGCCATTTTGAATTTCCTGTCAAAATATTGACTTGCACCTCATTTTAAAGGAAATTTCACGTAGTTTCAAGAAATGACAGGCAAAATGGCGTCCCAGGCCGCCATTTTGAATTTCCTGTCAAAATATTGACTTGCACCTCATTTTAAAGGAAATTTCACGTAGTTTCAAGAAATGACAGACAAAATTGCGTCCCATGCCGCCATTTTGAATTTCCTGTCAAAATATTGACTTGCACCTCATTTTAAAGGAAATTTCACGTAGTTTACCGTCCTTGTCCTAACACAAATAAGTCTCACTTGTCAAAAAGAACCCAGTAAAGTGTAACAATATTTACACTGATTTCACCAGTGCTTCAGGATTTTAGCAATCCTAACCTCTTCATATCAAACTAGATTACCAACTGTCAAACGACGCAACTGTCAAAAGCTCTACTCATATAGTTAGTCGACTAATACAAGTTTTCAATTTTGTACCGCTAATCGTAGACTTTCTCAAATTTTGTGAAACTGATTTTGACAGTGTTTGTGACAGACCGGAAATGTCAAAACTGTCAAAATCTTACCAGTGAAGCTATAAATTGTACAGTAGAATTATAAAGGGTAAAAATTAGTTTATATACAGGAGAAAGTTTGCAAATTCCATAGTAAACAAATGAGTTTTCAAACCTTGACCCGTTTTTGCGTGCGTGTGTATTATGTATATTTACATATTTATTAGAACAAGAATAATTATTTTATACTGTTATTAAATGGAAGGACTTTTCAGAAAAAAATCCTTAATTACTATTAAAAAATTCACTAAATTTAAAAATGGAATAATTATCAAAAAAAAATAAAAATTTTTAACTAAAACACTCCCAAAGAAAAAATTTGTATTAAATAAATAAATATGCATTTTTGTTCACTTACAGGAATTTTTAAAAAAAGTACAATTTTTGTAGAGACTGAATAAAAAAAAGAAGAAAAGAAAAAAATTTAAAAGATAAAGAATAACGGAAATAAAAAAAGGAAGAGAAATGAGACAAATACAAGGCAGTGAAGAAGGGGAGGTTGGTGCAAAAAGGGCGTGTGTTGGAGGACAACAGTATTTAGAGGAAAAAGTGCAAAATTTTAAAAATCTGCAAAAACTCAAAAACACTAGGAGTGATGAAAAGGAGAAACTTTTTTTTTCTAACTTTGACTGACTTGGTTTGTGTTTTTTGGTTGCTAGAGCAGTTTGTCAGCTAAGTTGACAGAAAAATATCAAAATATGGAATAAAAACTTACTGAAATATCCAGAAAATGTCCAGAAAACGTCGTAGTAGCACCCAAATACGGTCCAAACCACTTTAGACGCACAAAACAGCCCGATCCAAACTGAGAGAGACAGCGCTCAGCTTACCCCAGCGTTTTCGGGGGTTTGCGCTTGCGAAAACGAGGCGTGTTCGATTCCCATTCAGGAATTTCGGGATACGGAAAATCGAGTGGGATCCTGACCATCCAGAAACAAAGATGGTCTATTAACTAGCGCTTTATTAATGAAAATCACGTGATTAGCGAGAGTAGCTCCTGATGACGATTAGATCAAACAGAGCACTCTGTCAAAATAACTGAGCTGTCAAAACTTGATGGATAATAAGCATAACAGAGTACTTTTTATTCTATTAGACGAAAATGAACACATTTTCAATACTTTTTACTATAAATATGTAATTTTTTTCACTAGTGGGAAATTACCATTACAATTAAGGTTGTAAATATCGTGTTACAGGCCAAGGCCCACTTATTTCCTATAAAATTGGCGCCATTTTCAGGCTGAGACAAATAAACGGCAAAACCATCAACCACAACCACCCCCTCTTCCACCCCCCTAACCAAACCGTACAGGGTGTTGTTGCATATTAGTGCACTACCAGAAACTACAGTGTCGTTCACTAAACCACCGATACTGTACGAGTGATTACTGTAAATTGCTTGAGCCACGCTGTAGCTAACTACAGAGTGATTGAACACACTGACCAAAGTGCAGTCGACTAGATCTTGCTGGGTGTTGTTAGGGGAAATTTCCACCACTTTGGCTGCTGAGGAGTTTAAGTGCAACACCACCAAGTCCCTGTACGTTGTGTCGTTGACAGTTAACACGTCATAAACGTCATCACTGTCAATTGGTGAAGCCTTGACCTTCAACACTTCTAGATCAGTGGAAAAGGTTTCAAACACCTTACGGTGGATTACTGCTTGGTTTACCCCAGTTACTGCACCAAGAATGGTTTGGTTGGCCACTTTACTCCACACTGATTGGAGTAAATCACCAAAAACCCCCTGATCAACATCAACTTTCAGTTGATCCCAAATAACCAAAGCTTCACCCAATGAGATGTGGTGCAACTCAAGCAAAACTAGAAACTCATCAACATCATCGTAAATCAACTCGATTTGTTTGATGAAAAGCAGTTTTGCTGTCCCCCAACTCTCCTCCACGCTGATCCCCAGTAAGGAGCAAGCTTCCTCCCACTTCTCCAGGGAAAAGTTCCCCTTACTAAACTCCTCCCAAGGATCAGGACTGCCATACTGCATCCCCATGGAGAACTGTGCTACATCAATCCCAAGCACTATCAGCGCATCTCTGAGGTTTGTAGTTCCTGCCAGATTGTGCTGTTCCAGGAAGTCGTTGTAAAAGTCCCGGAAAGTCAGATTGAACAAAGTCAGACCGTACTGCAGGCCGTCCAGACTGAAAACAGCACTTTCGGTCACGTTGAGTTGCTCCAAAACCAGCTGAGTGGCGGTAATGTTGGTGGAATTGATCGCAAACAAGTTTAGAAGATCAGAAGTGGTGATGTTGTGCTCAGAAGCGGTGTTGTAAACGATGTTCAGGATGTACGAGGGAATTGTGCTGTTGTTGAGGCTGAAGTCCAGGTGGATCAGAAATTCGGCGGAGGTTTCGTTCTGAGCTAAGGTGGAAGAGATCAGAACTATGAGGAAGACGATTGTTTTGCACATTCTGAGACCTGCAACAAAGCTTCACTTAATTGTATATGGGACACTGTGTATACTTTTACGTCAGTCACGTTTAAATAGATTGTGAGGCCACCTAATTGAGCCGATTTAAGTCCGTTTGGCATTTTTCTAAATATGCTACATAAACAAACTTAAAAATCCTTAATTTTTACTGAAATTCGCGGTAAATTTTCAATTACAAAGTTGCGAAACCACCAAATTTGATGAGATAACCGGAGAGCTTTAGGCATATGATTCTGGTAAACAACACTCCAAAGTAAACACGTTAATGACAAATTGTTATTGTTTAAACGAGGATTTTGTTTGAGAAAAGTTACATCAGTAATAAAATATCATTTTATGAAACAAGTAGGAAAATCACAATTTTATGTAACTCACATTATGTGGATGTGGCCTAAATGGTCACGTGTTTGCTAGCTTTTATTAAACTTTGGCTTTGTAATTGTCCTTCTCTCTCTCTCTATGTATTATATCTGGAATGTAGGCCAACTTCCTGAACGAGGGTAACAGAAAATCGCATGCAAAAGACAAAGACAGAACGTTTTAGGGCCCGATAAATTAGGAGGTTAGACTGTTAGAGCCGAGAGAATTTAGATTCAGCCTCAGGTGTTTGACTCAAAATTAAGAAGTTTACTGTGTGAGATTTTTGTAGAAAATTTGGATTTTCCTCTACGAGTGTTTTAAAAGTTTTTTAAAGTTTCTGGAAATTTGCCAGAAACCTTCAAAAAAGTCCTAAAATTTTTTAGAGCTTCTGGAATTTGGCAGAAGTTTTTTAGAATCATGCTGAAAGAGTCAGAGACTTCTAAAAGCTACCAGAAATTGTCAGAGGCCTCTACAAGTGTCCTAAAACTTTTTAGAGTTTCTGGAAATTGGGAGAGGTCTTTAGAATCATGTTGAAAGCACCAGAGACCTCTAAAAGCTACTGGAAACCAACCAAAATGTGCCAGAGGCCTCTACAAGTGTCTTAAAACTTTTTAGAGTTTCTGGAAATTGGGAGAGGTCTTTAGAATCATGTTGAAAGCACCAGAGACCTCTAAAAGCTACTGGAAACCAACCAAAATGTGCCAGAGGCCTCTACAAGTGTCTTAAAACTTTTTAGAGTTTCTGGAAATTGGGAGAGGTCTTTAGAATCATGTTGAAAGCACCAGAGACCTCTAAAAGCTACTGGAAACCAACCAAAATGTGCCAGAGGCCTCTACAAGTGTCTTAAAACTTTTTAGAGTTTCTGGAAATTGGGAGAGGTCTTTAGAATCATGTTGAAAGCACCAGAGACCTCTAAAAGCTACTGGAAACCAACCAAAATGTGCCAGAGGCCTCTACAAGTGTCTTAAAACTTTTTAGAGTTTCTGGAAATTGGGAGAGGTCTTTAGAATCATGTTGAAAGCACCAGAGACCTCTAAAAGCTACTGGAAACCAATCAAAATGTGCCAGAGGCTTCTACAAGTGTCTTAAAACTTTTTAGAGTTTCTGGAAATTGGGAGAGGTCTTTAGAATCACGTTGAAAGCACCAGAGACCTCTAAAAGTTACTGGAAACCAACCAAAATGTGCCAGAGGCCTCTACAAGTGTCTTAAAACTTTTTAGAGTTTCTGGAAATTGGGAGAGGTCTTTAGAATCACGTTGAAAGCACCAGAGACCTCTAAAAGTTACTGGAAACCAACCAAAATGTGCCAGAGGCCTCTACAAGTGTCCTAAAACTTTTTAGAGTTTCTGGAAATTGGGAGAGGTCTTTAGAATCATGGTGAAAGCACCAGAGACTTCTAAAAGCTACTGGAAACCAACCAGAAATTGCCAGAGGGTTCTACAAGTGTCCTAAAACTATTTAGAGTTTCTGGAAATTGCGAGAGGTCTTTAGAATCACGTTGAAAGCACCAGAGACCTCTAAAAGCTACTGGAAACCAACCAAAATGTGCCAGAGGCCTCTACAAGTGTCTTAAAACTTTTTAGAGTTTCTGGAAATTGGGAGAGGTCTTTAGAATCAAGTTGAAAGCACCAGAGACCTCTAAAAGCTACTGGAAACCAACCAAAATGTGCCAGAGGCCTCTACAAGTGTCTTAAAACTTCTTAGAGTTTCTAGAAATTGGGAGAGGTCTTTAGAATCATGTTGAAAGCACCAGAGACCTCTAAAAGCTACTGGAAACCAACCAAAATGTGCCAGAGGCTTCTACAAGTGTCCTAAAACTTTTTAGAGTTTCTGGAAATTGGGAGAGGTCTTTAGAATCACGTTGAAAGCACCAGAGACCTCTAAAAGTTACTGGAAACCAACCAAAATGTGCCAGAGGCCTCTACAAGTGTCTTAAAACTTTTTAGAGTTTCTGGAAATTGGGAGAGGTCTTTAGAATCACGTTGAAAGCACCAGAGACCTCTAAAAGTTACTGGAAACCAACCAAAATGTGCCAGAGGCCTCTACAAGTGTCCTAAAACTTTTTAGAGTTTCTGGAAATTGGGAGAGGTCTCTAAAATCATGTTGAAAGCACCAGAAACCTCTAAAAGCTACTGGAAACCAACCAAAATGTGCCAGAGGCCTCTACAAGAGTCCTAAAACTTTTTAGAGTTTCTGGAAATTGGGAGAGGACTTTAGAATCATGTTGAAAGCACCAGAGACCTCTAAAAGCTACTGGAAACCAATCAAAATGTGCCAGAGGCCTCTACAAGTGTCCTAAAACTTTTTAGTGTTTCTGGAAATTGGGAGAGGTCTTTAGAATCATGTTGAAAGCACCAGAGACCTCTAAAAGCTACTGGAAACCAACCAAAATGTGCCAGAGGCCTCTACAAGTGTCCTAACACTTTTTAGAGTTTCTGGAAATTGGGAGAGGACTTTAGAATCATGTTGAAAGCACCAGAGACCTCTAAAAGCTACTGGAAACCAATCAAAATGTGCCAGAGGCCTCTACAAGTGTCCTAAAACTTTTTAGAGTTTCTGGAAATTGCGAGAGGTCTTTAGAATCATGTTGAAAGCACCAGAGACCTCTAAAAGCTACTGGAAACCAACCAAAATGTGCCAGAGGCCTCTACAAGTGTCCTAACACTTTTTAGAGTTTCTGGAAATTGGGAGAGGACTTTAGAATCATGTTGAAAGCACCAGAGACCTCTAAAAGCTACTGGAAACCAACCAAAATGTGCCAGAGGCCTCTACAAGAGTCCTAAAACTTTTTAGAGTTTCTGGAAATTGGGAGAGGACTTTAGAATCATGTTGAAAGCACCAGAGACCTCTAAAAGCTACTGGAAACCAATCAAAATGTGCCAGAGGCCTCTACAAGTGTCCTAAAACTTTTTAGTGTTTCTGGAAATTGGGAGAGGTCTTTAGAATCATGTTGAAAGCACCAGAGACCTCTAAAAGCTACTGGAAACCAACCAAAATGTGCCAGAGGCCTCTACAAGTGTCTTAAAACTTTTTAGAGTTTCTGGAAATTGGGAGAGGTCTTTAGAATCATGTTGAAAGCACCAGAAACCTCTAAAAGTTACTGGAAACCAACCAAAATGTGCCAGAGGCCTCTACAAGTGTCCTAAAACTTTTTAGAGTTTCTGGAAATTGGGAGAGGACTTTAGAATCATGTTGAAAGCACCAGAGACCTCTAAAAGCTACTGGAAACCAATCAAAATGTGCCAGAGGCCTCTACAAGTGTCCTAAAACTTTTTAGTGTTTCTGGAAATTGGGAGAGGTCTTTAGAATCATGTTGAAAGCACCAGAGACCTCTAAAAGCTACTGGAAACCAACCAAAATGTGCCAGAGGCCTCTACAAGTGTCTTAAAACTTTTTAGAGTTTCTGGAAATTGGGAGAGGTCTTTAGAATCATGTTGAAAGCACCAGAAACCTCTAAAAGTTACTGGAAACCAACCAAAATGTGCCAGAGGCCTCTACAAGTGTCCTAAAACTTTTTAGAGTTTCTGGAAATTCGGAGAGGTCTCTAAAATCATGTTGAAAGCACCAGAAACCTCTAAAAGCTACTGGAAACCAACCAAAATGTGCCAGAGGCCTCTACAAGAGTCCTAAAACTTTTTAGAGTTTCTGGAAATTGGGAGAGGTCTTTAGAATCACGTTGAAAGCACCAGAGACCTCTAAAAGTTACTGGAAACCGACCAAAATGTGCCAGAGGCCTCTACAAGTGTCCTAAAACTTTTTAGAGTTTCGGGAAATTGGCAGAGGTCTCTAAAATCATGTTGAAAGCACCAGAAACCTCTAAAAGCTACTGGAAACCAACCAAAATGTGCCAGAGGCCTCTACAAGTGTCTTAAAACTTTTTAGAGTTTCTGGAAATTGGGAGAGGTCTTTAGAATCATGTTGAAAGCACCAGAGACCTCTAAAAGCTACTGGAAACCAACCAAAATGTGCCAGAGGCCTCTACAAGTGTCTTAAAACTTTTTAGAGTTTCGGGAAATTGGCAGAGGTCTCTAAAATCATGTTGAAAGCACCAGAAACCTCTAAAAGCTACTGGAAACCAACCAAAATGTGCCAGAGGCCTCTACAAGTGTCCTAAAACTTTTTAGAGTTTCTGGAAATTGCGAGAGGTCTTTAGAATCATGTTGAAAGCACCAGAGACCTCTAAAAGCTACTGGAAACCAACCAGAAATTGCCAGAGGCCTCTACAAGTGTCTTAAAACTTTTTAGAGTTTCTGGAAATTGGGAGAGGTCTTTAGAATCATGTTGAAAGCACCAGAGACCTCTAAAAGCTACTGGAAACCAACCAGAAATTGCCAGAGGCCTCTACAAGTGTCTTAAAACTTTTTAGAGTTTCTGGAAATTGGGAGAGGTCTTTAGAATCATGGTGAAAGCACCAGAGACTTCTAAAAGCTACTGGAAACCAATCAAAATGTTCCAGAGGCCTCTACAAGTGTCCTAAAACTTTTTAGAGTTTCTGGAAATTGGGAGAGGTCTTTAGAATCATGTTGAAAGCACCAGAGACCTCTAAAAGCTACTGGAAACCAACCAAAAAGTGCCAGAAGCCTCTACAAGTGTCCTAAAACTTTTTAGAGTTTCTGGAAATTGGGAGAGGTCTTTAGAATCATGTTGAAAGCACCAGAGACCTCTAAAAGCTACTGGAAACCAACCAAAAAGTGCCAGAAGCCTCTACAGGTGTTTTAAAACTTTTTTAGAGTTTCTGAAAATTGGCAGATCATTATGTTTTTGTTATTTTAAAATAAATTACCTTTAATTGATGTTTTTTCTCTAATATGTTACTAGCACATGACACCACCGCCACAACGAATTAAGTAATAAGGCAAGGTAGTGTAAATGAGCAAAATTAGTTGACAAAAATTTCGAAAAAGCAAATATACAGAGTAAATATAAAACTTGTTTAATCAAGTTAAGATAAAACGTTCAGACGCTATTGTAAGTGATAAAAATTTGGAACTTCCAGTTCGTTTCATTACTCTAAATTGCTCCATTTTGCCAATGGGAGAGTAAATCAATTTTCTCGGGACAATTTCCAATAATGCTGTCTGGGAGCATTTTTCTGCTTGAAAAAATGGTATTCAGGCCACGTTTCTAGACTCTTTTTTTTATTCCGTTCATTTGCCAGTGGGTCTTATTAATACTGTGGGTAATTGATTGAACAAACACGACCAAAACTATGTTCAGTGACTATAACGATGTGAAATTCCTTCGAGACATCGAAAATAGAGCTTTCAGAGCCATGAAAATGAAATTTTTATGTCTTGTCTGGCTACCCGGAATGGGAATCGATTTGTTGGTTGAATACGTCTTTTGGAATAACATATTTCTTTACTTTTACTTGGTTTATTGGAAAAAAGTGTGAAAATTACTGTTTTTCCTAAATTAGTCAGTTTGACAACAATGCAATTATATTTGGAGAGATTGCAATGAGGATTTTTACAAGTATTTAAAAAAAAAAACACAATTTGGCAACATTGGAAACAAATTTTATTTGAGAATTGACAAAAACGACACTACACTCAAAATTTTGAAAATTTATATCCAAACCAAAATCTGTCCAAGTAGAATTTTGATTTTGAAGGTATTGACAGCCTCCACAAAAAAAATTTCATCAATGACAGTTGACACTTGACAGTGCCAGAATTTCCAAAAATGTAAATGAGCCCACATTTCCCTCAATTCAAATTTTTGAAAATTAACATATCTCCAAAACCTGTGAGTGAATTAGACAGCCTTTACAAAAAATTATTAAATTTCTGTTAACTATACCAGTGGTTTAATATTGCTGGCGCCATCTGTTAACGACTAGCAGCATTTTTCGCTAATAAGTGAAACGTCAATGAACTCCTCGTATTTCGGAGATATCGACACTCGTCAATAGATGGCACATGTTTCATTAAGTAAACTTTAATTTTTATACCTTTTGTTATGTAATTACTAAAAATCTTCTTTTTAAAAAGCTCATAAATCTGCGACAAGTGTTTCTGCTTATTGGCTTCATCAGGCTGTAAAAAATTACTTAAGTGAAACAGTATTTCATTACTTCACCAGTTTTTCCAGAAATTATATAAATTTCATTATTTTTAATTTTTTTCTAAAAACTTTATTTTCTTCTTCTTTTTTTTTTCTCATTATTATTATTTCTTTTATAGAGAAGAAAAAACACTTACCCCAGTTTACTGTGTATACAATTATATTAGAGATGGTAGAAAAATCACTAAAAACTTAGAAAAAGTGAGCAAATCATTACATTTACTCATTTCTACAAAATTTTGATTACTAACTACATAATTCAGTGATGAATATTACTAATAATTCATATTATGGTTAATCTCGATATTTCCTAATAACAAAAATGTTTCAAGTACTTTTTTGTTTGGTTATGAGGTTAATATTATCACTCAGGTATTTGATAAGAGCGTTAGATGACTAAAGTACCCCTTTTGGTGCACTGTTTCTTTTAAACCTGAATAACTTTCTTATTTGGCTGATATGTTACGGACTTTTATACGTCGATGGTTAAGCAAATAAAACGAGCTTTCCAACGATATAAAAAATCAAATTCTTAGGTTGGCAGGTTTTCGAGATATGAATTTTCAAAAAATTAACGTGAGTGGGTTTAAAAGTCCCTATACTACGTTCTTGTCAATTACGGCTTTGTCAAGCGACTGTCATTCATGAAATTTTTAGGGGAGGTTTTCAAAACCCCAATTAGTTTATAATAAAAAAATCAAGACCGTACCTTATCAAGTTTTGGAGATATTAATTTTTAAAATTGCTTTCCAAGTGTCTCCTTACATTTTTGCCCGATACTATAATCAGTAATAATGCAACCGTAAAACGTGTTTTCAATGGAATTACGTTAAATTACTATTAATTGATTATTATTGTTTGCTTTCTTTGTAAGCCACTGTCATAAACCCCATAGAAATTGAATTAACTCTGTTGTAAAAAGAAAACATTCTAGCCTAAATATGCCGGACAAAACATCCGCCACCAGATGGCACTGTTTGCCATTCCCCACACACACACACACAGTTGACAGACAGTTGACGTTTGACGTATAAACCCCAGTCTGGCAGCTCGGAGGAGAAGGGCAAACTGTAAACAACTCAGTAGTTAGTAAAATGGCGTCGTCGGTTGATCAATGGTCCAGGAATTAACGAAAAAATCCATTAAAACCCCGATTTAAGAGAAAAAACAAAACAATTATGAATTTAAGGCGATTATAGTGAAGAAAAAAAATGAGTGGGACACGTTTTCAGTGTTGTGCACACCTAAAATCGGATATAATGTTTACAATCCTGATTGCCCTTCAATTGGCTATACCAGGTAAGCAAATGGTTTTTAAATAATCAATTCTAAAGGTTTTTTCACTCATTTTAACGGTTTAGAGTGGTTTAGACTGTTCTTTTTAACTGCAAACACCTCTTCTGGTGGTTGGTTTGTTAATTAAGTTGTTTAGAGACAGGTTGTTTTTGTTGTGTGGGTGGTATGTTTGAATGGCCTAAAGGCCTGAAAATTTGTTACTTTTTGCTTATTTTGTGGTTAATTCAGTGGTTTTTCCTATTAAATGAGTGGCTGAAATTTGGTTGGCCTAAAAGCTTTTACTGAAGGATTTTTTTAACAGAAATTTTGTCCACCCTGTATGCAGTTTCCGAGGGGACTTGGTTGGTTTCAGTTTCTTTGACCTTTTTTACGTAATTTTTATTCCTTGCACTTTTTTCTTATCTGTACTAGTTTAGGAGATATTCCACATAATCCATTTTGGAGACCAGAAACACCTAAAAAAACTTTGACTGTCTATAACTGGGCTGTTTTTTAAGCTACAAACAGGGGTAAACAGTTTCTTTGACTTTTTTTTGCAATTTTTATTCCCTGCACTTTTTTCTTATATGTACCAGTTTAGGAGATATATTCCACAATCTATTTTGGAGAAAAAGTGGTCTTACCAACAATTTTGACATCTCTCCCTTTAATCTGGAATAACCCGCTTATTTGATACACTTGTCTAGGACTTTTATATGTCAATGGATAGCCAATGAAAGGAGCTTTCCATCGATATATAAAAGTTGGGTTGTTTGTTTTATAGTTTGGCTTCTGGGGGGACAAGTCAATTTTCAACCATTTTGACTGGTTAACTTGCTTATTTTCTACTCTTGTCTAGGACTTTTTTACGTCAATGGATAGTGGATAAAAGGGGCTTTCCATCTGAGGAAAGTGGCACATATCACTCGATCTGGTTGTTTTAGTTTTTCTACCTGCCTAACAGAAAACCAGGTATATGTGGCACATGTGCTTTTGTCTGAAGGAACAAAAGGGCTCGCCCAGTATTATAATGCTTCATTGTACCTCCCCCGGTTATTTTTTTAAATATTAATCAAGAAGAATAGTCCCAGCATCCTTTTGCTTGTTTTTTTTCCTTGGCATTTGATATTGCACACAGTTTTGCATTATCAGATTACATTTTACGATAATGTACCTTAGATCTGTAGGATAATCCTGTTGGCAGCTAGCTTTCAAGTTAATGCAGTGTATAATTTATACCTTTGGACTAACTGTTGTGGTTATTTTTAACCATGGACTATTAAAAATAAACAGGTAACTGCCTTTGATGCTGCTATAGTCGAGTTCAAGGTAATTGGCTTTTACGTTGCTTTAAACAGTGGTACCAATTCAATTCTAGAGACAAAATGGTAAAAAACTAATCACAAAATTAAAGGAAAATCTTGAAATATCTTGTTTTTTCAATACAATTCAAGTGACATTACTGACAAATTTACATTATACTTTTCCATTGGTAAAATCTGGAATTATCAAGCTTTTTTGTATATTCTGGGTAGGAAATTTTGTCAATTAATTAAGACAGTAATTAAATCTCAAAGAGTTTCAGGTTACCACTACAAAGAACTCTTCTTAACGAGCCTATAAAGCTTTTTAAGTGGTTTTTTTAGGCTGTTTTATAGCAGCCAAACCAGGGCCTAATTATAAGAGAATATTTCCTTTTCTAGGTTGTTTTAAATCTCCTTTAATTGCCCCTATATTCTCTTTTACTGTCTATACAAGGGACAATCACAAGTGAGACATTTCGTACATTTTATGTTGTTGTAATAATAATAGAAAGGTGTGGCCAAATTTAAGTATTCTTGACACCATTATTAAGTTGATTACTTATTAGTTTGTTAAATTGTCCTGTTTAGCTCCTAAGTGTCCAATTCTCCCGACCTATTCTGTTGATAGATTCGGCTATTTATAGTCCAGGAGAAAATATTATAGGAACAGACAAGGAGATGTAAATTATGGGTTTATCCTGTTTTACTACAGTTTCGTTGACCCTAGTGAAGATGTTTGTGAATAAATTGTCTTCAGATTTATATCAAATTTTGGTTTGGAAAAAAAAAAAACTTGCTCCTAATTTGAATAAAACAAATATTCTCAGTTTGTATAAGTTGGCCATAAGTGAACAATAGAAAGCTGGTTATACAATTAGAAACAAAATCCACACGCCTACAACTAATTAGCAAACGAGATTGATAGTCGTGACTGGTGTTTAATAGATTTTTTTTTATTGTTGTATTATCCGTCTATTCGTTTTAAATCGCTGGTTTGAATACCAAAAAAGGTTAATTTCCATTTTATGAGCCGAGTGACTTTGACGCCCTCTAGCGGCCAAACTCAAAAACAAACCACTTTTTTACGTCGATGAAAAGCTCCTTTCATTAGCTAGCCATAGAGGTATAAAAGTCATAACAAAGTGCACCAAATAGGCGAGTTATTCCAGATCAAAGCGACATGTGTCTAAATTGTTGGTCCTCAAAATGGATTTTGTGGAATATCCCCTAAACTAGTAGAGATGTGGAAAAAGTGCAAATCATGAAAGTTGCTTAAAACAGGCTGCATACAGGGTGACCAACAACAAGGTGAAACACAAGAGAGAAAAAAAATTAAATATTACTTTAGCACTTCAATAAAGTTGCCAACACTGTGCACTTTCTGCTCGACTGATTTACGGCCCTGATGATGCCCGTATAACGTTTTCTTGGCTTTTATCCTATTTCTGGGCTTAGGCGAAGTCAAAACCGCATAATCTCGTTTTGGCATCGCAGTTGAAATATGTTCAGTCCCTCGAAGCATCAGGGGAAATTTATGAAATTGCTCTTCAGCTGTTTTTCTGCTCTGACAGTGTACCTAAATTAAATTAGTTGTCAGTTTTTGTACTTATTTTACCTAATTTAAGGATGTTTTGTTCAGCTGTCAGTTTTGAACCAAAAAGCCTTAAATGTCAAAGTCAGTGCTATAAAGTTAAAATGACAGTACAATTTCAATTGCAACTTGGTTTTTGAGATATTTATGGCATATTTACTGTATTTATTCGTATACACACCTTGTCAAGTTGGTTTCTATCAATATTAAGCACCAATCTACTGTCAAACATCCTGTGTACAGGTGTGGTAAATCCAAAACCGACCATAGTAACGGACAGAGAAACGTACATTATTGCATGCGCGGGACTAAGACAGAAAACGAAAAAATATCAAGTAGGCCATATTTTCAGCGCGCTGTTGCCCAACGCCAAGTTATTTTGTCGACAGTATTTGAGTGATACTTGGCGTTTGGCAACAGCGCGCTGAAAATATGGCCTACTTGATATTTTTTTCGTTTTCTGTCTTAGTCCCGCGCATGCAATTATCTACGTTTCTCTGTCCGTTACGCGGTTTTCCTATGGTCGGTTTTGGATTTTTCCACACCTGTATAGTGTAATTTATACACTTTTAATTAGTAACACAAACGTCTTATATAGAGTGTGTTAAAGCAAAAATTAGGTACAAGCGTTGCATAAGACACTAATAATTTTAAACTATATTAGCCTTGAAGATAGCCAAATATGGCAGAAAACGCAAGTTATTTAGTCTCCACCTTCACTGCCCTTTATTAAACCCCAATAACTAATGGTTAATTATAATTGCGTGTTAGATAAGTAGGCTTTAGCAGTCACGAGTTATCATAAATTCGCCAACAGTAAATTGATTGGAAAATGTCTAGCTGCATCTATAGGGAAATTCAAACAACATTGGTATGACGTCACAAGTTGCACAGAGGATGTTTTCTCATACAAACAAAATGTCAGTACAACGATTGTTATTAACCGTTTTTGTGATAACCACCTGAGGATATATGAGAATATGTAATCGGTTTTACATAGTTATTTCAAGCATTTTGATATATACACCTGCAATTGTTTTGTAGTCAGCTTTTCTGCGTCATTTATGGGTTAGATTGACGGATAATTAAACTGACAGTTAACTGAAGTTGCCATTTTAATTGTTGACGTTTTAATTGCGATTTTTTTGGTTTCAGTTGTTGTCTGTTGTTTTTAGCAAAATATCTCCCTTAAAAGACCATTTAGGACAAAACGTCCCTTTAGCTGTATTGTAGGGAAATAAATTCCCTACAAATTTCCTCTCTTACACTTTTGCCGAATTTTGACAGATAACCGAGTTACAGAAGGTTTAAACTTAGTACTACTTACAAATTGCGCAGTTGTTATTGTTTGCACAGTAATAATTAAGTTTTTTCCCCTTCTAATCTCAAACAGAATTGATACGAAATGCACGTATTTTCCTAAATTTTCTAATAAACACCATTATAGACAGCTTGTCCATATTAGCAGGAAACCTGTATGCAAAAGTTGGAACAGCTGTTATTTTTGATTACAACTAACCTCTTAAAGGTCAGTTACAACATTTTGAGATAAAAACTAATTGTTTGCAAACTACTACTGTAAAAACTGGATTAAACTTGCATTTTGTATCAATTTATTTATCAGTTTCAGCAAAAATTAATCACCATCTGGTCGTAGAGGAATCGGGCAATGAAAATAGTTTTTTTTTTAAATTAAGGGCATCTTTATTAATAGTAAATTTCAATACAATTTTCCCATACTAAGCAAATTAACTGCGCAGTTCTTAGTAACATTGAAGTATTTACAATAACTTAGAGATTATACATTTTTTCCCCCTAATCTTGCTACATTGTAACTGAAAGTAAATAGATAAGAGTAACACACGCAAATACAAAAAAATCCCTAATAACGATTACAGACAGCTTGGCTCTGAAAAGGAAAAACAGATAAAAAATAATTTGTTTTTGTACCTCTATGGGATTGATTCTGATAGTTTCACCAAAACAACTGACAGCCAAACGTCACAACTGTCAAAATTGCACTCGTGATGCTATAAAATGTAATGCCAAAGTTAAACCGCATTTTAAAGGTCACGTGACTGATTTTGTCAGATGTCAACTGGCCTTCACAGGGTTGCATGCATTTTCAACGTCATGTAACGCGTATTTTGCAATTTAAGTTTTTTCCTCCACTAACTCGGTTAATTGACATTTTTCGTACAAACCTGTCATGTGACAATTTGTAAAGGACACTCTCAGCTACAATCTACCAAAAAAATCAACACGATACCTGCCAAAATAACCGAGTTAGGAGCTGTCAAGGTGACAGTAGTACAAATCGTAACCGTCCAGTGCAACTCAAATATTTTCCTACAATAACTCGGTTAATTGACATTTTTCGTACAAACCTGTCATGTGACAATTTGTAAAGGACACTTTCAGCTACAATCTACCAAAAAAATCAACACGATACCTGCCAAAATAACCGAGTTAGGAGCTGTCAAGGTGACAGTAGTACAAATCGTAACCGTCCAGTGCAACTCAAATATTTTCCTACAATAACTCGGTTAATTGACATTTTTCGTACAAACCTGTCATGTGACAATTTGTAAAGGACACTCTGAGCTACAATCTACCAAAAAAATCAACACGATACCTGCCAAAATAACCGAGTTAGGAGCTGTCAAGGTGACAGTAGCACAAATCGTAACCGTCCAGTGCAACTCAAATATTTTCCTACAATAACTCGGTTAATTGACATTTTTCGTACAAACCTGTCATGTGACAATTTGTAAAGGACACTCTCAGCTACAATCTACCAAAAAAATCAACACGATACCTGCCAAAATAACCGAGTTAGGAGCTGTCAAGGTGGCAGTAATACAAATCGTAACCGTCCAGTGCAACTCAAATATTTTCCTACAATAACTCGGTTAATTGACATTTTTCGTACAAACTTGTCATGTGACAATTTGTAAAGGACACTCTCAGCTACAATCTACCAAAAAAATCAGCACGATACCTGCCAAAATAACCGAGTTAGGAGCTGTCAAGGTGACAGTAATACAAATCGTAACCGTCCAGTGCAACTCAAATATTTTCCTACAATAACTCGGTTAATTGACATTTTTCGTACAAACCTGTCATGTGACAATTTGTGAAGGACACTCTCAGCTACAATCTACCAAAAAAATCAACACGATACCTGCCAAAATAACCGAGTTAGGAGCTGTCAAGGTGACAGTAATACAAATCGTAACCGTCCAGTGCAACTCAAATATTTTCCTACAATAACTCGGTTAATTGACATTTTTCGTACAAACCTGTCATGTGACAATTTGTAAAGGACACTCTCAGCTACAATCTACCAAAAAAATCAACACGATACCTGCCAAAATAACCGAGTTAGGAGCTGTCAAGGTGACAGTAATACAAATCGTAACCGTCCAGTGCAACTCAAATATTTTCCTACAATAACTCGGTTAATTGACATTTTTCGTACAAACCTGTCATGTGACAATTTGTAAAGGACACTCTCAGCTACAATCTACCAAAAAAATCAACACGATACCTGCCAAAATAACCGAGTTAGGAGCTGTCAAGGTGGCAGTAATACAAATCGTAACCGTCCAGTGCAACTCAAATATTTTCCTACAATAACTCGGTTAATTGACATTTTTCGTACAAACCTGTCATGTGACAATTTGTAAAGGACACTCTCAGCTACAATCTACCAAAAAAATCAACACGATACCTGCCAAAATAACCGAGTTAGGAGCTGTCAAGGTGACAGTAGTACAAATCGTAACCGTCCAGTGCAACTCAAATATTTTCCTACAATAACTCGGTTAATTGACATTTTTCGTACAAACCTGTCATGTGACAATTTGTAAAGGACACTCTCAGCTACAATCTACCAAAAAAATCAACACTATACCTGCCAAAATAACCGAGTTAGGAGCTGTCAAGGTGACAGTAATACAAATCGTAACCGTCCAGTGCAACTCAAATATTTTCCTACAATAACTCGGTTAATTGACATTTTTCGTACAAACCTGTCATGTGACAATTTGTAAAGGACACTCTCAGCTACAATCTACCAAAAAAATCAACACGATACCTGCCAAAATAACCGAGTTAGGGGCTGTCAAGGTGACAGTAATACAAATCGTAACCGTCCAGTGCAACTCAAATATTTTCCTACAATAACTCGGTTAATTGACATTTTTCGTACAAACCTGTCATGTGACAATTTGTAAAGGACACTCTCAGCTACAATCTACCAAAAAAATCAACACGATACGTGCCAAAATAATCGAGTTAGGAGCTGTCAAGGTGACAGTAGTACAAATCGTAACCGTCCAGTGCAACTCAAATATTTTCCTACAATAACTCGGTTAATTGACATTTTTCGTACAAACCTGTCATGTGACAATTTGTAAAGGACACTCTCAGCTACAATCTACCAAAAAAATCAACACTATACCTGCCAAAATAACCGAGTTAGGAGCTGTCAAGGTGACAGTAATACAAATCGTAACCGTCCAGTGCAACTCAAATATTTTCCTACAATAACTCGGTTAATTGACATTTTTCGTACAAACCTGTCATGTGACAATTTGTAAAGGACACTCTGAGCTACAATCTACCAAAAAAATCAACACGATACCTGCCAAAATAACCGAGTTAGGAGCTGTCAAGGTGACAGTAGTACAAATCGTAACCGTCCAGTGCAACTCAAATATTTTCCTACAATAACTCGGTTAATTGACATTTTTCGTACAAACCTGTCATGTGACAATTTGTAAAGGACACTCTCAGCTACAATCTACCAAAAAAATCAACACTATACCTGCCAAAATAACCGAGTTAGGAGCTGTCAAGGTGACAGTAATACAAATCGTAACCGTCCAGTGCAACTCAAATATTTTCCTACAATAACTCGGTTAATTGACATTTTTCGTACAAACCTGTCATGTGACAATTTGTAAAGGACACTCTCAGCTACAATCTACCAAAAAAATCAACACGATACCTGCCAAAATAACCGAGTTAGGAGCTGTCAAGGTGACAGTAGTACACATCGTAACCGTCCAGTGCAACTCAAATATTTTCCTACAATAACTCGATTAATTGACATTTTTCGTACAAACCTGTCATGTGACAATTTGTAAAGGACACTCTCAGCTACAATCTACCAAAAAAATCAACACGATACGTGCCAAAATAACCGAGTTAGGAGCTGTCAAGGTGACAGTAATACAAATCGTAACCGTCCAGTGCAACTCAAATATTTTCCTACAATAACTCGGTTAATTGACATTTTTCGTACAAACCTGTCATGTGACAATTTGTAAAGGACACTCTCAGCTACAATCTACCAAAAAAATCAACACGATACGTGCCAAAATAATCGAGTTAGGAGCTGTCAAGGTGACAGTAGTACAAATCGTAACCGTCCAGTGCAACTCAAATATTTTCCTACAATAACTCGGTTAATTGACATTTTTCGTACAAACCTGTCATGTGACAATTTGTAAAGGACACTCTCAGCTACAATCTACCAAAAAAATCAACACGATACCTGCCAAAATAACCGAGTTAGGAGCTGTCAAGGTGACAGTAATACAAATCGTAACCGTCCAGTGCAACTCAAATATTTTCCTACAATAACTCGATTAATTGACATTTTTCGTACAAACCTGTCATGTGACAATTTGTAAAGGACACTCTCAGCTACAATCTACCAAAAAAATCAACACGATACGTGCCAAAATAACCGAGTTAGGAGCTGTCAAGGTGACAGTAGTACAAATCGTAACCGTCCAGTGCAACTCAAATATTTTCCTACAATAACTCGATTAATTGACATTTTTCGTACAAACCTGTCATGTGACAATTTGTAAAGGACACTCTCAGCTACAATCTACCAAAAAAATCAACACGATACGTGCCAAAATAACCGAGTTAGGAGCTGTCAAGGTGACAGTAATACAAATCGTAACCGTCCAGTGCAACTCAGATATTTTCGCTTAATAATGATATAATTAATATTATTTATCGTCCACCACGTATTAACAGCTTTTTTAATGGACGATAACGGATAGAAAATCGTTCATTAATGAGTCCCATTAATGCACGATTTTATCAAAGGCAACCAAATAGGTCTCATAGTATAGTTCCATTCTACTTTATTTGTATTAAACAGAGAGAAATAGACGCATATTATTCGGTTGACATCCACCATTAACGACAGAACCAACTGTCACTGTCATTGTCAAGGGTGCCTATGATTTCGGTTTCCCGTATTGCCTATACAACTGACAATTAGTTTTTTTCAAACTTTTTAGAATAATAAACATTTATTATTAACTACAGTCGACGGAAAAATGTTGTAACCAAGCAAAAGACAGTTGACACTGATAGCTATTATTGCTCAAAATGCTACATACAGGTGTGGTAAATCCAAAAGCGACCATAGGAAAACCGTGTAACCGACAGAGAAACGTAGGTAATTGCATGCGCGGGAGAAAGACAGAAAACGAAAAAAATATCAAGTAGGCCATATTTTCAGCGCGCTGCCTACTTGATATTTTTTTCGCAACGCGCCTACTTGATTTTTTTTTTGTTTTCTGTCTTAGTCCCGCGCATGCAATAATGTACGTTTCTCTGTCCGTTACACGGTTTTCCTATGGTCGCTTTTGGATTTACCGCACTTGTATATTAAAACTGTCTAGAATGCCTCAAATTGCCTTGTAAATGCCATAATCGATAATACAGTAAACCCTCGTGGGGTGTAAACTTTCACGATTGTTTCCTAAAGGTTTAAACGTTCCCTTTTGTGTTTTGTACTTAATATGTCTACCAGATGTTCCTCTGCCCTTTTCAATGCCCTTTTTTTTTGTCATATCCCTTTAAAGGGATTTTTAAGTGGGTGGACTGACTGCAATAATATTATACAGGATGATTTCGTTCGGTTTATAACAAAAATACTTCAAAAATCATTTTTTTTTTTGTGCCCCCCTTTTGCATCAAGTATCAAACACAATGACAATGCAAAAGTAGCCCTTTTGCTATTAATTCTCTCTGTCAAAATGTGGGATCTTGTGAGTAATAATTTTTTTTTTCTAGGTTTGGCCATTCTGGAATTTTCGGTGGAACCGTCCGATACAGTGGTAGAGGCTGGACAGTCTGCGGTGCTGGACTGCATGGTCAAAGGTCCGCACCATCAACAGTCAGTTTTGATCACGTGGCTGGACCAGGACGGGTCGAAACTCACGTTTTTGAGCGACCTCTACAGGTATGTCACTGATGTGACAGTTTTGCGTGACAAACCGCTTCCTTAATTGACAGCAACTGTCTTATTCTAGCACAGTTTCAGTGTAAACGCACTTTTGTCTCTAGGAACCGGACAGTTGACTAGATTTACCAGTAATACCGTAACCAGATCTTCAAAGAGCTGAAACGCGATATTCCCTAAGGAAATGTTCTGGTCGATCATCCTGTACCTATTTCAAGACTAAATTTCCGGACATCTGCGAGTTAAATTTACTTTCTGAATTATATTTGCTGATTCACGTGAACAAATTGTCGTTTCCGTACAATCTCGCCCAAAACACGTACTTTACGACTTTCTAATGGTTTATGCCACAGTTTGTTTTGCCAATATTTGTTGTTTTATTATACAGAGTGTTTGCGCCAATACACATACAGAGAGGGAGAAAATTGTTTTGAAAAGCTGTTTTTGTATGACAATTTTCCAGGGAAAACGCTTCCAAAACGGATTTTACGGTTATTTTATCGAAAAACTGATTTTTTAATGTTTGAACAAAAAAATTAAGTACTTTCCTGGATAACCTACACAGTCCAATTTCCAACAAACGCAGTCAGTCTAGAAAACTGTAATAATTCCATACAGGCCATTTTCTGAACTAAAATCAACCCTCTGAACAGTCTGAACCATGAAAAAATCAACGATTTAAGGGTCTGGTAATCGACACCATATTGGGACATTACCTGGTTTCTTTTAGGGTCTTCTTTTAATTAGCATTATTTTACTGGAACATAACAGTTTTAATGGTTCCCGTTTCCCTACAGTGGAAATTGACAAAATCAGGAAATTACCAATTAAAGTACACTGAAATTGTTAATAAATATTCCTGATTTGATATTCTTCTTAAAAAAACTTAACTAAAAACACTATTTTGTGATTATTTTAGTTGCGACATCTAATCCCCGGAATCAAGCAATAATTAATGCAGACTAGTAAAATAATGGAAGATTTTTTCCATTACAGTTTTCTTCAATTTTTTTAGATCCCAACTTACCAACGGTTCATTGTACATAAACAGCGTGGTGGAGGAGCAACGACTTACCGGTACTTACCAGTGTATGGCAACCTTACCGCAAGGCGGATCGATAGTAAGCAGAACGGCCAAACTTAGCATAGCCAGTAAGTTTTCGAAGCATTTTAACGCGTAATTTTTCAAAATGTCAAACTTTTACGGCCTGAAAATTGCATCCGGCGCTATTTAAACTGCCTTGAAGGGGCTTCGCATTAAGTCTGTTTGTTGGGTAAATATTAGTTTAAAGGGGAAGAGAAATTTGTAGGGGAATTCAGTTCATATTCCATAAAGGTTTCAGTATACAGAAAATCAAACAAAGTATTCAGATGACGTAATTGCATGCCAAGTGGCCAGCTGTCAAATTTAGTGCAGGCAAAAATTGCCCTTTCATTGTCTAGAAATTTAGAGACATTTTTAAGTAGTTTTTCTCTCTCTTATGACATTCTTTCAGGATTGTCGGGTTTCTACGAGGAACCAGCCGATATAACAGTGTACATAGGACAAAAGGCTCATTTTTCCTGTTACGTGGACGCCAACCCACCACCACGGATCAAATGGTTGAAAGACGAGCGCCCTCTACAGATCGACGATCTACGAATGACGGTGCTGCCATCTGGCGCGTTGGAAATCGACGAAGTCATAGAGAACGACCAAGCATCGTACAGGTGATACAACGTTCATGTAGACACCACCGAGTGTAATGAAAATTTTGACTTTGATGAATTTTATTTTGACAACAATTTGACGTTTAATGACTGAGGCTTATAAATCACACCTGACAGCCGTCAAAATTCATTAAACTGTAAAATGTCAAATAGTGGGCGCCTGTTTGATGAATCACGCTGCAAATGGTTCTCCGTGACCTTGTGGAGTTAAATTTGACATTTGACAGCTAAACAGTTGACATTTAATCAGTTCACTGATAGAATAACCTCATAATTTGTTAATAAATGTGACGTTGCATTAAAATGCGGTTTTTACGCTTTGTTCACTTTGACGCCTCGCAATTCAGTCATTTTGACAGTTACGTCACTAAAGTTTTTACCAAATTATCGCCCTTTAAACAACCTTTTGACGAAGCAAAGTATTCAAGGGTTCCCCGAACGTCAAAACTGTCAAATTTAGCTCCATGAAGCTGTAAATACAACTTACAGTGCAATTTTTTGAAATTAGCCACTGTTTCTTATTTTATAGTTTCAGGCCACTGGTGAGTGACTTTTGACAGTTATGACAGCTGTCACGTGACGCAAGCAAAGTATTCCAGTGTTTCCCGAACGTCAAAACTGTCAAATTTAGCTGCATGAAGCTGTAAATACAACTTACAGTGCAATTTTTTTAAATTAGCCAATGTTTCTTATTTTATAGTTTCACGCCACTGGTGAGTCACTTTTGACACTTATGACAGCTGTCACGTGACGCAAGCAAAGTATTCAAGTGTTCCCCGAACGTCAAAACTGTCAAATTTAGCTCCATGAAGCTGTAAATACAACTTACAGTGCAATTTTTTGAAATTAGCCACTGTTTCTTATTTTATAGTTTCACGCCACTGGTGAGTCACTTTTGACACTTATGACAGCTGTCACGTGACGCAAGCAAAGTATTCAAGTGTTCCCCGAACGTCAAAACTGTCAAATTTAGCTCCATGAAGCTGTAAATACAACTTACAGTGCAATTTTTTGAAATTAGCCACTGTTTCTTATTTTATAGTTTCAGGCCACTGGTGAGTGACTTTTGACAGTTATGACAGCTGTCACGTGACGCAAGCAAAGTATTCAAGTGTTCCCCGAACGTCAAAACTGTCAAATTTAGCTCCATGAAGCTATAAATACAACTTACAGTGCAATTTTTTTGAAATTAGCCACTGTTTCTTATTTTATAGTTTCACGCCACTGGTGAGTGACTTTTGACAGTTGTGACAGCTGTCACGTGACGCAAGCATAGTATTCAAGTGTTCACCGAACGTCAAAACTGTCAAATTTGTCTCCATGGAGCTGTAAAAACTACTTAGAGTGCGATTTTTTTGAAATTAGCCACTGTTTCTTATTTTATAGTTTCACGCCACTGGTGAGTCACTTTTGACACTTATGACAGCTGTCACGTGACGCAAGCAAAGTATTCAAGTGTTCCCCGAACGTCAAAACTGTCAAATTTAGCTCCATGAAGCTATAAATACAACTTACAGTGCAATTTTTTTGAAATTAGCCACTGTTTCTTATTTTATAGTTTCACGCCACTGGTGAGTGACTTTTGACAGTTGTGACAGCTGTCACGTGACGCAAGCACAGTATTCAAGTGTTCCCCGAACGTCAAAACTGTCAAATTTAGCTCCATGAAGCTGTAAATACAACTTACAGTGCAATTTTTTGAAATTAGCCACTGTTTCTTATTTTATAGTTTCACGCCACTGGTGAGTGACTTTTGACAGTTATGACAGCTGTCACGTGACGCAAGCATAGTATTCAAGTGTTTCCCGAACGTCAAAACTGTCAAATTTAGCTCCATGAAGCTGTAAATACAACTTACAGTGCAATTTTTTGAAATTATAGCCACTGTTTCTTATTTTATAGTTTCAGACCACTGGTGAGTCACTTTTGACAGTTATGACAGCTGTCACGTGACGCAAGCATAGTATTCAAGTGTTCCCCGAACGTCAAAACTGTCAAATTTAGCTCCATAGAGCTGTAAATACAACTTACAGTGCAATTTTTTGAAATTAGCCACTGTTTCTTATTTTATAGTTTCACGCCACTGGTGAGTGACTTTTGACAGTTATGACAGCTGTCACGTGACGCAAGCATAGTATTCAAGTGTTCCCCGAACGTCAAAACTGTCAAATTTAGCTCCATAGAGCTGTAAATACAACTTACAGTGCAATTTTTTGAAATTAGCCACTGTTTCTTATTTTATAGTGTAGCGCTTTTCTCGCGGTTTCCTTCGGTTACGTTGCCTCGGGCGCCACCTTCGTTATTTATAGTGGCTGAAGGTCCACTTTGCGGTACCTGGGTAGCCTTTAGACAGCTGGAGAAAAGTTCCAAAGGGTTCGGGAAGAAAACAAAATTAAAACAACGGTTTGCACTAATCGCACTGTATTACGGCTCTCAATACTTACAGTAAATACTCACGGTAACGAATACCCAATGAAACGGAAATTACCTTATACGGTGGTACGGGGAAAGCGTGTAACGATAATGAAAACTACCTACGGACCCTTCACTACTGATTAGCCTGACTACTGTAGATTAAGACACGGTAAAAGTACGGCGGTACGGTACGGTTATGTAAAACTGACTACTCGGCGCCGGAATTTATTCCAAAAAAAAAAACCCAAAGAGGCCCAATTACGTGACCAGCGGTGTTCACGTCACTCGACCTAACCTCTAGGTGCCTCTCCCCGATTCCCCGGGGTTCGACAAATAGAGCCTCGGTTGCACACTGTTTCCCCAAGCGTGCAACAGAGGTTTTAAGTCTCGTGACGTTGCCAGTCACACAGCCGCTAATCCCTCCAGTATTCCCAAACCCGTTTACTGCTCCGTTTCCCCGGAGCTAAGCAAACGAGTCACAGGATTCACCGTTCCCGCTTGCTACACCGTTTCCCCGGTGTTCAACAAACAGGAACAGGACCAGAAGGATTACCTAACTGTTTTCACCAAAATTAGTAACTGTAGCCGGCGCCGTCTTATCAAAAACACCCTCAAACAGAAAACCCCGGAAAGCTATAGGAAATGCCCCAAACGAAAATCCCCTGAAAGATACTGAATATGCCCCAATTTACAGTTTATTATATTAACTACAGTTAACGGTACGGGTTTTAAACAGCTAACGGAACAAATACCGGACGGTCGGTATGTGTCTATTTTTTACTTACAAGTTCGCGGAGATAAGAGATAACGGTCGGCACGGATCGGCTTAGCAGGCTGATTTCGATCTTTGCTGATCGAAGAATCCCTATTTTCCGGCTCGGGGCCTTCTTTTATACACAAATCCCACGGTGGGGGCTGTTAGTGGCGGTACCCACTCTCAGCGCCCACCGAACCATTTCGAACGGCACCGGACGGTCCCGATAAAATCGACGCCACGACGGCCTCGGTCTAGCACCCAGCAGTGAAGGTCACGCGCATTCAGATTTAATCAGCGAAAAATTAGTAACTTCGTTACAATAGTTTCACGCCACTGGTGAGTGACTTTTGACAGTTATGACAGCTGTCACGTGACGCAAGCATAGTATTCAAGTGTTCCCCGAACGTCAAAACTGTCAAATTTGGCTCCATGAAGCTGTAAATACAACTTACAGTGCAATTTTTTGAAATTAGCCACTGTTTCTTATTTTATAGTTTCACGCCACTGGTGAGTCACTTTTGACACTTATGACAGCGGTCACGTGACGCAAGCATAGTATTCAAGTGTTCCCCGAACGTCAAAACTGTCAAATTTGGCTTCATGGAGCTGTAAAGACTACTTATATAGTGCCTGAGATTTTCTGGCCTTTTCTTCGTCATTCTCTTGAATTTTCCTAAAATTTCTTAACTTTTTGTTACTTTAAATTAACAAACAAATTTCAGGTGTAACGCTACCGGCTTAAACTCGTACAAATTGAGCAACAAGGCCGTTTTGTACATAAATGGGGACGTGGAACAAGCCGCCCATTTGTCCGCCCCCACGTTTATCGCCTACCCCCGATCGGTGGTGGCGGTGGAGGGGCAGAACGTTTCCCTGGATTGTGCCGCCAACGGCAACCCTAACCCTACTATTACCTGGCTGAAAGGACGGTTCTGCCATTGACTTAAAGTATGCTGAATTTTTGCCTTTTCTGGTGGTTTTTATGTTTTTCCGGAAATTCACAGACATTTGGACAGTCAGTACAGTTTGGTAGGGTCAACTACGTCATTGCGCATCACTAAAATCCAGGAATCAGACGCAGGGACGTATCAGTGTAGGGCGGAGAATCGGGAGGACAGTTTGGACGCTTCTGCCCTTATTGAGGTTCAAGTAAGTAGGTTTTCACTTGTTTTTCTTGGAAAAAACACTGTACCAGCTTCCGGAAATAGGGAAAGTTGTAGGAAATTTCATCCTCTACAAGATTGTACTAAAGTGTTTTTGCCCTCAAAGGTCTCCTTAAGGAGTTAGAAGGCATAAAGTGCCTGGGTGCTCCAAATTACTTTTTTTGAACTAGCTCCGTTATTTGAAGAGTTAAAAAAAAGTGTGAAAAAGAAAAGTTGTAGGAAATTTCATCCTCTACAAGATTGTACTAAGTGTTTTTGCCCTCAAAGGTCTCCTTAAGGAGTTAGAAGGCATAAGTGCCTGGGTGCACCAATTACTTTTTTTGAACTAACTCCGTTATTTGAAGAGTTAAAAAAAAGTGTGAAAAAGAAAAGTTGTAGGAAATTTCATCCTCTACAAGATTGTACTAAAGTGTTTTTGCCCTCAAAGGTCTCCTTAAGGAGTTAGAAGGCATAAAGTGCCTGGGTGCACCAATTTACTTTTTTTGAACTAACTCCGTTATTTGAAGAGTTAAAAAAAAGTGTGAAAAAGAAAAGTTGTAGGAAATTTCATCCTCTACAAGATTGTACTAAAGTGTTTTTGCCCTCAAAGGTCTCCTTAAGGAGTTAGAAGGCATAAAGTGCCTGGGTGCTCCAATTTACTTTTTTTGAACTAGCTCCGTTATTTGAAGAGTTAAAAAAAAGTGTGAAAAAGAAAAGTTGTCGGAAATTTCATCCTCTACAAGATTGTACTAAAGTGTTTTTGCCCTCAAAGGTCTCCTTAAGGAGTTAGAAGGCATAAAGTGCCTGGGTGCTCCAATTTACTTTTTTTGAACTAGCTCCGTTATTGAAGAGTTAAAAAAAAGTGTGAAAAAGAAAAGTTGTAGGAAATTTCATCCTCTACAAGATTGTATTAAAGTGTTTTTGCCCTCAAAGGTCTCCTTAAGGAGTTAGAAGGCATAAAGTGCCTGGGTGCACCAAATTACTTTTTTTGAACTAGCTCCGTTATTTGAAGAGTTAAAAAAAAGTGTGAAAAAGAAAAGTTGTAGGAAATTTCATCCTCTACAAGATTGTACTAAAGTGTTTTTGCCCTCAAAGGTCTCCTTAAGGAGTTAGAAGGCATAAAGTGCCTGGGTGCACCAATTTACTTTTTTTGAACTAACTCCGTTATTTGAAGAGTTAAAAAAAAGTGTGAAAAAGAAAAGTTGTAGGAAATTTCATCCTCTACAAGATTGTACTAAAGTGTTTTTGCCCTCAAAGGTCTCCTTAAGGAGTTAGAAGGCATAAAGTGCCTGGGTGCTCCAATTTACTTTTTTTGAACTAGCTCCGTTATTTGAAGAGTTAAAAAAAAGTGTGAAAAAGAAAAGTTGTCGGAAATTTCATCCTCTACAAGATTGTACTAAAGTGTTTTTGCCCTCAAAGGTCTCCTTAAGGAGTTAGAAGGCATAAAGTGCCTGGGTGCTCCAATTTACTTTTTTTGAACTAGCTCCGTTATTTGAAGAGTTAAAAAAAAGTGTGAAAAAGAAAAGTTGTAGGAAATTTCATCCTCTACAAGATTGTATTAAAGTGTTTTTGCCCTCAAAGGTCTCCTTAAGGAGTTAGAAGGCATAAAGTGCCTGGGTGCACCAAATTACTTTTTTTGAACTAGCTCCGTTATTTGAAGAGTTAAAAAAAAGTGTGAAAAAGAAAAGTTGTAGGAAATTTCATCCTCTACAAGATTGTACTAAAGTGTTTTTGCCCTCAAAGGTCTCCTTAAGGAGTTAGAAGGCATAAAGTGACTGGGTGCACCAATTTACTTTTTTTGAACTAACTCCGTTATTTGAAGAGTTAAAAAAAAGTGTGAAAAAGAAAAGTTGTAGGAAATTTCATTCTCTACAAGATTGTACTAAAGTGTTTTTGCCCTCAAAGGTCTCCTTAAGGAGTTAGAAGGCATAAAGTGCCTGGGTGCTCCAAATTACTTTTTTTGAACTAACTCCGTTGTTTGAAGAGTTAAAAAAAAGTGTGAAAAAGAAAAGTTGTCGGAAATTTCACTCTCTGCAATTCTGGACTGGTTTGTTGGTTGCAGGTACCGCCGAAATTCCTGAAAAAACCCCACGATCGTACCGAATACTCGAGCAAAGACGTGGAATTGGAATGTTCGGTGTACGGCATCCCCGAACCAAAAATCAGCTGGTTTAAGAACGGGGAAATTGTCAAATATTCGGAATATTACAAGCCCGTTAACGGGTGAGTGTATAACCTCACTTTATTGTGTATTTTTGGTGAATTTCTTGGTGGTTTAGGAACAATCTGAAAATTGTTGGGTTAGTGTCGGGGGATTCTGGAATTTTCCAGTGTTTCGCCGTTAATCCAGCTGGGAATATTCAGGCGGCAGCCAGTTTGAAGGTTTTACCCAGTTCTGGTAAGTTCCTTACCTGTTTTGTTAGTTTTTTTTTTTTTTGTTTTTTTTTTTTGGTGGTTAATTTAGTTTTTTTTTCTTCCTTCCTCACCCCTGTCCTTGTCTTTATATGATTTTGCATGCGTTGCTCCCTTAACTAGACAAACGTAAACGCCCTAAAAAAGTCCAAACAAAAACCGGCAAACAACAATCGTTGGCCGTTTTCGGTTCGTTGGTGTCGGAAGACGCGCCTTTTGGGGCGGCGGGGGGCGTCGACCCCCAAACCGCCTTCAACAGTTTGAGAAGTAGCGAAACGGGCGACGATGTCGGTTTGGGCGACGTCCAGTCCGCTTTCTCCTCCCAAAAGTCCCTTTCAGTAGGTAATTCGGAACGGGGCATCATCGAGGGTCTCCCCGGTCCTCCCCTGGACCTCAAAGCCCTGATAGTCAAAGCCCGGTTCGTGATTTTGAGCTGGAAACCTCCTCTGGAGAATCCCCAGAACGTGGAGGCTTACTCCATCTTTTGCAGACAGGAGGGCAGTGATCGGTAAGTTACCCCTTGAAATAACTGAGTTATTAACAAATATGGCCGCGAGAGGGCGTTATTGGTTTGGGCTTCAGATTTTTCCTGGTTCAAACATGGCCTCTAGAGGGTGTTAAGTGCCACCCTTTTTTAGCGCAAATTTTAGATTATTTGTAAGAATTGTTACTATTATACCGGGTGGTTACTCACACAAAAAATTTCTCGCGTAACTGTCAAAATAACCGAGTTGGGGGCTGTCATAGTTAAGTAATCAGGATGGAGACTTTTGGAGAAAAACAACAATTATTTTTAACCGAAATATGTCGATTTCAAGTCAGAAACCTCGAAAATTGTCTTGATACACTAGTTTTGCATTTCCAAGTCGTTTTTTATGATTTTCAACTTGAATTGCAGTTTTCAAGTCAATTTTTAAAGTTATCATCTTATGTATTTGGTTTTTAAGTAAATTCTTAACCGTAATATGTCCATTTTAAGTCACAAACTTTGAAAATTAACTTGATAGACTTATTTTGCATTTTTAAGCAAATTTTTATAATTTTGAACTTGAAACTGTTTTCAAGTCAAGGTTTAAAAGACGGTTTTAGTTTATTTGCATGATTTTTGAGTCAATATTTGGTTTTTAAGTAAATTTTTAACCGAAATATGTCTATTTCACGTTGAAAAATTGACTTGTTAGACTAATTTTGCATTTTTAAGTCAATATTTATTGTTTTAAACTTCAAATGCAATTTTTAAGTCGATTCACAAGGTTTTCAAGTCAATGTCTAGCTTTTAGATTAATTCTTAACCGAAATATGTCGATTTTAAGGCAAAAACCTCGAAAATTCACTTGATAGACTAATTTTGTATTTCCAAGTAGTTTTTTATGATTTTCAACGTGAAATGCAGTTTTCAAGTGAATTTTCAAAATTGTATAGACGGATTTACTGTTTTAAAGGCCATTTTCATGATTTTCAAGTCAGTAGAAGGTTTTTAAGTCAATTTTCAACCGAAATATGTCGATTTCAAGTCAGAAACTTCGAAAGTTGTCTTAATACACTAGTTTTGCATTTCCAAGTCGTTTTTTTATGATTTTCAACTTGAAATGCAGTTTTCAAGTCAATTTTTTAAAGTTATCATCTTATGTATTTGGTTTTTAAGTAAATTCTTAACCGAAATATGTCCATTTTAAGTCACAAACTTTGAAAATTAACTTAATAGACTTATTTGCATTTTTAAGCAAATTTTTATAATTTTGAACTTGAAACTGTTTTCAAGTCAAGGTTTTAAAAGACGGTTTTAGTTTATTTGCATGATTTTTGAGTCAATATTTGGTTTTTAAGTAAATTTTTAACCGAAATATGTCTATTTCACGTTGAAAAATTGACTTGTTAGACTAATTTTGCATTTTTAAGTCAATATTTATTGTTTTTAAACTTCAAATGCAATTTTTAAGTCGATTCACAAGGTTTTCAAGTCAATATCTAGCTTTTAGATCAATTTTTAACTGAAATATGTTGATTTTAAGGCAAAAATCTCGAAAATTCACTTGATAGACTAATTTTGTATTTCCAAGTTAATTTTTATGATTTCAACGTGAAATGCAGTTTTCAAATGAATTTTCAAAGTTTTATAGACGGATTTACTGTTTTAAAGGCCATTTTCATGATTTTCAAGTCAGTAGAAGGTTTTTAAGTCAATTTTTAACCGAAATATGTCGATTTTAATGCAAAAATCTCGAAAGTTGTCTTAATACACTAGTTTTGCATTTCCAAGTCGTTTTTTATGATTTTCAACTTGAAATGCAGTTTTCAAGTCAATTTTTAAAGTTATCATCTTATGTATTTGGTTTTTAAGTAAATTCTTAACCGAAATATGTCCATTTTAAGTCACAAACTTTGAAAATTAACTTGATAGACTTATTTTGCATTTTTAAGCAAATTTTTATAATTTTGAACTTGAAACTGTTTTCAAGTCAAGGTTTTAAAAGACGGTTTTAGTTTATTTGCATGATTTTTGAGTCAATATTTGGTTTTTAAGTAAATTTTTAACCAAAATATGTTAATTTTACGTTGGAAAATTTAAAAATGACTTGTTAGACTAATTTTGCATTTTCAAGTCAATATTTATTGTTTTAAACTTCAAATGCAATTTTTAAGTCGATTTCCAAGGTTTTCAAGTCAATGTCTAGCTTTTAGATCAATTTTTAACTGAAATATGTTGATTTTAAGGCAAAAACCTCGAAAATTTACTTGATAGACTAATTTTGCATTTCCAAGTTAATTTTTATGATTTCAACGTGAAATGCAGTTTTCAAGTGAATTTTCAAAATTTTATAGACGGATTTACACTTTTAAAGTCCATTTTCATGATTTTCAAATCAATAGAAGGTTTTTAAGTCAATTTTCAACCGAAATATGTCGATTTCAAGTCAGAAACTTCGAAAGTTGTCTTAATACACTAGTTTTGCATTTCCAAGTCGTTTTTTATGATTTTCAACTTGAAATGCAGATTTGAAGTCAATTTTTAAAGTTATCATCTCATGTATTTGGTTTTTAAATAAATTCTTAACCGAAATATGTCCATTTTAAGTCACAACTTTGAAAATTAACTTAATAGACTTATTTTGCATTTTTAAGCAAATTTTCATAATTTTGAACTTGAAATACAGTTTTCAAAGGAAGTTTGAAAGACGGATTTAGTTTATTTGCATGATTTTCAAGTCAATATTTGGTTTTTAAGTAAATTTTTAACCAAAATATGTCAATTTTACGTTGGAAAATTTAAAAATTGACTTGTTAGACTAATTTTGCATTTTCAAGTCAATATTTATTGTTTTCAACTTCAAATGCAATTTTTAAGTCGATTTCCAAGGTTTTCAAGTCAATATCTAGCTTTTAGATTAATTTTTAACTGAAATATGTCGATTTTAAGGCAAAAATATCGAAAATTTACTTGATAGACTAATTTTGTATTTCCAAGTAGTTTTTTATGATTTTCAACGTGAAATGCAGTTTTCAAGTGAATTTTCAAAATTTTATAGACGGATTTACACTTTTAAAGTCCATTTTCATGATTTTCAAATCAATAGAAGGTTTTTAAGTCAATTTTCAACCGAAATATGTCGATTTCAAGTCAGAAACTTCGAAAGTTGTCTTAATACACTAGTTTTGCATTTCCAAGTCGTTTTTTATGATTTTCAACTTGAAATGCAGTTTTCAAGTCAATTTTTAAAGTTATCATCTCATGTATTTGGTTTTTAAGTAATTCTTAACCGAAATATGTCCATTTTAAGTTACAAACTTTGAAAATTAACTTGATAGACTTATTTTGCATTTTTAAGCAAATTTTTATAATTTTGAACTTGAAACTGTTTTCAAGTCAAGGTTTAAAAGACGGTTTTAGTTTATTTGCATGATTTTTGAGTCAATATTTGGTTTTTAAGTAAATTTTTAACCAAAATATGTTAATTTTACGTTGGAAAATTTAAAAATTGACTTGTTAGACTAATTTTGCATTTTTAAGTCAATATTGATTGTTTTCAACTTCAAATGCAATTCTTAAGTCGATTTCCAAGGTTTTCAAGTCAATGTCTAGCTTTTAGATTAATTCTTAACCGAAATATGTCCATTTTAAGTCACAAACTTTGAAAATTAACTTGATAGACTTATTTTGCATTTTTTAAGCAAATTTTTATAATTTTGAACTTGAAATAGTTTTCAAGTCAAGGTTTTCAATGTTTAAAAGACGGATTTAGTTTATTTGCATGATTTTCAAGTCAATTTTTTGGTTTTCAAGTAAATTTTTAACCAAAATATGTTAATTTTACGTTGGAAAATTTAAAAATTGACTTGTTAGACTAATTTTGCATTTTCAAGTCAATATTTATTGTTTTCAACTTCAAATGCAATTCTTAAGTCGATTTCCAAGGTTTTCAAGTCAATGTCTAGCTTTTAGATTAATTCTTAACCGAAATATGTCCATTTTAAGTCACAAACTTTGAAAATTAACTTAATAAACTTATTTTGCATTTTTAAGCAAATTTTTATAATTTTGAATTTGAAATAGTTTTCAAGTCAAGGTTTTCAATGTTTAAAAGACAGATTTAGTTTATTTGCATGATTTTCAAGTCAATATTTGGTTTTTAAGTAAATTTTTAACCAAAATATGTCAATTTTACGTTGGAAAATTTAAAAATTGACTTGTTAGACTAATTTTGCATTTTCAAGTCAATATTTATTGTTTTCAACTTCAAATGCAATTTTTAAGTGGATTTCCAAGGTTTTCAAGTCAATGTCTAGCTTTTAGATCAATTTTTAACTGAAATATGTTGATTTTAATGCAAAAACCTCGAAAATTGTCTTGATAGACTAATTTTGCATTTCCAAGTTAATTTTTATGATTTCAACGTGAAATGCAGTTTTCAAGTGAATTTTCAAAATTTTATAGACGGATTTACTGTTTTAAAGGCCATTTTCATGATTTTCAAGTCAGTAGAAGGTTTTTAAGTCAATTTTTAACCGAAATATGTCAATTTTAATGCAAAAATCTCGAAAGTTGTCTTAATACACTAGTTTTGCATTTCCAAGTCGTTTTTTATGATTTTCAACTTGAAATGCAGTTTTCAAGTCAATTTTTAAGTTATCATCTTATGTATTTGGTTTTTAAGTAAATTCTTAACCAAAATATGTCCATTTTAAGTCACAGACTTTGAAAATTAACTTGATAGACTTATTTTGCATTTTTAAGCAAATTTTTATAATTTTGAACTTGAAACTGTTTTCAAGTCAAGGTTTAAAAGACGGATTTAGTTTATTTGCATGATTTTTGAGTCAATATTTGGTTTTTAAGTAAATTTTTAACCGAAATATGTCTATTTCACGTTGGAAAATTTGAAAATTGACTTGTTAGACTAATTTTGCATTTTCAAGTCAATATTATTGTTTTCAATTTCAAATGCAATTTTTAAGTCGATTTCCAAGGTTTTCAAGTCAATATCTAGCTTTTAGATTAATTTTAACTGAAATATGTCGATTTTAAGGCAAAAACCTCGAAAATTTACTTGATAGACTAATTTTGCAGTTTTCAAGTTAATTTTCATGATTTTCTAGTCAATATCTGGATTTTATGTCAATTATTAGGTTTTCAGGTTATTTATTTGGTATTATTTGAGACAATTTTAACAGAAATATGTTAATTTGTTACAAATCTTGAAATATTGTAATTTTGCATTTTGGGCCAATTTTTCAAGTCAATTTTCATCTTATTTAGTTTGCTATCCCATGGGTCCAGACTCATGGTTGTCTAGGTTAGGTTAGGCCTACTATTGATTTGAATTTCATCGTGTTTTGACAGGGAACGCTACCAAAACACGTCCAGATCCAAACTGGAGGAAATCAACATCGGAGGCCTTTGGCCGGGCAAAGTTTACCATTTTCGCGTGGTACCGATCAGTTCTAACGGACCTGGCGTCTCCTCCGACATCCTCACCGTCACCACTCAATCCGAGGAGCACGTACCAAGCGCTCCGCAAAACTTGGAGGTCTACGCCACCTCTCCGCGTACCGTGCATCTGAGTTGGAGGCCGCCAGAAACCTCCAACGGCAAATCCTCCGGTACACCGTCTACTACATGGACACCGCGTCCTCGGTGGAGCACAGTGCGGACACCGTTGGCGTCTCCTTTGATTTGAATGGGCTGCATCCGTACGTGGAGTACAGTGTATGGGTGGTTGCGGTTAATGGGAATGGAGCTGGGGCTGCCACTGAGGAGAAGTTGGTGAGGACTTTTAGTGCCGCTCCCTCGGAACCTCCCGGAAATATTACTGTGGAACCGTCTAGTACGGTAGTTTCTATTCTTAACAGAGTTTTATTGGAATATTTAGATGGGTTGGGAAGATATTCTGGAAATTCTCTAATTAAAACCCATCGAGGTTTACAGTCAAGAAAACCTTTTTTTCTGGCGTTTTTCCGTACAGAAACATGTGTCTTTTCAGAGTATGGTGGTCAGGTGGGAACCACCACCTTTAGACGCCCAAAATGGGGTAATTTTGGGGTACAAAATCAAATTGCGCAAAACTGCAAGGGCAAAGCCCTGACCTACACCACCACCGCGAACGAACGACATTATTCCATTAAAGACCTGGAGAGGGCGTCTCAGTACCAATAAGACTGTGGGCCACCAATATTAACGGTAGCGGGCCACCTTCGGACTGGATTGACGTTTCAACCTTCCAGAATGATTTGATCGAAAACGTGGTACCGGACGAACCATCCGATTTAAAATGTAATTCTATTTTTTTCCTATTTTTTGCCGAAAACAAAGCAAAGTGGTGTGACGTACGTGATATACCAGGGTGGGTCCAGTTTAAGTGTCAATAATTCACATTTTGATAGCCAATCGATTTTTCCAAGCTGAAAGCAGTTTTGAAGCACTAAAAATAGTCCAGATTCGAAGAAAATGAAAAGCAAAGTAAAATGCACGAAAAGTTCGTTTTCAAGACGATTTTCATGAATCTAATGTCAATGTCCTGCATCTAAGACTATTTTCAAGACTAAAATATTGAAATTTGTCTTCAAATTATGAAGACTTACTTCAAATGCAAATTTTAAGCTTCTGATGGCACTTTCATTAGTTCAATCACATTTTGGGGTTCAAGTCAATTTTTAGTATTAAAGTCTCTCAGTCAAGTCTTTCAGTTGTCTGGAAACTATGAAAACTGGCTACAATAATAGTTTTTAAACTTCTTAAGTGAATTTCCGTTTCCAAGACAATTTTTAAGTTGGGTTGGGTTAGTTTTGGGTCTTTGACCGTAATAACGTGTAATAAAGTGCTTGTTCCAAATTGATCAATATTGCTCCAACGGTCTGGACAGTTACGACAAAAAAAAACGATTTTTTAAACAGAAATTTGAAGGACTGTATTTTGGAAAATGACATAATGAATGACAACTTATTTTTAATTGGCAATGGAAATTAAAGCTGTGATTGACTGTCATTGTGACGTCACCTCAATTTACTTTGACTTTTGATATAGCCGTCAAATTGTGTAGTTTTTTTTTTTTGGTTCCAATTTGAGAATTTTGCAGACAAACGCCCCTACGATAAAGTGTATTTGATGTGGTCCCCTCCAGTTAATCCGAACGTTAAAGTGCGCAGCTAGTTCATTGGTTGGGGCAAAGGAGTGCCTGACACTTACTCCATAGAGCTGGATGAACGGAATAGGACTTATATTATTGAAAAATTGGGTGAGTAAACTTGTTCGATGATCAGTTTATCATTATTGTCCAGACCAGGAAGTAAACAGAGCGAATTTTATTTAGGTGCATTGACTGGTTAATTTTTGTAACTTCCATAGTTAGGGAGGGAGATTTACACCATATTAGGCTATACAGGTGTGGTAAATCCAAAAGCGACCATAGGAAAACCGTGTAACGACAGAGAAACCGTAGAAATTGCAGCGCGGGGACAAAGACAGTAAACGAAAAAAATACCAAGTAGGCCATATTTTCAGTACGCTGTTGCCAAAATCCAATACATTTTGTCGACGGTATTGGATTTTGGCAACAGCGTACTGAAAATATGGCCTACTTGATATTTTTTTCGTTTTACTGTCTTTGTCCCACGCATGCAATTATCTACGTTTCTCTGTCAGTTACACGGTTTTCCTATGGTCGCACCAATCCAATACATTTTGTCGACGGTATTGGATTTTGGCAACAGCGTACTGAAAATATGGCCTACTTGATATTTTTTTCGTTTACTGTCTTTGTCTCACGCATGCAATTATCTACGTTTCTCTGTCAGTTACACGGTTTCCTATGGTCGCTTTTGGATTTACCGCACCTGTATAGTGTAAAAAAAAGTTTTAGTTCTCCAGAAAGTAAAAAGTACTTAACTTTTTCTAACTTCTAGTAACTCAGTAGGTTTTTTTTTAAATTAAAGACCCAAATTCGGAATATGTGGTGAGTGTACGGGCGGCCAATAGCATGGGCCCGGGACCATCGAGGTATGCAATGATTAAACGCAAGACGACCTCCGCCAGAACCAGCAGCTGCTTTAATGCCCCCCATTGGTTTAAAAGCCCAAGTTTTAAGTCCTTCATCTGTAGTCCTTTATTGGACCGATCCCACTTTGAAGAAAAGTCAAGTAATGGCAATCTTTTAAGTTTTTCACAAAAAATTAGCGTATTTTTTTTTAGTATATTCTCGATAGTCGTTTATATAGTGAAGTACACGGCGGACAATTCACCGAAAACAAAACTGTTGAACGTGACCGATTTGAATGTGATGATCGACGATTTGAAGCCCAACACTCAATACGAATTCGCTGTGAAACTGGTCAAAGGTAAGGAAACCCACCGATTGTTAGTTTATAGAGAATTTTACGGCCTACAATTGGTGAAAAAATCAACTTGATAGCTGTCAAAATAACCGAGTTACGGGCTGTCAAAAGTTTGGTCCACTGTAATTTTACTCTGGACACTTCAAGTCAAAATAAGTCAGTTATTTAACAACTCACTAGAGACACTATACAGGATGATTTAAAGAACATTTCACGGCCTACAATTTGGTGAAAAACTCAAACTTGATAGCTGTCAAAATAACCGAGTTACGGGCTGTCAAAAGTGCGGTCGACTGTAATTTTACTCTGGACACTTCAAGTCAAAATAAGTCAGTTATTTAACAACTCTACTAGAGACACTATACAGGATGATTAAAGAACATTTCACGGCCTACACTTTGGTGAAAAAATCAAATTGATAGCTGTCAAAATAACCGAGTTACGGGCTGTCAAAAGTGCGGTCGACTGTATTTTACTCTGGACACTTCAAGTCAAAATAAGTCAGTTATTTAACAACTCTACTAGAGACACTATACAGGATGATTAAAGATCATTTCACGGCCTACAATTTGGTGAAAAAATCAACTTAATAGCTGTCAAAATAACCGAGTTACGAGCTGTCAAAAGTGCGGGCCGACTGTAATTTTACTGTGGACACTTCAAGTCAAAATAAGTCAGTTATTTAACAACTCTACTAGAGACACTATACAGGATGATTTAAAGATCATTTCACGGCCTACAATTTGGTGAAAAAATCAACTTGATAGCTGTCAAATAACCGAGTTACGGGCTGTCAAAAGTACGGTCGACTGTAATTTTACTCTGGACACTTCAAGTCAAAATAAGTCAGTTATTTAACAACTCACTAGAGACACTATACAGGATGATTTAAAGAACATTTCACGGCCTACAATTTGGTGAAAAAATCAACTTGATAGCCGTCAAAATAACCGAGTTACGGGCTGTCAAAAGTGCGGTCGACTGTAATTTTACTGTGGACACTTCAAGTCAAAATAAGTCAGTTATTTAACAACTCACTAGAGACACTATACAGGATGATTTAAAGAACATTTCACGGCCTGTCATTTCATAAAAAAATCAACTTGATAGCTGTCAAAATAACCGAGAAACGGGCTGTCAAAGTGCGGCCGACTGTAATTTTACTCTGGACACTTCAAGTCAAAATAAGTCAGTTATTTAACAACTCTACTAGAGACACTATACAGGATGATTTAAAGAACATTTCACGGCCTACATGTTGGTGAAAAAATCAAATTGATAGCTGTCAAAATAACCGAGTTACGAGCTGTCAAAAGTACGGTCGACTGTAATTTTACTCTGGACACTTCAAGTCAAATAAGTCAGTTATTTAACAACTCTACTAGAGACACTATACAGGATGATTTAAAGAACATTTCACGGCCTACAATTTGGTGATAAAATCAACTTGATAGCTGTCAAAATAACCGAGTTACGGGCTGTCAAAAGTACGGTCGACTGTAATTTTACTCTGGACACTTCAAGTCAAAATAAGTCAGTTATTAACAACTCCACTAGAGACACTATACAGGATGATTTAAAGAACATTTCACGGCCTACAATTTGGTGAAAAAATCAACTTGATAGCTGTCAAAATAACCGAGTTACGGGCTGTCAAAAGTGCGGTCGACTGTAATTTTACTCTGGACACTTCAAGTCAAAATAAGTCAGTTATTTAACAACTCTACTAGAGACACTATACAGGATGATTTAAAGAACATTTCACGGCCTACAATTTGGTGAAAAAATCAACTTGATAGCTGTCAAAATAATCGAGTTACGGGCTGTCAAAAGTGCGGTCGACTGTAATTTTACTCTGGACACTTTCAAGTCAAAATAAGTCAGTTATTTAACAACTCTACTAGAGACACTATACAGGATGATTTAAAGAACATTTCACGGCCTACAATTTGGTGAAAAAATCAACTTGATAGCTGTCAAAATAACCGAGTTACGGGCTGTCAAAAGTGCGGTCGACTGTAATTTTACTGTGGACACTTCAACTCAAAATAAGTCAGTTATTTAACAACTCTACTAGAGACACTATACAGGATGATTTAAAGAACATTTCACGGCCTACAATTTGGTGAAAAATCAACTTGATAGCCGTCAAAATAACCGAGTTACGGGCTGTCAAAGTTGACACTGTCAAATAACTCAATTTTTTTTTAAGGACGTAGAGAAAGTTCCTGGAGTATGGTAGTACAAAACCGTACGTGGGAACTACCTCCGGATTGTGGCGCCACGTAACGTGGACGTCCATTTAAAAGACGAAGACTCCCAATTGGTCGAAATCACTTGGTTGCCACCAAAAAACAACCAATGGACGTATTACAGGTAAGTTTTTGACCGTCGCACTCCTGAAATAACCAGGGAAAACGATATTTTCAACTAAATTGTACTGTTTTGTGCGTTTCGTGACATTTTTCCTTTCCAATTTTCGTCTAGGTTATGTGGTGTTGTATACGGAAGACAAAAACCGGACGGACGCACTTTGGCAAGCTCTGGCTGTCAAAGGAGACAATCATTCCTCGATTATCTACGATTTGAAGCCGTTTACGGTGTACTATTTCAAAGTCCAGGCGAGAAATAGTCGCGGTTACGGTCCCTTTTCCAATATTATCACGTTTCGAACCGGCCAGAGTAAGTTTTCATTTCGATTGTTCGTTTTTTCACTGACAACCGACGTTGACAGAACCAGGAGACAGTTGTAAATGTGCCACAAAGTGATTTTTTAAAAAAGAATTTCAAAAGAGACTTGAAGTGGTTTCAAACAGTTTGAGAACCACTGGTTTCCTACTCGTTTCACTCATAAAGTGCGATTTAACCGTATTTGGCATTAGAAACGTTTTCTGACAAAAATGAGGGTTTAAGACAGTTTGAGAGCTTCTGGTGGTTCTCTGTAAGCTAAAATGTCAAAAACATTTTGAGAACCACTGATTTCTCACTCATTTTAGTCATAAAATGCAATTAACCGTATTTTGTATTAAAACACTTTTCTTGTACAATTGAAGGGTTTAAGACAGTTGAAAACCACTGGTGACACTCTGGTGGTTGTCTGGAAGCTAAGATGTCAAAAACAGTTTGAGAACGACTGGTTTTCTACTTATTTCACTCATAAAGTGCTATTTAACCTTATTGGCATTAGAACGTTTTTCTGACAAAAATGAGGGGTTTAAGACAGTTTGAAAACCACTGGTGACACTCTGGTGGTTGTCTGGAAGCTAAAATGGCAAAAAACAGTTTGAGAACCACTGATTTCTCATTCATTTTAGTCATAAAATGCAATTAACCCTATTTTGTATTAAAACGCTTTTCTTGTACAATTGAAGGGTTTAAGACAGTTTGAGAACCACTGGTGGCACTCTGGTGGTTGTCTGAAAGCTAAGATGTCAAAAACAGTTTGAGAACGACTGGTTTCCTACTTGTTTCACTTATAAGTGGCTATTTAACCTTATTTGGCATTAGAACGTTTTTCTAACAAAAATGAGGGGTTTAAGGACAGTTTGAAAACCACTGATAACCCTCTGGGGATTCTCTGTAAGCTAAAATGGGAACAAAACAGTTTGAGAACCACTGATTTCTCACTCATTTTAGTCATAAAATGCAATTAACCCTATTTTGTATTAAAACGCTTTTCTTGTACAATTGAAGGGTTTAAGACAGTTTGAGAGCCACTGGTGACACTCTGGGATTCTCTGGAAGCTAAAATGGCAAAAAACAGTTTGAGAACCACTGATTTCTCACTCATTCAGTCATAAAAATGCATTAACCCTATTTTGTATTAAAACGCTTTTCTTGTACAATTGAAGGGTTTACAGACAGTTTGAGAGCCACTGATAACCCTCTGGGGATTCTCTGTAAGCTAAAATGGGAAAAAACAGTTTGAGAACCACTGATTTCTCACATCATTTCAGTCATAAAATGCAATTAACCCTATTTTGTATTAAAACGCTTTTTCTTGTACAATTGAAGGGTTTAAGACAGTTTGAGAGCCACTGATAACCCTCTGGGATTCTCTGTAAGCTAAAATGGGAAAAAAACAGTTTGAGAACCACTGATTTCTCACTCATTTAGTCATACAATGCAATTACCCTATTGTGTATTAAAACGCTTTTTTGTACAATTGAAGGGTTTAAGACAGTTTGAGAGCCACTGGTGACACTCTGGTGGTTGTCTGGAAGCTAAAATGGCAAAAAAGTTTGAGAACCACTGATTTCTCACTCATTTCGGTCATAAAATGCAATTAACCCTATTTTGTATTAAAACGCTTTTCTTGTACAATTGAAGGGTTTAAGACAGTTTGAGAACCACTGGTGACACTCTGGTGGTTGTCTGGAAGCTAAAATGGCAAAAAACAGTTTGAAAACCACTGATTTCTCACTCATTTCAGTCATACAATGCAATTAACCCTATTTTGTATTAAAACGCTTTTTTTGTACAATTGAAGGGTTTAAGACAGTTTGAGAGCCACTGATAACCCTCTGGGGATTCTTTGGAAGCTAAAATGGGAAAAAAACAGTTTGAGAACCACTGATTTCTTACTCATTTCAGTCATAAAATGCAATTAACCCTATTTTGTATTAAAACGCTTTTCTTGTACAATTGAAGGGTTTAAGACAGTTTGAAAACCACTGGTGACACTCTGGTGGTTGTCTGGAAGCTAAAATGGCAAAAAACAGTTTGGGAACCACTGATTTCTCACTCATTTCAGTCATAAATGCAATTAACCCTATTTTTTTTAAAACGCTTTTCTTGTACAATTGAAGGGTTTAAGACAGTTTGAGAGTCACTGGTGACACTCTGGTGGTTGTCTGGAAGCTAAAATGGCAAAAAACAGTTTGAAACCACTGATTTCTCACTCATTTCAGTCATACAATGCAATTAACCCTATTTGTATTAAAACGCTTTTCTTGTACAATTGAAGGGTTTAAGACAGTTTGAGAACCACTGATAACCCTCTGGGGATTCTCTGTAAGCTAAAATGGGAAAAAAACAGTTTGAGAACCACTAATTTCTCACTCATTTTAGTCATAAAATGCAATTAACCCTATTTTGTATTAAAACGCTTTTCTTGTACAATTGAAGGGTTTAAGACAGTTTGAGAACCACCGGTGGCACTCTGGTGGTTGTCTGAAAGCTAAGATGTCAAAAACAGTTTGAGAACGACTGGTTTTCTACTTGTTTCACTCATAAAGTGCTATTTAACCTTATTTGGCATTAGAACGTTTTTCTAACAAAATGAGGGGTTTAAGACAGTTTGAGAGCCACTGGTGACACTCTGGTGGTTGTCTGGAAGCTAAAATGGCAAAAAACAGTTTGAGAACCACTGATTTCTCACTCATTTCAGTCATACAATGCAATTAACCCTATTTTGTATTAAAACGCTTTTCTTGTACAATTGAAGGGTTTAAGACAGTTTGAAAACCACTGGTGACACTCTGGTGGTTGTCTGAAAGCTAAGATGTCAAAAAACAGTTTGAGAACGACTGGTTTCCTACTTGTTTCACTCATAAAGTGCTATTTAACCTTATTTGGCATTAGAACGTTTTTATGACAAAAATGAGGGGTTTAAGACAGTTTGAGAGCCACTGGTGACACTCTGGTGGTTGTCTGGAAGCTAAAATGGCAAAAAACAGTTTGAGAACCACTGATTCTCACTCATTTCAGTCATTAAATGCAATTAACCATTTTGTATTAAAACGCTTTTCTTGTACAATTGAAGGGTTTAAGACAGTTTGAAAACCACTGGTGACAACTCTGGTGGTTGTCTGGAAGCTAAAATGGCAAAAAAACAGTTTGGAAACACTGATTTCCTCATTTCAGTCATAAAATGCAATTAACCCTATTTGTATTAAAACGCTTTTCTTGTACAATGAAGGGTTTAAGACAGTTTGAGAACCACTGGTGACACTCTGGTGGTTGTCTGGAAGCTAAAATGGCAAAAAACAGTTTGAGAACACTGATTTCTCACTCATTTCAGTCATAAAATGCAATTAACCGTATTTTGTATTAAAACGCTTTTCTTGTACAATTAAAGGGTTAAGACAGTTTGAGAACCACTGATAACCCTCTGGGGATTCTCGAAGCTAAATGGGAAAAAACAGTTTGAGAACCATGATTTCTCATCATTTCAGTCAAAATGCAATTAACCCTTATTTTGTATTAAAACGCTTTTCTGTACAATTGAAGGGTTTAAGACAGTTTGAGAGCCACTCGTGACACTCTGGTGGTTCTCTGTAAGCCAAAATAGCAAAAAAAACAGTTTGAGAACACTGATTTTCAAAAGTTTATTAATTTTTCTTTTTAAAACGCTTTTCTTCCACAAATGTTTGTTTAAAACAGTTTTAGAACCGCTAATTTTTGCAATAAATCAAAAATTTTGTTCTGAGTGAGTACAACCCAATTTGTATTTGTCTGTATTTTAATTTCATCCTTTTTGGGTTCTTTTTGACTTTGATGGTTGTCAGTGGGTTTCCTTTGTTTTTTGCACAATTTTATTTTTTTTAAGTATTTATTTATGGTTTTTTTTTGTTGATTAGACGTTGCACGGCATGCTCGTACAAGGAACTACGGTAGTTGTTTTTTTCCTTGTTTTAGGCCTTTTTCACTGTAGTTTACGGGGTTTTTGCTAATTCTAGATAGCTCCGGTATTTTTTCGGGCAGCGCTCCTCACGCCACGATTTGCGGCTGTTTGATCACCGTAATAACGGTCGCGATGGTGGGGGATATTGTGTTGTCGTCGACGGGACAATTCGAACATGGCGTCCCCCGGGGGACAAAAAGGCTACCAAAAGGTACTTTGAGCAGTTTTTCAACTTTCGGGTTATTTCTGGTGTGTTTCGCAGCCACTGCGGTAATCAGGCGGTTAAGCCGCCCGATTTGTGGATCCACCACGATCGGATGGAGCTGAAAAACATGGAGAACTTCACTCGAACCAATGACGGGCGAGTAGCAGTGGTGCTCTGACGTTACCGCGCAGCGTGGGCGGGACGAGTACGACACCCACGATAGTGTCCACACCAATGCGCTGGACAAACGGACTTATGTGCCTAACTATGGTAAGTTTAACCTGAAGATGTATTATTGTTGTACAATTGAAGGTTGTTGAAAGTTTGACCACCCTGTGAGCAATTCTAGTGGGAGTTTTGTCGGTTTAAAGCCCGGATTCAGTTGGTGACCCTTTTTACGCAATTTTCGTCCTTTGTACTTTTTCCGTATCTCCACTAGTTAGCAAAATTATTTTAAGTTACTTATTTGAAAAATTGAAGTAATCAGAAATGACGCTAATATGCCGTTTTGCAAGAGTTAATGGTAAAGTAGGCTGTGGATGTTATCATTTTGACGTTGCATCAAGAGTGCGGGGTAAATTTAACGTCACGATGACGTAATGTGACAGTAGTTAATGTATTGTTTTGCTCAATTACGTCATTCTGACGTCAAGTTTGAAACCCATGCACCGCCTACTTTGGTGGTATTCTTATTTATTTTGTGTTCTAGCATAGAATTTGTGATTATTTCAGAAAGTCTCAATTTTTCAGTAAACTTCAAACAAACTTAGGGGTGTTTCGTTTAAATAACTTAATTTTTGTGAAGTTATTTGTACTTTTCCCACCCTGTATAGGAATCCTTTTCCCCTTGCACAATAAGTAAAGTGTCACAACATTTCGATTTGAGCATTATGACGTCATTCGATTGCTTTTCAAAGAGGGAGAGGGTACAAGAGGAAATGAAACAAAATATCCTTGAACTCCCCCGGGAGAATAGAGACAAAGATTAGCAAATTCTTGTGGGGAAATACGATTATAATTCAGAGATAAGATATTCCACAGACCAGAAAAATTGGTTTCAAACAATTTTGACACCTCTGGCTTTGACCTTGATAACTCGCCTATTTGATATACTTTGTTGTGACTTTTATACGTCTATGGTTAGCCAATGAAACGGGCTTTACATCGATCTATAAAAGTTGGTTGATTAGTGGTGAGGTTTTGCCGCTAGGGGGTGTCAAAGTCAAACTAAACCATTTTGACACTCTTTGGTTTAACCTTGAATAACTCGCTCGTTTCTTACACTTGTCCAGGACTTTTATACGTCATTCGATAGCCAATGAAACAGGCTTTCCAATGATGTATAAAAATTGGTTGATTAGTGGTGAGGTTTGCCACTAGGGGGCGTCAAAGTCAAACTAAACCATTTTGACACTCTTTGGTTTAAACCTTGAATAACTCGCTCGTTTCCTACACTTGTCCAGGACTTTTATACGTCATTCGATAGCCAATGAAACAGGCTTTCCAATGATGTATAAAAAAACTAAACCATTTTGACACTCTTTGGTTTAACCTTGAATAACTCGCTCGTTTCCTATACTTGTCCAGGACTTTTATACGTGCAATCGATAGCCAATGAAACAGGCTTTCCAATGATGTATAAAAAAACTAAACCATTTTGACACTCTTTGGTTTAACCTTGAATAACTCGCTCGTTCCTATACTTGTCCAGGACTTTTATACGTCAATCGATAGCCAATGAAACAGGCTTTCCAATGATGTGTAAAAATTGGTTGATTAGTGGTGAGGTTTTTGCCACTAGGGGGCGTCAAAGTCAAACTAAACCATTTTGACACTCTTTGGTTTACCTTGAATAACTCGCATCGTTTCCTACACTTGTCCAGGACTTTTATACGTCAATCGATAGCCAATGAAACAGGCTTTAAAATGATGTATAAAAATTGGTTGATTAGTGGTGAGGATTTGCCGCTAGGGGGTGTCAAAGTCAAACTAAACCATTTTGACACTCTTTGGTTTAACCTTGAATAACTCGCTCGTTTCCTATACTTGTCCAGGACTTTTATACGTCAATCGATAGCCAATGAAACAGGCTTCCAATGATGTATAAAATGGTTGATTAGTGGTGATGGTTTTGCCACTAGGGGGCGTCAAAGTCAAACTAAACCATTTGACACTCTTTGGTTTAACCTTGAATAACTCGCTCGTTTCCTACACTTGTCCAGGACTTTATACGTCAATCGATAGCCAATGAAACAGGCTTTCCAATGATGTATAAAAATTGGTTGATTAGTGGTGAGGTTTTGCCACTAGGGGCGTCAAAGTCAAACTAAACCATTTTGACACTCTTGGTTTAACCTTGAATAACTCGCTCGTTTCCTACACTTGTCCAGGACTTTATACGTCAATCGATAGCCAATGAAACAGGCTTTCCAATGATGTGTAAAAATTGGTTGATTAGTGGTGAGGTTTTGCCACTAGGGGGCGTCAAAGTCAAACTAAACCATTTTGACACTCTTTGGTTTAACCTTGAATAACTCGCTCGTTTCCTACACTTGTCCAGGACTTTTATACGTCAATCGATAGCCAATGAAACAGGCTTTCCAATGATGTATAAAAATTGGTTGATTAGTGGTGAGGTTTGTGCCGCTAGGGGGCGTCAAAGTCAAACTAAACCATTTTGACACTCTTTGGTTTAACCTTGAATAACTCGCTCGTTTCCTACACTTGTCCAGGACTTTATACGTCAATCGATAGCCAATGAAACAGGCTTTCCAATGATGTATAAAAATTGGTTGATTAGTGGTGAGGTTTTGCCGCTAGGGGGTGTCAAAGTCAAACTAAACCATTTTGACACTCTTTGGTTTAACCTTGAATAACTCGCTCGTTTCCTATACTTGTCCAGGACTTTTATACGTCAATCGATAGCCAATGAAACAGCTTTCCAATGATGTATAAAAGTTGGTTGATTAGTGGTGAGGTTTTGCCGCTAGGGGGCGTCAAAGTCAAACTAAACCATTTTGACACTCTTTGGTTTAACCTTGAATAACTCGCTCGTTTCCTACACTTGTCCAGGACTTTATACGTCAATCGATAGCCAATGAAACAGGCTTTCCAATGATGTATAAAAATTGGTTGATTAGTGGTGAGGTTTGCCGCTAGGGGGCGTCAAAGTCAACTAAACCATTTTGACACTCTTTGGTTTAACCTTGAATAACTCGCTCGTTTCCTACACTTGTCCAGGACTTTTATACGTCAATCGATAGCCAATGAAACAGGCTTTCCAATGATGTATAAAAATTGGTTGATTAGTGGTGAGGTTTTGCCGCTAGGGGGCGTCAAAGTCAGACGAATATTTCTTCCAGCTATAGCGACCCCAATCAACACTGCCACCCTTAGCCAGTCAGCACGGACTCGACTCCGTCCACCAGGCCGAGTTATCCCAGAACCAACTACCAAGTACCGAGAAGTCACGTGACTTTAGATTCCACCCGAATAATCCAGTGGAGAACGTTTATTCAGCCCATCCTGGTGCTTTAACGTCTTACGACAATACTAGTTATGTAAGGTAAGTCAATAATATGCTGTATGACAGTCGTGACAGATCTGTCATGTTGACATTTCTGTCGCTACTGTCAAAATTCTTGGAAGCTACAAATTTTCAAGCTCCATGGAGGGGGCAGAGCGTTTTTGACGTCAACAATGACGTAATTAAAACAAAAAAAACGAATTTTGTGTTATTTTAGTCAACAGCCGCCTCCTGGCAGTACCTACGCACCGGGAATGAACGTACTCGCCGAATCGCAGGCGGCCAAGCGAGTACCAGCCCAGGGGCAACCCGCTTAAGAGTTTCACGGTGCCGGCGCCGCCCCCCGTTTCGGCTCCGGGGACTCCTCAGCCCAAACACATTGGTAAGTGTGCTTTCTCTGATTTTCCAGTACAATGTTCGTATTTACACAAGAAAAAAGGTAAATTAGGAAATTTACTCTCTACAAAATTGTATTAGGGTTTTTTTTGCCCTTAAGGGCCTTAAGGTTTGTTTATTCGTAATTTTAGTTACAGTGAGGCCACGTCGTCGCCGTACAAAAAACCGGCCGGAAGCAGTTCGAGCACGTTATCATCGGGCACTCCCCCCTCCCGGATCAACCCCACCAACCCCCCGCCCCATACCGCCGACGAGGTGCAACGTTTACACCCCTCCCACTCCACCGAGGAGCTGAACCAGGAGATGGCCAATTGGAGGGGCTAATGCTCACTTGAACGCCATCACGGCCAACGAGTTCGAATGTTAGGTACGTTTAGCATTTTTTTATTTCCCCCGTAGTTTTGTAGACATTTTTTTTTCTACTCAAATCTTCGGGAAATATTGTGAGATTCAGACGTACTTTTTTGAGTTTCGTAGTGCTCAATTTTTATTTTATTTTTTTGGATGGATTTTACAGCAAAAAGTGCCTAACAAAAATTGTTCTTAGGGAAATTAACGTGCGAGCGGAAAATAGTGTCGTTTTTACGCTCCCCACAGTACCGAATCAGCGAAATTCAATTTCTATTTCTTTACCATAACTTTGGTATGTTTTACACTGTATATTATGTCAGCTGAGTAGGAAAAGGTATTTTCTTGCAAAAATTCCGTATCTCTACCGTTTTCCAGACCTTTTTTTTTGAAAATTGCTCAAAAGAAGTTGATGCCACTTGCTTATTTTAATTGTAACAACCCTGTATATTATTATATTTTCTCTTCTGTTAATTCTTTCCTTATTAATATGACTAACCCTGTATACCAAATTGAAGCTTTTTAAATCCCTTTTTGACCACCCTGTATACTGATTGCAGAGCACCAATCAATACCAGAGTTGTTTAGCATTAAATAATACAGAGTGAAGTGTATGGCAACACGCAGATACGTCAGGTTTTTTGTCAAAATGGCCGCCTTTTAAAGTCAGTAAACGTCATCAGCGCGTATAACAACAGAAATGCTTTTCCCATTCGACTGACTGGGTTTACATCAAATTTTCTAGAAAATTTCCTGTGGGATGAATAAGTGAAAAAAAAAAAACGACACTAATTTCTTAAATTATAGCAGCTGCCCCCGCCTAAATCCAAAGACTGAACTTAATATTTATATTGACTTTTTGTTATTTTTTTTTGTTTTTTTTCTGCTAATTTCGTTTTGGAGAACTTGTCCACTCTGTATATATACCCGGTGTTTAAGCTGAAATCTATTGCAGATACGTTTTATGTAATCTGGTTAATTTTGAATATTATACAGGGTGTTTAAACCTTGTTACAAACTTTTTTTTTTTATCATACTGGGTGTGTCTGCTTAGGTTGGGATTTAAAAAAAAAAAATGTTTCTCACCGCTGTTTTTTTTTGGCTTGGGTCATTTGAATGACCACTGTTGCTGTCAACTGTCATTGTCCGAAAAGGTTTTTACAGTGTTGCCAGATGAAATGTACCCCAAACTAAGCGGAAATAAGCGATTTTTAACCTAAAACTGCCTATAAATTATAAACTGAACGTAATCGGTACGAAATGATACCTTAAAAATAAGTATTTGTTGTACATAATACACTATAAGTATATAATTATATAGAAACATGTACAAATTTTTTAATAATTTTAATTAATTACTAATTTGTATTATTGTAGCGGGCAAATCAAAATTATTGGCACATTTTACATTTTCTACAATAATACAAAAAAATTGTGTCATTTTTTTTTTTTGTATATTATTGTATTTTTAGGTTTTAATCACGTGTTTGGGAAGATTCGAAGCTTTTGAATTAATTAATTAAATTAATAGCGTGCTTTATATGTGAAAATGAGTGTGTGTGAATGCGTGTCAATCTTCTCAAACTTTTATTCTAAACTATTACTATATATATTTGTGATTTAGTAATTTTTTATATAATATATATATAGGTAGGTATATTTAATATATTTATTACGGTCGTGTAAATGAAGTGTGTTTCTATACTTTTTTCTATTGAATTTCCTATTCTCCTCCAGTATTTTTACTGAAAATTGCCCTTTTCAACATATTTTAATAAAATAATAATGGGTTAGGTTGGAGTAGTAGACAGATGTACTCGCTCAGATGGGGAGTTACACACGTGACACCATGTACCACTGCATCAAGCCGATCACGTGATCATTTGTCATTGAAACTTCACTCTTTTTGCCGTTTGACAGTTTGACAGATTTTGTCCATATTTACTACCTCTTATCAGTTTCACAAAGGGGTTTATTTTGATTTTAACATATAATTGGGTTATTAGAAGAAAAACCGAATTTAATGAAACGTTAAGCAGCCTCAAACAGTGTCTTTTCCGGTGGTGGTGCCAAGTGTCGCGACAATGTGCACCGCGTTAATCTACGCCTTGCTCAACTCCATTGACTTTTACATAACAAGTGCCCTGGACCAGTGTTTGTGCAATAAAAGAACTATGTAGCTAAGCGTGATCGACTAGATCGCAAAACCAGGCAATGGCACAAACATTGAAACGCAACAGACGCCGCATCGCTGCGGTAACATTTTTATCCAACATTTCACTGGACGGGAGCCACAATGACACCAAATTGGCCCTCCTGTCCCGTAATGGGGCTATAACAAATACCTTGATTATCGAAGAGTCAGGACGGGGGTAGCAGTGAAGTTTCGGCCAACAAAATCCACGAATATGAGTCAGATTCTGATAATTTTGTTACTCCTTTGAGTAGTGAGAGACGGGGGGCGGTTAAAACTGCCACAAAAGACTGCCCCGACAATTGTCAGGGTTGTAGCGAGTTGCACGGGAGTAGTTCGGAAAGTTTGGAGCCCGTAAATTGAGGGGCAGCCCCTCTCCAGCTTTACTGGAACAGCCAAAGAAGAAGGTTAGAATTTTAAGGCCTACTGAACACACTAGATTTGGGGATGAAACGGATTTTATTCGTCACTAACAAGCATATACCGTTGTTGTGTGCTCCATTATTCCCTACACTAAATCCAGGTAAGTTTTATCTGGAAAATTTAATGATGTAGGTTATAGTGTACATAAACAACCTGAGGACATTACAGCACTGAAACCTTTTTTAATATTAGCAATGGCATTTTTATTTTTCATGCCATAAAACACATAATGTCCTGAAACGCCCTTGGTGCATAAATAGCTATATTAGTGATGTTTGCCGCATTCTTTTTCACGGTCCATGATGAATGCAGCATGAAAACGAATGTGGCCTTTGAGTTGTTTACTTGTGTAAGTGATGTGACGTCACAGTGGATGCCCAGGCACTCTCCTTATAGAAATTTGGTTTATAATGTAGGAAGGAGGTTTAAATGACATTTAGGAACAACAAAGTAATTTTTTTCAGGTTGGACATTAAACGGAGGAAAAACGAAAAAGGACAACTTCAGGGCCACGCCCTTTGTCCTCGATCGGGGACGCTTTAGACCCTTCGATTCCCTGGGAATCGAAAGAGCTTCCGAGGGGTCAGGTAATTTGAAATTTGTCCCACTGCGTGCATTTACTCTCTTTACGGGGAGTGTAAAGTAAAAACAAACTTTTACAGGAAGTTTCTTACGGTTATTTATTGACCCCGAGCGAGAGGGAAGGCCAAAACCGTCGCACTATCGACGATCCCACCGAATTATCTGTCAAAAGACCGCGTCACGTGGTTGCTCGGTAAGTATCCAGCTAAGAAATCGTCAGTAAAATGAAAAACTGAAAGAAAGTTGCATTTAATTACATATTTTACAGGACTAAAGTTATTACCTGGCAACCAGAACATAAATGGTAAATATTTGTGGTTTTTGATCTAGTCTAGTAGCTTTTGATGACTAGAATTGTTGTAAATTGTTGTGTAGTGGGTTTTCATCTGAATTAATCACTTTACTAACCTAAGGTTTTTGAATTACCCCGAAATTCCTATTAATAAGCGAGATTTAAGGTTTTTTTATTTTTCCTTAATAAGTCCCTTGGGGGTCCATGCTAATTTGTATACAGCATGTTCGAACTAACTTAAGTTGGGTTAAAAAGCTGTTTTTGGTCGAAAGTCACGCCGTTTTCAGGTGTTTCTCGTACGATCAAGGTTCACAGAGAACCAACACGCACGCGCTCTCCCAATCCCCACCCGATTCCAAAGAGGAGCTGACCAACAGCGCCAATCTCAGCTACCACCCCCATCTGTTGGACGATCCGGAACTAATAGCGGGGAAAACACCGCACTTTGTTGACGTTTGCGTCGTACATGACGTCAGTGATTGATTACGTCAAACCGTCCGATCTGAAAAAGGAGATTAACGACAAGTTCAAGGCTAAATTCCCCCACATACAACTCACCTTGAGCAAACTGCGCAGGTTCGTTTCGTCTGTCAAGCGAGCGAGACATTTGACGTATGAATTAATTTTTTTTTTTGACAGCCTCAAAAGGGAAATGCGCAAAATCGGGGGGCGTCGATCTACTGACGGTGGCGCAAGCGTACGTTTACTTTGAAAAATTGATTTTGCGCGGTTTGATCAACAAACAAAATCGCAAATTGTGCGCGGGCGCCAGTTTGATTCTGGCAGCCAAACTGAACGACGTCAAAGGGGATCAACTCAAGTTGTTGATTGAAAAAACCGACAAATACCCTTCAGAGTTAACAGGAAGGAGCTGATTGCTTTCGAAATTGCCGTTTTGGTCGCCTTGGAGTTTGGTCTGCACATCCCTACTTGGGAGATTCAGCTCATTATCAACGATTGTTGTACGATTCTTGACCTTTAGTTCTTTTACTCCCCAGTGTCCTAGAAATGTCGTTAGAATCAAAGATTTAACTGAATTTTTCCGATTTGAATCCATCTGAAAGTAGAATTTACAATTCCACTGTAAACCATGCTTTGAGCCCTCTATGAAGCTTCAGAAGTCTTAAAACTGTTATTTGAAATTCAAAATAACGGTTTTTTTTTATCGAAGAATTTTCAAAAACTCCTTGCAAGCCTTCCACGCAACTCAAGAGGTCTTAAAAATGCTTTTTTTAAATCCAAAATAACGGTTTTTTGGGAAGATCCTTCAAAGACTCGTTAGGAAGGTTTTTTCTAAGCTCTTAGTGTTCTAAGAGACGATTAAAATTGGTAGAAAATCACCAAATTACATTTTTCAACCATTTGCAAGCCTTCCAGGCAACCCCAGAGGTCTTAAAAATGTTTTTGGAAATCCAAAATAACGGTTTTTCAGGAAAAATCCTCGAAGACTCATTAGGAAGGTTCTTTCTAAGATTTCAGTGGTCTGAGACGATAAAATTGATACAAAACCACCAAATTGCATCTTTCAACCATTTGCAAACCTTCCACGCAACACCAGAGGTCTTAAAAATATTTTTGGAAATCCAAAATAACGGTTTTTCAGGAAAAATCCTTGAAGACTCGTTAGGAAGGTTCTTTCTAAGCTTTCAGTGGTCTGAGACGATAAAATTGATACAAAACCACCAAATTGCACCTTTCAACCATTTGCAAACCTTCCAGGCAACCCCAGAGGTCTTAAAAATGTTTTTCCAATTTGAAAATAACGGTTTTCTCCCGACAACATTCCTAGAGTCTTTGGATTGTTCTGACAATGAAATTGACACTAAACGTATTTCTTTTGTTATTGTGACATTTCTAGGCCTGTTTGTTTTAGCTTAGCGAGGAATACACAATTTTAGGGGTAACCAAACGAACTTAAATGTATTTTTACATCGATTGTTCTGTACTTAACTGTCATTTTGTTTGTTGGTTGGTTTTTTTTTTATACAGGTGTGGTAAATCCAAAAGCTACCATAGAAAAACCGTGTAACGGACAGAGAAACGTAGGTAATTGCATGCGCGGGAGAAAGACAGAAAACGAAAAAAATATCAAGTAGGCCATATTTTTAGCGCGCTGTTGCCAAACGCCGTAAGTATTCAATACCCTCGACAAACTTACTTACGGCGTTTGGCAACAGCGCGCTAAAAACATGGCCTACTTGATATTTTTTTTGTTTTCTGTCTTTCTCCCGCGCATGCAATTATCTAAGTTTCTCTGTCCGTTACACGGTTTTCCTATGGTCGCTTTTGGATTTACCACACCTGTATATACAGAGTGTCTCACTTATAATTTTAGATTACACTGTATGATATCAATTTAACTGTTGTTTTTTGATGTTGTGTCAGCCTACTTGCTGTATAATTTAGTTTTACATATACAGTGTGTCCCTAAATAAATTCGATTACAATGTATTTTTCAGAAAAATTATCGGGCACGAATGTTATTATTTATAAACAGCGTTCAATAATAATAACAAACAGTAATTGAACAATTAAATTAACTAAAATTAAAAACAAAAAATTTCCATAACTTGCTTATTTGACAGTTGACCGGTTTAAGTTAATGGGTTGCACCGTTTGGCCGCTAGAGGGCGTCAAAGTCAAGCTTCACAAACCTTCAAAAGTCAAGCTTTTTACACCATTTTTGAGATATTTCCCGGAAATTAAAAATTGTTTTTCACTTGGGACACCCTGTACCATCCTGACATCCATTTTGCCCCAACTGTCACGATGCATTTGTGTTCGGGCATTTTTCTGAAAGATAATTGAATTTCATACTTTATGGACACACCCGTTATAATATATAGGGTGATGTAATTTTTTTTTTTGGGGGGGGGTTTACAATGCTATTATACTAGGGTTGCGGATTTTTCACACACACGTTTGCTTGTAAAATATTTTAGTAAATAACGTTGGTTTTTTTTTTAATTGAGTTTTAAAGCTCCCATTACCGAAAATGTATAACAGTCGTTTTACGAAACAAAATGGTGGCGCGGACAATGTGTCAAAAAAGTCAAAATGGCGCCGACGTTTTTTGTAATTTACTATTTTGTGCATTAATTAATTTGGTTATTTAAGCCCGGAGCGATATTTTGCAAGAAAGATGAAAGAAAGTAGACATTCTGATCTTTCCAATGACGTATTAAAGTTGAGTCTAGCTGTCACGAGAACGGTGCAGACAGCTGTCAAAAATTGACACTTTTCACTAGCCAAATGTTACTTTAAGTTTTTTAGTGCACTGCTCGTTTCTCAGCTAAATAGCTGCTTTATTTGACCTCCTAGCAAAAATTTGTAAGCAAGATAAAGGAAAGTAGACATTCTGAGCTTTCGAATGACATGTTAAAATGTCACGCAAACTGTCAGAGTAACGGTACAAATGGGCGTTAAAATATGACAGTTCAGTTACATTAACCTATAATTTGTTTGACTGAAATTATGGTTCCAAGAAGAACCTTATTTAAAACTCACTCACATTTTTTTTTTTAGTCGTTATAAAGCTGTCAGTGAAACAAAAGAAACATGTTACATATTTTTTTTTAATTTATTTAAACAAAAGAAGGTAAAAAAAAAAACAAGATGGTTGACTGCTTTACCTTGTCCGTTTGCCGAACAAAGCTGCTAAAATTAATTAATTCCAAGATTTTTAGATGGGAGATAACAACGAAAATTACAAGAAGATCGGCCAAAGAACATCTTCATGCTGACCTTCCACCAGTAGTCTTCAAACAGCCGGAGAAGACGTCTTTCTTCTCATTTTTTTTAAGGCAATTTTACACGTTTTTTCAACGTAAATTGCATTTTCTGGCTGGTTTCTTTAGGAGGAAACCAAAGAAAGGAGTGGTTTCCTCAACAATCACCATTTCCCGGTGTTCTAGTCAAACAATAATGATTTAATTAGCACTAATCGGTCTATACTGCACCTAAAGAAACCTCTGAAAACAAAAATGTTTCAAAGTGTTTTAGTGTTGGTGTTTAGTGTTGTTTGCGCCAACTGTATCCACATTGAAGGACAGTTGACTGTCATCAAAAAAGGTTTGTACAAGTGGTAGTTTTTAGGTTAGAGCCTCCATTTTTCCACTCATTTATAGAGCAATCCGAGTAGATTATGCATGAATTTTTTTAGATTTTTTGGTTGCACGTTTTGTGAGTTATCAGGGCTTCTTCAGGAGTCACTTACAAAACTATTCTCAAAGCTTTTTGTTGTTGAATCATCCTGTATAAGAGATTAATGGATTTATTTCGCACACTAACTGTACTTGATTGTGTTTTGAACTTTTTTGGGTCCTGACATGAAAACGTCAGACAAGATTAATAACACAGTGGTCAAGCGTGTATATTAAGTAATTAACCCAAACAAAATCAGGTTATAATTAAAGAAAAACATCACTTACAGCCATTTTTGCCAAAAAAAAAAAAAACATTTTTCTTGTGATTGAATGTTGCATGACCTCATCGCAAATTACTTTGATTTTTAGTGTACATTACCTGTTTTCAACTTAATAACTTTCAGATTGTTACGAACGATTGGCAATAGGTGAAAAACTGAATCCTAAGCAGATTTACAAACGTTTCGAACACAACACCGTCACCAAGTGCGAACAGGAATGCACCGAGGAAAAGGACAAATGCAGGGCGTACAGTTTTGGGTAATTATCAATTTTCTCTGATTAATTACACTTAATTAGCTGAAAAAACTAAAAATTTCAAGGTGGCTTCCTTGGAAAATTACGTTTTAAACTGGCCGAAGGTCGCCGTTTCCGTTGATGATGATTTAAGAACAATATAAACAATAATTGTTCCTGTTCTTTTGTTTTTTTTTTTGCTTATTAGGTTTTTCAAGTTGGCGATGGTCATCCATCATAAAAATTTACATCCTCCTATTCTCCAAGATGACGTAATTTTGTTACGCAGCAATGGCAACGTTGCCAGATTTCCAACTGGTCAAAAAAATAGAACAGCAAAATTTTTTTTTCACACCCTGTATAGTCTCTTTAGGGACAATTTCAAAAAAAATATTTAGGCCATCATACAGAGGAAGAAAATACCTTTTAATCCTCAAAAAAATTATTAAAATCGAGTGAATCAATTTTTGAAAAAAACAACAATTTTAAGGTTTTGGCTCAATATTGTAACAACCGCCACCATTTTGTCACTATTTCAATGAAAATGTCCTTTTCATTGTTCCAAACTGAAAAACACGAATTTTGGGTCTGTTTTGCCAAAATTGGTTCCGTTTCGGACATAACCTAAAAAATAGTGTTTTTTGTAATTTTTTACAGTTTTCAGCGCGTGGCACCCTTAAAAAATCACATTTTTGACAAGTGACACTTGACGTCATGTTTGTACTGATAATTCAAAAATATTCGGCCAATCAAAAAAAAATTTTAAATTCTAAATTTTTTTCCTAAAATTTGGTGGGGGGGACCCCTTTGAAAATTGTCAAGAAAACCGTTTTTGATTTTTCTCGGACAAACGATACGTTTCTAGAAAAAACTGTATAAATAGGAAAAGTTGCGTGGTACTGTTGTGCATCCGTGGTAAAAATTTCAAACCTCTAACTTTAGTAGTTTTCGAGATATTTGCAAAAATGTTTGAAAATTTGTAATCAACTTTGACGCCCTCTAGCGGCCGAACGGCGCAACTTGGCGCCGCCCGCTCAACGTCACGTGATAGCCCTTTTCAGTAGCTTTCTTTTGTTATTTAGTGTTTATATACAGAATGTCTCGAATAAGCGAGTTATTTCCCATTTTCTGGGTTGGTGCACCAAAATTTGGTCTAATTTTAAGGTTTTGGCTCAATATTGTAACAACCGCCACTATTTCAATGAAAATGTCCTTTTAGACTAATTTTGGTCTGAAAAACACGAATTTTGGGTCTGTTTTTCCAAAATTGGCACCGTTTCAGACATAACCTAAAAAATAGTGTGTTTTGTAATTTTTGACAGTTTTCAGCGCGTGGCACCCTTAAAAAATGACATTTTTGACAAGTGACACTTGACGTCATGTTTCTACTGATAATTCAAAAATATTCAGCCAATCAAAAAAAAATTTTAAATTCAAAATTTTTTTCCTAAAATTTGGTGGGGGGGACCCCTTTGAAAATTGTCAAGAAAACCGTTTTTGATTTTTCTCGGACAAACGGTACGTTTCTAGAAAAAACTGTATAAATAGGAAAAGTTGCGTGGTACTGTTGTGCATCCGTGGTAAAAATTTCAAACCTCTAACTTTAGTAGTTTCCGAGATATTTGCAAAAATGTTTGAAAATTTGTAATCAACTTTGACGCCCTCTAGCGGCCGAACGGCGCAACTTGGCGCCGCCCGCTCAACGTCACGTGATAGCCCTTTTCAGTAGCTTTCTTTTGTTATTTAGTGTTCATATAACAGAATGTTTCAAATAAGCGAGTTATTGGCCATTTTTGGTAAAAGTGTACCAAATTTGTGCTTAAAATGACTGGTTTTCCTGACCTACTATACCGACAGTCGCCATATTGGATTTCAAACTGTCAAAGTGGTCATTTTGACTAATTTCGGTCTGGAAAACACGATTTTTAGCTTAGTTTTGCCAAAAGTGGCACCGTTTTTAACATAACCTACAAAATTGACAATGTGTCAAAATTTGACAGTTGAGTCAAATCAAAAATCCACCCCGTCCAAACTAAGCGGCGTAGAAAGCTGGAATTTTTTTTGACATTTAAAGGACAACCTACTTAACTACCGTACCAAGTTTCAGCCAGATCGGTTCATCAGGGACGCGTCAGTAAAAGTTCAAACGCTTTCCCAGTATGCAAAAAAACAGTTTTCTGCTAAGTAATCCACTATTTTCAGTGTAGTAATGCAAAAAGCTGTATTTGTGAGTAATTTGAACATCCATAAAATGTTTGGAATTTCTGTTTTTTAGGATAGGAACCAAGGGAAATGGAACCTGCCTACTAAGCCAACAGATGATCAAAGAGACCGTTGATCTGAAGCCAATCGGAACGATCCACGACCAAGAATTTGACTTGTACATCAAAAAAATTGACTGTCAAATTGTGCTGGAACCACCTCAACCAAACCACCAGCACCACAGCCTCCAAAACGATCACTATGGAAACCTTCCAGCCCACTCGAGCAGCACCAATTACTATCAAACACCGCCTGTCGATTCAGGTTTGTTTCTGACATTCGACAGACGACAAAATGACGTAATTTTCCGATTACCAAGGAAACGATCACGGCGTCATCCAAACCGTAGTTAGCATCGCGTCTGGACCGAACAGTGTCTTGCACCCGAGTCTGGATATCCTGGTTTCCGGGGACAGCTTAGGGCCTCATCAGGACAACCGTATTCCACAGTTTGGTGGTGATTTTAGTGCGCAGAATCACTACGGAGTAGGCAGACCGTATTTGCCAGAGTATGACGGTTCTGGCGCAGCTCCAAGACCTCCACAAGGTGGTTTTACGATTGATCGCAGAAAGTACCAATCAAGTGACAGTCATGACAGTTCGTTTGAGTCGGAAAGTTGGGGGTAAACAATGTTTAAACGTCCGGAACAAATCTAGATCATTTTTTGGGTAGATTCAGTATGGAGAAACCGTTCAACTACTACGATCACTACGGTAAACCATCCCCAAACCATTCAAACCAATACGGTTCAGTTATTCCCCATCCAGACGACTACAACAAGCAACCTGGCCGCGATTATCTGCATCGTAGGCCAGTTTCGGGGTACGTTTACCCCAGACCTTTAACTGGGGGGCGTTACGAGCCAGGCACCTCAGCTAGGTTTGTGCGGTAGCTTTACGGAGCCTGTTCAGATTGGTTTAAATGGGTGTTGCAGGCCCCGCCCACCTCCCACCACCTCGTTCAGACCACCAATCAGCGCAAGACCTGCTGCACAGCTGACCAAGCGTCGGTATCAAAGTGTGACCCAAAGTGTGGGCAATAATGGGGAGCAAGTGACGTCAATCATCACCGAGCTTCCTCATGGTAAGTTTTTCGATAATGACGATTTTTAAACATGAAACCCAATGAAGTACTAAAGTTAGGTTAGTGTGTTTTGGATATGTTTGACAGTCTTGACAGTCTTCCACAATGATTTGCCAAAAAGAAATCGATTTGATTGGTATTTGCGGAAAGCCCATCACCTTTTAAGAAAAGGCCGAGATGCATTACACTAGACGGTTCGTTAAACCGCAAATTGTCTTATTATTTCGGAACTAATTCGGTCGAATCTAACAGGCATAAACAATGGGGCAATTAAAGCAAACGTCTAGCAGACAAGGGCAATGCTAAAGTATAACAAATTAATGGAGAAAAACGCGAAATTCGACCGCAAATAATGCACTAGTAAGTTGCATCATCGGTGATTTGTCAAAATGATTAAATCGGCTATTAAATAACGTTGAAGGCTGTAGCATATTTGTCCGGTTGCAACAATTTACAATGACCTATTGTGTTGTTTTTGAATGCATAACTAATTTTGCTATTATTGAGCCATGAAAAAAATGTACTTATTTTACCTAATTTAAGGTCCTTTGGTATAAATATACCCTTTGCTGTGCAGTGGAACCCTCCTGGAGTAAAATAAAAAATTGCACTTTTTGCTTGATTGTAACTTTTTATTTGAACTCTTGTAGATTTCACTAAAACACCGCTAGAAAGAGGATAAAAAAATACTACAAAATGAGCCAAAACTGGCCTCTCTAGCTCTTCAAGTTACCGAGAAATTGAATTTCAAAAAGTAGTAAAAATAGTTATTTATGTATTAAGTGCGTTGCCCTTGGCAACGCGCGATAAAATAAACCACCGCCTACTACACTAGAAAGCCTAGAAGGTGCTTGTCAAAAATTCCAATATGGCGGAAATAGTGGTGACGTTTGTTTGTATTGTGGAAATTGAGTTTTTTTGAAGATTAGATGAATTTTTACGGTTTAAAATCAAAACTTGAGATTAACACTATACTCAAGGGTAAGTACCAGTGCTTTCTAGTACAGTAAACTTATTAGGTACTTGTTACATGCACAGGTATGTGAGTTACATTTTAAAGCAACAAAAATAACTTTCAATGAATGTTCTTGGTAATAACATAAAAACCATTTACCAGTTTTGCTTACCTAGTTTCAAGGATTTACAGATTTTCTTGTATTGAACAGTGTTTAAAGTAGTTTGCTGTGTGTTGTACTTTCCAGGACAAATGTTCTAACCAATTTGTTTAGGCTGGACTTGATTGTGCATACAAAGCTCTATCTAATACATATCTGGATCAGGAACGAACCTTTTTCTGATTTTTCACTCACAACTTGCAATCAACCACACGAAACAATTAAAAAAATACATATTTTTTACTGCATCTGCATACATTTGTGTATAAAACGAAAACCGCAATTAAAAGTGACATTTTAGGCTTTCTAGTATACAGGTGTGATAAATCCAAAACCGATCATAGGAAAACCGTGTAACGGACAGAGAAACATAGATGATTGCATGCGCGGGACAAAGACAGACACCTAAAAAAATATCAAGTAGGCCATATTTTAAGCGCGCTGTTGCCAAACGCCAATACCGTCGACAAAATTAAAAAAAATTCCAGCTTTCTACGCCCCTTAGTTTGGACGGGGTGGATTTTTGATTTGACTCAACTGTCAAATTTTGACAAATTGTCAATTTTGTAGGTTATGTCAAAAACGGTGCCACTTTTGGCAAAACTAAGCTAAAAATCGTGTTTTCCAGACCGAAATTAGTCAAAATGACCACTTTGACAGTTTGAAATCCAATATGGCGGCTGTCGGTATAGTAGGTCAGGAAAACCAGTCATTTTAAGTACAAATTTGGTACACTTTTACCAAAAATGGCCAATAACTCGCTTATTTGAAACATTCTGTATATGAACACTAAATAACAAAAGAAAGCTACTGAAAAGGGCTATCACGTGACGTTGAGCGGGCGGCGCCAAGTTGCGCCGTTCGGCCGCTAGAGGGCGTCAAAGTTGATTACAAATTTTCAAACATTTTTGCAAATATCTCGGAAACTACTAAAGTTAGACGTTTGAAATTTTTACCACGCAACTTTTCCTATTTATACAGTTTTTTCGAGAAACGTACCGTTCGTCCGAGAAAAATCAAAAACAGTTTTCTTGAAAATTTTCAAAGGGGTCCCCCACTAAATTTTAGGAAAAAAATTTTGAATTTAAATTTTTTTTTGATTGGCCGAATATTTTTGAATTATCAGTAGAAACATGACGTCAAGTGTCACTTGTCAAAAATGTCATTTTTAAGGGTGCCACGCGCTGAAAACTGTCAAAAATTACAAAAAACACTATTTTTCAGGTTATGTCCGAAACGGTGCCAATTTTGGCAAAACAGACCCAAAATTCGTGTTTTTCAGACCAAAATTAGTCTAAAAGGACATTTTCATTGAAATAGTGACAAAATGGTGGCGGTTGTTACAATATTGAGCCAAAACCTTAAAATTAGACCAAATTTTGGTGCACCAACCCAGAAAATGGGAAATAACTCGCTTATTTGAGACATTCTGTATATAAACACTAAATAACAAAAGAAAGCTACTGAAAAGGGCTATCACGTGACGTTGAGCGGGCGGCGCCAAGTTGCGCCGTTCGGCCGCTAGAGGGCGTCAAAGTTGATTACAAATTTTCAAACATTTTTGCAAATATCTCGGAAACTACTAAAATTAGAGGTTTGAAATTTTTACCACGGATGCACAACAGTACCACGCAACTTTTCCTATTTATACAGTTTTTTCGAAAAACGTACCGTTTGTCCGAGAAAAATCAAATACTGTTTTTTTTGACAATTTTCAAAGGGGTCCCCCCACCAAATTTTAGGAAAAAAATTTTGAATTTAATTTTTTTTTTGATTGGCCGAATATTTTTGAATTATCAGTAGAAACATGACGTCAAGTGTCACTTGTCAAAAATGTCATTTTTTAAGGGTGCCACGCGCTGAAAACTGTCAAAAATTACAAAACACACTATTTTTTAGGTTATGTCCGAAACGGTACCAATTTTGGCAAAACAGACCCAAAATTCCTGTTTTTTCAGACCAAAATTAGTCTAAAAGGACATTTTCATTGAAATAGTGACAAAATGGTGGCGGTTGTTACAATATTGAGCCAAAACCTTAAAATTAGACCAAATTTTGGTGCACCAACTCAGAAAATGGGAAATAACTCGCTTATTTGAGACATTCTGTATATAAACACTAAATAACAAAAGAAAGCGTCTGAAAAGGGCTATCACGTGACGTTGAGCGGGCGGCGCCAAGTTGCGCCGTTCGGCCGCTAGAGGGCGTCAAAGTTGATTACAAAATTTCAAACATTTTTGCAAATATCTCGGAAACTACTAAAGTTAGAAGTTTGTAATTTTTACCATGGAGGCACAACGGTAAAGCGGAACTTTTTCCTTTTATACAGTTTTTTCGAAAAACGTACCGTTTATCCGAGAAAAATCAAAAACGGTTTTCTTGACAATTTTCAAAGGGGTCCGTCCCCCCACCAAATTTTAGGAAAAAAATTTTGAATTTAAATTTTTTTTTGATTGGCCGAATATTTTTGAATTATCAGTAGAAACATGACGTCAAGTGTCACTTGTCAAAAATGTAATTTTTTAAGGGTGCCACGCGCTGAAAACTGTCAAAAATTACAAAACACACTATTTTTTAGGTTATGTCTGAAACGGTGCCAATTTTCGAAAAACAGACCCAAAATTCGTGTTTTTCAGACCAAAATTAGTCTAAAAGGACATTTTCATTGAAATAGTGGCGGTTGTTACAATATTGAGCCAAAACCTTAAAATTAGACCAAATTTTGGTGCACCAACCCAGAAAATGGGAAATAACTCGCTTATTTGAAACATTCTGTATATGAACACTAAATAACAAAAGAAAGCTACTGAAAAGGGCTATCACGTGACGCTGAGCGGGCGGCGCCAAGTTGCGCCGTTCGGCCGCTAGAGGGCGTCAAAGTTGATTACAAATTTTCAAACATTTTTGCAAATATCTCGGAAACTACTAAAGTTAGAGGTTTGAAATTTTTACCACGGATGCACAACAGTACCACGCAACTTTTCCTATTTATACAGTTTTTTCGAGAAACGTACCGTTTGTCCGAGAAAAATCAAAAACGGTTTTCTTGACAATTTTCAAAGGGGTCCCCCCCCCACCAAATTTTAGGAAAAAAATTTTGAATTTAAAATTTTTTTTGATTGGCCGAATATTTTTGAATTATCAGTAGAAACATGACGTCAAGTGTCACTTGTCAAAAATGTCATTTTTTAAGGGTGCCACGCGCTGAAAACTGTCAAAAATTACAAAACACACTATTTTTTAGGTTATGTCTGAAACGGTGCCAATTTTGGAAAAACAGACCCAAAATTCGTGTTTTTCAGACCAAAATTAGTCTAAAAGGACATTTTCATTGAAATGGTGGCGGTTTTTACAATATTGAGCCAAAACCTTAAAATTAGACCAAATTTTGGTGCACCAACCCAGAAAATGGGAAATAACTCGCTTATTTGATACATTCTGTATATAAACACTAAATAACAAAAGAAAGCTACTGAAAAGGGCTATCACGTGACGTTGAGCGGGCGGCGCCAAGTTGCGCCGTTCGGCCGCTAGAGGGCGTCAAAGTTGATTACAAATTTTACTTTAACAATAAAAAAAAGCGCACCCAATTGCATCTAAATTGACAAAAACATCCTTGACTGGGTGCGTTTATAACTCACTGAAACCAGTCAAATGCCCGACAGTGCTAAGGTAGCATCTTCGGCTACCATCGAGGTGTTAAAGCAATACAATTACGCAAAAACCGCTTTTGTATGGTAATGCCTGGGAAATTTACATCATCCACACGGTCAAATTGTTTATACTTCTATTTTTTATTTTATTTTTTTAGTGGGTAATTAGTTCTCGTGCTTGTATGGAGTGAATTTTCAATGAAAAATGTTTTTTTGACTGAAATAGTCAAAAATGGTGCTTCGGACTAGATGCGTCGTGTATTTGTGGTGTTTTAGTGCTTTTCTGGTTGTTAACGGATCGATTATTATTATTCAAGATGCCAAAGGTAAATCAAAGATTGTTTGGAACACCTTGACTAAAAAATCCCAGATTTTCACACCAATATCATTCAATCATTGTTTTCCATATTAAAGGTCGTTTATGGTGTTTGATTACGATCGGTTGTTGCATTGTTTTTCTCAAGTTTTATGGTGAACAAATTGCTTGTTTTGATTATCTAATTAGACAATAATTGCATAAATTACCAATCACTGAAAAACTTAAATTTTACAATTTTTTTTAATTTTTTCAAATAACTGAGTTACTCCAGGTTGAACTTTATTACACAGGGACACAGTTTTCAAGGAATATTTTCCTTAGGACACCCTGTAGGGCACAAGTAGTATAGAAATTTCCCACAACTTTCCTCTTTTACAGTTTTTTGATACTTTGAATTTGCTAAAGTCTAGGATCTGACAGTTTTAGAGCTGAAATTTTGAGAGTAAAAATTAAAAAAAAAAATGGATGATTTTAGTGTTAAATTTTTGCAAAAATCACTCTTTTTCAGCCTGTTTTCGACGTACAATGGCCGGAAGTCGCACTGTCAGAAGTTTGGTTAGGAAACTGGCCATTTGCGAGACTGCAGAACAATGTCAAAAAGAATGCGGCGATGAAAGACAGTTTACCTGTGAAGGATTCAATTACAGGTAAAATTACTTTACTATTATTCAGATAGAATGGTAAATATATACAGGGTGTTTCCTAATATATGCGATAAACACGTTGCAAAAGGTCTAGGAACCTTCAAGAAGGCCAGAAAGTTTTGCAAAAAGGTCTAAAAACATCTAGGAATTTGGAAAAAAGACTAAAAACCTTCAAGAAGACCAAAAAATGTTGCAAAAGGACTGGAAACTTGCAAAACGTCCTAGGGATGTTGCAGAACGTTTGAAAATCTTAAAAAAGACCCGGAAATGTTGCAAAAGGTTTAAAAACCTACAAAATGACCAAGGAATTAGGCAAAAGGACTAAAAACCTTCAAGAAGGCCAGAAAGTTCTGCAAAAGGTCTAAAAACATCTAGGAATTTGGAGAAAAGACTAAAAACCTTAAAGAAGACCAAAAAATGTTGCAAAAGGACTGGGAACTTGCAAAACGTCCTAGGAATCTTGCAGAACGTTTGAAAATCTTAAAAAAGACCCGGAAATGTTGCAAAAGGTTTAAAAACCTACAAAACGATCTAGGAATTAGGGAAAAGGACTAAAAACCTTCAAGAAGGCCAGAAAGTTCTGCAAAAGGTCTAAAAACATCTAGGAATTTGGAAAAAAGACTAAAAACCTTAAAGAAGACCAAAAAATGTTGCAAAAGGACTGGGAACTTGCAAAGCGTCCTAGGGATGTTGCAGAACGTTTGAAAATCTTAAAAAAGACCCGGAAATGTTGCAAATGGTTTAAAAACCTACAAAACGATCTAGGAATTAGGCAAAAGGACTAAAAACCTTCAAGAAGGCCAGAAAGTTCTGCAAAAGGTCTAAAAACATCTAGGAATTTGGAGAAAAGACTAAAAACCTTAAAGAAGACCAAAAAATGTTGCAAAAGGACTGGGAACTTGCAAAACGTCCTAGGAATCTTGCAGAACGTTTGAAAATCTTAAAAAAGACCCGGAAATGTTGCAAAAGGTTTAAAAACCTACAAAACGATCTAGGAATTAGGGAAAAGGACTAAAAACCTTCAAGAAGGCCAGAAAGTTCTGCAAAAGGTCTAAAAACATCTAGGAATTTGGAAAAAAGACTAAAAACCTTAAAGAAGACCAAAAAATGTTGCAAAAGGACTGGGAACTTGCAAAGCGTCCTAGGGATGTTGCAGAACGTTTGAAAATCTTAAAAAAGACCCGGAAATGTTGCAAATGGTTTAAAAACCTACAAAACGATCTAGGAATTAGGCAAAAGGACTAAAAACCTTCAAGAAGGCCAGAAAGTTCTGCAAAAGGTCTAAAAAGATCTAGGAATTTGGAAAAAAGACTAAAAACCTTCAAGAAGACCTAAAAATGTTGCAAAAGGACTGGGAACTTGCAAAACGTCCTAGGAATGTTGCAGAACGTTTGAAATTCTAAAAAAAGACCCAGAAATGTTGCAAAAGGTTTAAAAACCTACAAAACGATCTAGGAATTAGGGAAAAGGACTAAAAACCTTCAAGAAGGCCAGAAAGTTCTGCAAAAGGTCTGAAAACATCTAGGAATTTGGAGAAAAGACTAAAAACCTTCAAGAAGACCAAAAAATGTTGCAAAAGGACTGGGAACTTGCAAAACGTCCTAGGAATCTTGCAGAACGTTTGAAAATCTTAAAAAAGACCCAGAAATGTTGCAAAAGGTTTAAAAACCTACAAAACGATCTAGGAATTAGGGAAAAGGACTAAAAACCTTCAAGAAGGCCAGAAAGTTCTGCAAAAGGTCTAAAAACATCTAGGAATTTGGAGAAAAGACTAAAAACCTTCAAGAAGACCTAAAAATGTTGCAAAAGGACTGGGAACTTGCAAAACGTCCTAGGGATCTTGCAGAACGTTTGAAAATCTTAAAAAAGACCCAGAAATGTTGCAAATGGTTTAAAAACCTACAAAACCATCTAGGAATTAGGGAAAAGGACTAAAAACCTTCAAGAAGGCCAGAAAGTTCTGCAAAAGGTCTAAAAACATCTAGGAATTTGGAAAAAAGACTAAAAACCTTCAAGAAGACCAAAAAATGTTGCAAAAGGACTGGGAACTTGCAAAACGTCCTAGGAATGTTGCAGAACGTTTGAAAATCTAAAAAAAGACCCAGAAATGTTGCAAAAGGTTTAAAAACCTACAAAATGACCAAGGAATTAGGCAAAAGGACTAAAAACCTTCAAGAAGGCCAGAAAGTTCTGCAAAAGGTCTAAAAACATCTAGGAATTTGGAAAAAAGACTAAAAACCTTCAAGAAGACCAAAAAATGTTGCAAAAGGACTGGGAACTTGCAAAACGTCCTAGGGATGTTGCAGAACGTTTGAAATTCTAAAAAAAGACCCAGAAATGTTGCAAAAGGTTTAAAAACCTACAAAATGACCAAGGAATTAGGCAAAAGGACTAAAAACCTTCAAGAAGGCCAGAAAGTTCTGCAAAAAGTCTAAAAACATCTAGGAATTTGGAAAAAAGACTAAAAACCTTCAAGAAGACCTAAAAATGTTGCAAAAGGACTGGGAACTTGCAAAACGTCCTAGGAATGTTGCAGAACGTTTGAAATTCTAAAAAAAGACCCAGAAATGTTGCAAAAGGTTTAAAAACCTACAAAACGATCTAGGAATTAGGGAAAAGGACTAAAAACCTTCAAGAAGGCCAGAAAGTTCTGCAAAAGGTCTAAAAACATCTAGGAATTTGGAAAAAAGACTAAAAACCTTCAAGAAGACCAAAAAATGTTGCAAAAGGACTGGGAACTTGCAAAACGTGCTAGGGATGTTGCAGAACGTTTGAAAATCTTAAAAAAGACCCGGAAATGTTGCAAAAAGGTTTAAAAACCTACAAAACGATCTAGGAATTAGGCAAAAGGACTAAAAACCTTCAAGAAGGCCTAGGAATGTTGCAGAATGTCTACAAATATTGCAAACGGATTAAAAACCTTATAAAAGTGTTATATCAGCGTTTTTTTTTCGAACAAAATTTGCATGTTGCAAAATGTTTGGCATTTATTAAGGAAACACTCTAAAAAACGTGATTAGTAGCCAAAAAGTTAGAAAAACAAAAAATATTTAACTTAGATTAGACGCAACAGGACAAGGCAAAGGAACCTGCGAACTACTGGACTTACCGCTCTCCAGACTTGACCTTAATAGAGAAATTCTCGCAGACCAAATGTACGATTTATACACCAGGGACAGAAATTGTGACAATTATTATCCAGCAGTTAATGGTTATGGAAATAATGGGAAAAAGGATTGGCAAAGACCGTATTATGGTAAGTTTAGGTTTTATTTTAGTCTTGGTTGGTATTGTTTACGCCACGTTCGACCTCCCAGTCAAATAGGGCTTCATCGAGGTTCTCCACTTGGTTCAATTGGTTCTCGAAAAGAATTTGGGACACTAGCATTAAATTTACAAGCGTCCAGTACTCCATCCATATATGATTCATTTGTTCCTTTAGTTCTTCCAACTGATCTAACTGCTCCATGTCACACTTTGCTAAAAGTTGTTATCCGGATTATACGTACATATAAAATTTGACAATTTGGACACCAAAAAGAGAGCCGATTTCCAAAAACTACTCAACAAACATACTTTTTTTTTTTAATTTGAAAATGGAAAAACATAGTGAAAATGACACGAAATTGATTGCAATTTGGTTTTAGATGACTCTAGAAATTCCAGAGAATTGGTTTCTATAAAAAAAATCACACTTTTTGGATTTTTTACAACAGAGAACACATTTTGGGCAATTTTGATGTAATCTGTCTAAAACTTGAGAAAACGCTGGTTGATTCTAGTTGGTATTGTGGATGTTATACCGGGTGATTGAAATACATAGTTTAGGCTACAAACTGGTCAAAAAAGCCACCCTATAACTGTCAAAATTACCGAGTGACAGCTTGTCAAAGTGAATAGAACACATTTTAGGCAATTTTGATGTAATCTGTCTAAAACTTGAGAAAACGCTAGTTGATTCTAATTGGTATTGTGGATGTTATACCGGGTGATTGAAATACATAGTTTAGGCTACAAACTGGTCAAAAAAGCCACCCTATAACTGTCAAAATTACCAAGTGACAGCTTGTCAAAGTGAATAGAGCACATTTTAGGCAATTTTGATGTAATCTGACTAAAACTTGAGAAAACGCTAGTTGATTCTAATTGGTATTGTGGATGTTATACCGGGTGATTGAAATATATAGTTTAGGCTACAAACTGGTCAAAAAAGCCACCCTATAACTGTCAAAATTACCAAGTGACAGCTTGTCAAAGTGAATAGAGCACATTTTAGGCAATTTTGATGTAATCAGACTAAAACTTGAGAAAACGCTAGTTGATTCTAATTGGTATTGTGGATGTTATACCGGGTGATTGAAATACATAGTTTAGGCTACAAACTGGTCAAAAAAGCCACCCTATAACTGTCAAAATTACCGAGTGACAGCTTGTCAAAGTGAATAGAGCACATTTTAGGCAATTTTGATGTAATCAGACTAAAACTTGAGAAAACGCTAGTTGATTCTAATTGGTATTGTGGATGTTATACCGGGTGATTGAAATACATAGTTTAGGCTACAAACTGGTCAAAAAAGCCACCCTATAACTGTCAAAATTACCAAGTGACAGCTTGTCAAAGTGAATAGAGCACATTTTAGGCAATTTTGATGTAATCTGACTAAAACTTGAGAAAACGCTAGTTGATTCTAATTGGTATTGTGGATGTTATACCGGGTGATTGAAATATATAGTTTAGGCTACAAACTGGTCAAAAAAGCCACCCTATAACTGTCAAAATTACCAAGTGACAGCTTGTCAAAGTGAATAGAGCACATTTTAGGCAATTTTGATGTAATCTGACTAAAACTTGAGAAAACGCTAGTTGATTCTAATTGGTATTGTGGATGTTATACCGGGTGATTGAAATACATAGTTTAGGCTACAAACTGGTCAAAAAAGCCACCCTATAACTGTCAAAATTACCAAGTGACAGCTTGTCAAAGTGAATAGAGCACATTTTAGGCAATTTTGATGTAATCTGACTAAAACTTGAGAAAACGCTAGTTGATTCTAATTGGTATTGTGGATGTTATACCGGGTGATTGAAATATATAGTTTAGGCTACAAACTGGTCAAAAAAGCCACCCTATAACTGTCAAAATTACCAAGTGACAGCTTGTCAAAGTGAATAGAGCACATTTTAGGCAATTTTGATGTAATCTGTCTAAAACTTGAGAAAACGCTGGTTGATTCTAGTTGGTATTGTGGATGTTATACCGGGTGATTGAAATACATAGTTTAGGCTACAAACTGGTCAAAAAAGCCACCCTATAACTGTCAAAATTACCGAGTGACAGCTTGTCAAAGTGAATAGAGCACATTTTAGGCAATTTTGATGTAATCTGTCTAAAACTTGAGAAAACGCTGGTTGATTCTAGTTGGTATTGTGGATGTTATACCGGGTGATTGAAATACATAGTTTAGGCTACAAACTGGTCAAAAAAGCCACCCTATAACTGTCAAAATTACCGAGTGACAGCTTGTCAAAGTGAATAGAACACATTTTAGGCAATTTTGATGTAATCTGTCTAAAACTTGAGAAAACGCTAGTTGATTCTAATTGGTATTGTGGATGTTATACCGGGTGATTGAAATACATAGTTTAGGCTACAAACTGGTCAAAAAAGCCACCCTATAACTGTCAAAATTACCAAGTGACAGCTTGTCAAAGTGAATAGAGCACATTTTAGGCAATTTTGATGTAATCTGACTAAAACTTGAGAAAACGCTAGTTGATTCTAATTGGTATTGTGGATGTTATACCGGGTGATTGAAATATATAGTTTAGGCTACAAACTGGTCAAAAAAGCCACCCTATAACTGTCAAAATTACCAAGTGACAGCTTGTCAAAGTGAATAGAGCACATTTTAGGCAATTTTGATGTAATCTGACTAAAACTTGAGAAAACGCTAGTTGATTCTAATTGGTATTGTGGATGTTATACCGGGTGATTGAAATACATAGTTTAGGCTACAAACTGGTCAAAAAAGCCACCCTATAACTGTCAAAATTACCAAGTGACAGCTTGTCAAAGTGAATAGAGCACATTTTAGGCAATTTTGATGTAATCTGACTAAAACTTGAGAAAACGCTAGTTGATTCTAATTGGTATTGTGGATGTTATACCGGGTGATTGAAATATATAGTTTAGGCTACAAACTGGTCAAAAAAGCCACCCTATAACTGTCAAAATTACCAAGTGACAGCTTGTCAAAGTGAATAGAGCACATTTTAGGCAATTTTGATGTAATCTGACTAAAACTTGAGAAAACGCTAGTTGATTCTACTTGGTATTGTGGATGTTATACCGGGTGATTGAAATATATAGTTTAGGCTACAAACTGGTCAAAAAAGCCACCCTATAACTGTCAAAATTACCGAGTGACAGCTTGTCAAAGTGAATAGAGCACATTTTAGGCAATTTTGATGTAATCAGACTAAAACTTGAGAAAACGCTAGTTGATTCTAATTGGTATTGTGGATGTTATACCGGGTGATTGAAATACATAGTTTAGGCTACAAACTGGTCAAAAAAGCCACCCTATAACTGTCAAAATTACCAAGTGACAGCTTGTCAAAGTGAATAGTGCACATTTTAGGCAATTTTGATGTAATCTGTCTAAAACTTGAGAAAACGCTGGTTAATTCTAATTGGTATTGTGGATGTTATACCGGGTGATTGAAATACATAGTTTAGGCTACAAACTGGTCAAAAAAGCCACCCTATAACTGTCAAAATTACCGAGTGACAGCTTGTCAAAGTGAATAGTGTACATTTTAGGCAATTTTGATGTAATCTGTCTAAAACTTGAGAAAACGCTGGTTGATTCTAATTGGTATTGTGGATGTTATACCGGGTGATTGAAATACATAGTTTAGGCTACAAACTGGTCAAAAAAGCCACCCTATAACTGTCAAAATTACCGAGTGACAGCTTGTCAAAGTGAATAGAACACATTTTAGGCAATTTTGATGTAATCAGGCTAAAACTTGAGAAAACGCTAGTTGATTCTAATTGGTATTGTGGATGTTATACCGGGTGATTAAAATACATAGTTTAGGCTACAAACTGGTCAAACAAGCCACCCTGTAACTGTCAAAATTATCGAGTGACAGCTTGTCAAAGTGAATAGAGCACATTTTAGGCAATTTTGATGTAATCAGACTAAAACTTGAGAAAACGCTGGTTGATTCTAATTGGTATTGTGGATGTTATACTGGGTGATTGAAATACATAGTTTAGGCTACAAACTGGTAAAAAAAGCCACCCTATAACTGTCAAAATTACCGAGTGACAGCTTGTCAAAGTGAATAGAGCACATTTTAGGCAATTTTGATGTAATCAGGCTAAAACTTGAGAAAACGCTAGTTGATTCTAATTGGTATTGTGGATGTTATACCGGGTGATTGAAATACATAGTTTAGGCTACAAACTGGTAAAAAAAGCCACCCTATAACTGTCAAAATTACCGAGTGACAGCTTGTCAAAGTGAATAGAGCACATTTTAAGCAATTTTGATGTAATCAGACTAAAACTTGAGAAAACGCTGGTTGATTCTAATTGGTATTGTGGATGTTATACCGGGTGATTGAAATATATAGTTTAGGCTACAAACTGGTCAAAAAAGCCACCCTATAACTGTCAAAATTACCAAGTGACAGCTTGTCAAAATGAATAGAGCACATTTTAGGCAATTTTGATGTAATCTGTCTAAAACTCGAGAAAACGCTAGTTGATTCTAATTGGTATTGTGGATGTTATACCGGGTGATTGAAATATATAGTTTAGGCTACAAACTGGTCAAAAAAGCCACCCTATAACTGTCAAAATTACCGACTGACAGCTTGTCAAAATGAATAGAGCGTAATCAGTTAAATTATGACAATCTGAAGACATATACAGACATAAATAATTTGACAACTTATAGATATGGAAAGACTTTCAATAGTAATTCTAACAATGTCAAGACATCCTTTATTTTGACAATTTTGAGACATATTACTGGCTTTAACTTGACAATTTAAAGACAACAAGAATTGATTCTGACTACGTAGACATCCAGACAAGAGTTTTTGACAATTTGAAGGTTTACATGAATAAGTATTTTGGTAGAGAGTAAAACTAGAGTGGCCATAGTAAATTTGGATTGATTTCCACTAAACAACACGTTATGCGCCATAAGAACATAATGCAATACAAATTAATGAATAAACTCAATTATACTCACGCAAATTGGCACTCAATTACGCTGTGAAGTTATGGCTGAAGCAGGAAATGTCATTTTTGACAGCTGAGATGCATTGACTGGTATCACAGTGATGCGTGATTGTTTTCCTGATGTTGTCATGGTAAAAAAAGTGTTGTTGTGTATTTCAGCAACTGAACGGTAACTTTGCACTATTAACCGATTTAGTAGGAAAAATAAATAAGTTACAGGGTGTTTGGTTAATTTTTCGTCAAAATAATTATCTTACAGATAGAAGACCGACAGACCTAGGTCGACCATTAAGACCAATAGACCGATGGGAGGATGACTATGTAAACCCTCCTGCAAGGTTGCCATCTCCATCAATCCCAAACTATGAAAATCGTAGAGGAGGTAGGTTTGTTTGGGATGTTTTGTGTATCAGATTTCCTTAAATTATTATTATATCAATTTTTTGTGTGAATTTCATAGCTAAGCACTGCCTTTAGGATGAATTGTACTCGAAATTGTTAAGTTTAGACGCAAATTGCAATAAAACCAAAATTAAAACGATTTTTGAGTTTTTTTGTTCTGTTTTTTTCAGACTATTCATACCATCACTCACACGAATCACACAGCAGTCACAGTCACCACCACAACGAACACACCACAGTAGATAGATACGATAATCGGCCTGGAATACCATACAGAACGGTTCCCTACCTCCCCGCTCACCCGAAACGGTTCCCGGTGATTATCCAGTTGGATTATGACCGGAAATATCCAGAAAGTGGTAATCCCCGCGACCAAACGCCATCTGGATGGCAGTATGGTCACAATTATAGGTAGATATAGCATGGTTTTTTAAATTTTGTCTTTAAGTGGCTTAGGACCTTTTGGTATGGTAGACCTGATACAGGATGATTAAAATAGCACTCAGTAACTGTCAAAATTACTGAATGACAGCTTGTCAAAGTGAATAAAACACATTATAGGCAATTTTAATGGTCTAAAACTTGAGAAGACGCTGGTTAATTCTAATTGGTATTGTGGATGTTATACAGGGTGATTAAAACGCAAAGTTTAGGCTACAAACTGGTAAAAAAAACCACCCTGTAACTATTAAAATAAGTGGGGACTTTGACAGTATGAAAACTGGTGAAAAAAATATAATGAGCTCAGTAAAGTTTGGTTATGTTATTCTGCATTATATTGCGGGGGTAATATCCCTAGTGGAGCAAAATAAAAAATTGCCAAAATTGTAATTTTTGAATGATTGTAACTTTTTTATTAGAACTCTTATAAATTTCACTAAAACGCCATTAGAAACAGGAGAAAAAATACTACAAAACTGGCCTCTCTAGCTACAAAATTGCCCATAAAACCCACTTGGAGTGACCTAATCTCAATTTTAAGTACATTTTTGGAATCCTCATTACATTTCCTATCACATAACCTGAAAAAACACTAAAAAATTGGGTACAGTCAAGGAAAAAAACGCTGTCAAAATTGGTACCACAAAAGTCTAGGTTTAAAGGACAGTCGGTGAGAAAATTGGCCAGAAAACCCACTTGGAGACATCTAATCATAATTTTAACCACATTTTTGGAATTCTACTTAAATTTCTTATCCCATAACCTAGAAAAACACAAAAAAATTGGGTACTGTCAAGGAAAAAAATGCTGTCAAAGTTTGTACTGCACAAAACACAGTTTAAAATACAGTCGGTTACAAAATTGCCCATAAAGCCCACTTGGAGTGACCTAATCTCAATTTTAAGTACATTTTTGGAATCCTCATTAAATTTCCTATCACATAACCTGAAAAAACACTAAAAAATTGGGTACAGTCAAGGAAAAAACGCTGTCAAAATTTGTACTACAAAAGTCTAGGTTTAAAGGACAGTTGGTGAGAAAATTGCCCAGAAAACCCACTTGGAGACATCTAATCATAATTTCAACCACATTTTTGGAATTCTACTTAAATTTCTTATCCCATAACCTAGAAAAACACAAAAAAATTGGGTACAGTCAAGGAAAAAAACTCTGTCAAAATTTGTACTACAAAAGTCTAGGTTTAAAGGACAGTCGGTGAGAAAATTGCCCAGAAAACCTACTTTGAGACATCTAATCATAATATTAACCACATTTTTGGAATTCTACTTAAATTTCTTATCCCATAACCTAGAAAAACACAAAAAAATTGGGTACTGTCAAGGAAAAAAATGCTGTCAAAGTTTGTACTGCAAAAAACACAGTTTAAAATACAGTCGGTTACAAAATTGCCCATAAAGCCCACTTGGAGTGACCTAATCTCAATTTTAAGTACATTTTTGGAATCCTCATTAAATTTCCTATCACATAACCTAAAAAAACACTAAAAAATTGGGTACAGTCAAGGAAAAAAACGCTGTCAAAGTTTGTACTACAAAAGTCTAGGTTTAAAGGACAGTCGGTGAGAAAATTGCCCAGAAAACCCACTTGGAGACATCTAATCATAATTTTAACCACATTTTTGGAATTCTACTTAAATTTCTTATCCCATAACCTAGAAAAACACAAAAAAATTGGGTACTGTCAAGGAAAAAAATGCTGTCAAAGTTTGTACTGCAAAAAACACAGTTTAAAATACAGTCGGTTACAAAATTGCCCATAAAGCCCACTTGGAGTGACCTAATCTCAATTTTAAGTACATTTTTGGAATCCTCATTAAATTTCCTATCACATAACCTAAAAAAACACTAAAAAATTGGGTACAGTCAAGGAAAAAAACGCTGTCAAAGTTTGTACTACAAAAGTCTAGGTTTAAAGGACAGTCGGTGAGAAAATTGCCCAGAAAACCCACTTGGAGACATCTAATCATAATTTTAACCACATTTTTGGAATTCTACTTAAATTTCTTATCCCATAACCTAGAAAAACACAAAAAAATTGGGTACTGTCAAGGAAAAAAATGCTGTCAAAGTTTGTACTGCACAAAACACAGTTTAAAATACAGTCGGTTACAAAATTGCCCATAAAGCCCACTTGGAGTGACCTAATCTCAATTTTAAGTACATTTTTGGAATCCTCATTAAATTTCCTATCACATAACCTGAAAAAACACTAAAAAATTGGGTACAGTCAAGGAAAAAAACGCTGTCAAAGTTTGTACTACAAAAGTCTAGGTTTAAAGGACAGTCGGTGAGAAAATTGCCCAGAAAACCCACTTGGAGACATCTAATCATAATTTTAACCACATTTTTGGAATTCTACTTAAATTTCTTATCCCATAACCTAGAAAAACACAAAAAAATTGGGTACTGTCAAGGAAAAAAATGCTGTCAAAGTTTGTACTGCACAAAACACAGTTTAAAATACAGTCGGTTACAAAATTGCCCATAAAGCCCACTTGGAGTGACCTAATCTCAATTTTAAGTACATTTTTGGAATCCTCATTAAATTTCCTATCACGCAATATCCTAATTTAAGCCAAAACGTGTTTTCTAATGACTGTAGGTACGACAACCCTCGCCGTAATTACTACATCCCTACAAGACCCCCAAAACAACCCCCACTACCGCAAGATTGGGGACAGTACGGAGGTTCTTATGGTACTGGTACTGCCGTTCTAGAGTACCAAGGTTTCGGTAAAACGGACCGTTACGATTACTGGGGTTTAAACCGGTTCCAAGAAGATAGACCGATTGGGTGAGTTTTTTTTTTCAAAATTTCTATTTCCGCCATTTTGAACGTTAGCTAAAATCCCACTTAAATACATAGTTTAGGCTACAAACTGAGTAAAAAATCCACCCTGTAACTGTCAAAACTACCGAGTGACAGCTTGTCAAAGTGAATAGAGCACATTTTAGGCAACTTTGATGTAATCAGTCTAAAACTTGAAACGACTTCAGTTAATTCTAATTGGTATTGTGTATGTTATACCGGGTGATTGAAATATATAGTTTAGGCTACAAACTGGTAAAAAAAGTCACCCTGTAACTGTCAAAATTACCGAGTGACAGCTTGTCAAAGTGAATAGAGCACATTTTAGGCAACTTTGATGTAATCAGTCTAAAACTTGAAACGACTTCAGTTAATTCTAATTGGTATTGTGTATGTTATACCGGGTGATTGAAATATATAGTTTAGGCTACAAACTGGTAAAAAAAGTCACCCTGTAACTGTCAAAATTACCGAGTGACAGCTTGTCAAAGTGAATAGAGCACATTTTAGGCAATTTTGATGTAATCTGTCTAAAACTTGAGAAAACGCTGGTTGATTCTAATTGGTATTGTGGATGTTATACCGGGTGATTGAAATACATAGTTTAGGCTACAAACTGGTAAAAAGAGCCACCGTGTAACTGTCAAAATTACCGAGTGACAGCTTGTCAAAGTGAATAGAGCACACTTTAGGCAATTTTGATGTAATCAGACTAAATTTCGGGATGTTTCAAGAAAAAGCGCAAAAAAAAAAACTATTTCAGGTACAAACCAAAGGGTTCATACCTTCCCCTACCTTCTCCACCGTACCACGATCAATCAGGAGACCTGGACAATGCCATACTGCCTCCAGAACCTCCAAACACTCTTGTCAACCGTCAAAAAGACGGTAAAACCACTCCAAAACGAATTTTCTGGACAAACTAACCTAAAAAAACTGCAATTCTAGAATGTTCCTTGCGTTCCGCATCCGGTTTCAGGCTGCACAAAGCGGTCATAAGGAAAATACTGACAGTCGCCGATATTTACGAGTGTGAGCTGTTGTGCGTGGTGGAAAAGAGCTTTTCTTGCTCTTCCTACGCTTTCAGGTAGGATTTTCGAGCTTAAACTGGCCAACAAGCGAAGAAAATGACAAATTATAAATATGCAGATATACAAGTCGTCAAGCACCAATCGACAACTGTTACCTAAGCCCAAGAAACTATAAAGAACTGGATTATTACACGGATTTGGAGCCTGACAGGGAATTTGACGTTTACACAATGAACAACCGGCAACAATGCGTGGATCCGCACAATTTTCTGGGCAGAGACGAAAGTGGTAAGTCTACTCCACTTTATAGCTTCATGATCCACAAATGTACATCAACCAACTGTCAGTTGTTTTATAGTTTCATGGACAATACGTTTTTCAAAAAGCATTTTTGGATGCTTTAGTGTTTTTAGCTAATGTTTTGACAACAAAAAGTTGTCAAGAAAATTATTTGACTTCCTGAACACAGTGTCAAGCATTACCGTCTCAATTTGACACTCTAAAATCTTAAAACAGCATTTTTGACTGTCCCAAAGCATCGACAAACATCCTAACTTCAATTTGACACTTTAAAGATATTTAAACAAATCTAAAGCCTTTTTGACTACCCACAGGCATGAAAAAGCCTGTTGTCTTTAATTTGACACTCTATAGGAACTTCAAAAGTGATTCCAAAACTGGTTTTGACAACCCAAACATAGACAGCAGTGTCGACTGCTCAAAGACAGGCAGAAGTATTCTGGCTGTAATTTGACACTCTAGAGACAAGACAGAAATCTTTAGTCCATATTTTAGGAACTAGATGAGCTATCCAAGTAATTTTTTTTGGTGAATTATTAGGCACTTTCTGGGCTATAATTTGGCCAAAAATTGAGTCCTTCATGGTTTTCGCAGAGCCGGATTTAAATATTTGTACTGTTTACACTATTAATTAACTGTCTCAGCTAAACGACATCTTTTACACCTCGATGGTTGTAGATTGTTTTTGGCGCGTGCGCAGCGGCCAACGTCTAGACCAATCGGTGGTGTGCGACTCGTTAACTGTCAAATCAGCCGTCGACTGTCAAATCGAATGTCTCCGGTCTTACCGGTTCGTCTGTAGGTCGTACAGTTTCCGGTACGGCTCGCCCGCGATTGGCGGCGCCATTGACAATTGTCAGCTGACCGATTGGCCGTCACACGAACTGAACCCAAAGTACCATTTTGTGCCGGAACCCGGTTTCGAGATTTACCACAGAGCTAGTTATGGGCACGGGTGCGAACCCAGGCCTGGCGGTACCAAGAATGGCGGTTTCAGCGACCCGGGTGTCCAACTAGATCAAAGTAGGTACTTGGAAGCTGGATTTGATTTGGTTCACTTTGGCGGTTTTAGTGTGTTATGTAGGTTTTGGTTCCGGCTCAAAACTGCTCGAGGAAGCCACCGTGAAGTACCTGGAGGTACCCACCGAGTTGGACTGCAAAATGGAGTGCTCTAAGGCTAGGGAGAGCACAATTTTTAGTTGCATGACCTTAAGTTTTCAGTAAGTACTTACTACTTTACTGGTTTATACTTGTTAGGAGAAACTGAATTTTGAGCTTCAAATTAAGCTGAATTTTGCCTTAGTACTATTGTCAAAACTTATGACTCTTAACTCTTCAAGTTTTGGAGATATTGATTTTTAAAGTGTTGGTTAAGCTGGGTTTATACAGTGGCACAACATATAATTTTTAACCAATGAAAAAAGCTTATGACAACACGTGATAAATGTCATTGCAATGTGAAATGTTATTTTTCTGTCACTTGCCATTTGTCAATCATGTCAAGCACAGATACTATCATGTATTGCACATAAACTGGCAATACTACACATTTTTATTTGGAATTGAGAATATACTTACTGCAGAGTGAGGGCAAGACGTTGTTTTGGGCTAATTGGATTTGTTGTCTTGTCTTTCTGCAGGAATGGCCCCACAAGAGCTAATAACTTATGGAACAGTTCTGGAGTCATTTGAAAAACTGCTCTGTATCATGTTTTTCTGCAAACTGAACTATTTTTACAAAAACACTATGTTCATTGCGTTTTCTATTCATGGGTCGCGTTTTAAACCTCCATATTCTCCTTTTCTTGACTAGCTGCAGCACCCATCAAGAGTAGAAGGCCCAATTGTTGCCAAGGTTCCATCTGCAATTGTTTAATAAATTCTTGATGTAAAGAGAAACTGATTAGCTCTAGATAGTTTTTACCACTAAACTCTGTTTTTTCCGTAGACACTTCCACTGTTTTTATTGCACTAAATGACCAAAAAACCACAAATACAAAATCAACAACAAACCACAATTCTCGAACAATCCAAATTCATAAACAAAACAATAACGCAATACAATGACGGATGACGGACGGCGGATGTCAAAATATGACATTACAAAATTTTGCGCATGCGTCAGCTGTTTTCGCATAAAAATTGCATTCAAATTCAAAGTTATAAATTCTTTCTATGCGGTATTGTGCAAGTGTTAAGTGTTGTGCGCTGTATAAACCCAGCTTTAGCCAGTTTGAGAGAAATTGAATTATATCGCAGGAACTAAACGAGTTATCGACCTGATTTTTTGTGAGAATTGTCCGGCATAATGTGGACTATAACATACTCGAAAATCATCAAATCATCCATGGTTTTCACAGGGTCGGAACTAGAAAAAAGTAGGAAAACCAAGATCCTTAAAGTCATCAATTTGGTCCAGTTTTTTGACTGATTTTCACGCTATTTTCCGTGCATATTACCAAGATTGAATATTTCAGGACTGACGGACCGAAAAACGGACCAAACTGTCTACTCTCCGACATAACACAGAGAGATCTACTACCGAACGTAGATTTCATCCACGATCCAAATACGTGGATGTTTTCCTGGGACAATTCAAAGCCAGAATGTGCGAACGCAGCTTTGCAGCCTCCACGCGAATCTGGGAACGCACTGGTTCCTTCTGGAAATCGTGGAATAGGTAATTTAAATCGCAGTTTTAAGGAAAAGTTAACTTTGACTTTTTTTGGAATGAAACAGACAATCCTTTGGATGTGTGGAAGGTTTACAGTGTAAGTGGTTGGCCTTGTAAACGTGGCACCGAGTGCCAGGAGAACCACCAGGCTGGGTTCTGGTACTGTAACTTAGAAGGCGGTGGCAAGGATAGTTGGGACTATTGTTGCAGTCCTGCGCATCACTGTGGTCTGTCCAATGGTTACTCATATTCTTGGTAAGTTGGTAATTTTCTTTACAGACTTGTGACTAGTTCTGGAGAAAAAAAATTTGTAACTTTAAGTTCATAAGACACTAAGTTGGATTTTTCTCCAATACGGCCCTGCCAATTGAGTTATATTAGTGCAATTTTTTTTGAATACTACCAAGACCCATGGCCAGGTCTGGTAAAAAAATCAGGGTTGTACTCCATTTGGTTTTGGAGAAAATAATTCTGAAAATTATTGTAGTTTTTTTACGATTTTTTTAGTCTTTTGACTAGTTTATATGATCAGGTGTTACGTGGGACCATCAAAAACGCAATGGAGGAAATGCAGCGACCAGTACTACCCTTACTCCCACAACTCTCTGGACCGTTTCGATGGTAATAGGGGACCATGGGACTCTTCAGCAGGGTTGCCACCTCCACCTCACCATTCTGGGTTTAGGCCTGACCGACCTGACGGTCCTGTGCATCCTCCAGCTTACCAAAACAGCCTCACAGGTCCCAATCAGCCTCAATTTGAGCAGGACTTTAACGAGGAGTTTCTCAACCCTCCAAAACCAGGTAAATCCCATCTAAATTGGTTTTTTGTCGGTTATTTTGAAATAAGACGTAGTAATTTAGGGTTTTAATTTTGGGGTAGTTATGAGTTAATTTGAACTTTTCTAGGTGGTTTTGGACCACCAAGACGCTGGCCAGTGGCTTATTTACACAAAGAATTACCACCCAACGTTACGGCACTTGGAGCGTCATCAGACAAACAGGGTCGATCATCGGACAGTTTGAGCATTCAAAGCCTGATCAACACTCTACAAAAGAGTGAAAATCGTTCGCAGGAGGCTGTGGTAATGACAGTTGTTCCGCTTACGGTCACCGAACTGTCAGAAGTGAATTTGACAAGTAAAGTGCCTTCAGCCAGATCTTTAAGTCGTTATGATGGTAAATTTAGACGGGGTGTGATTACTAGAACTAATTCAACTGCCAATAGTAATTAAAGAAAATCTTAACTGATGTATTATTGTAATTTGATACTTTGCTGATTAATAAATTTGTTTTTACTAAGTAAGTGTCATTCATTCCACTATGGTGGACGACCCCATTATCCATTATCAATACCTTTTTCTACGAGAGTACGACAGCATTCGGCAAGATGGCATCAGTGTGTTTTTAAGGTTAGCAAGGGACAGAAATATAATCATTGACAATTGATAGTGTTTTGACATTTGACATGACTCACAAGAGGTTCGTCTTGTTTTGTCAGAACACGAGTGACGCGACGCCATTTTTATTTTTTTCAGTCTTCTAGGGTGTTTTGTGAAGGTGGTTGTGTTGTCTCCATTTGTTGTGATTTTTCGGTATTCACTAATATTGTTAGTGGGTTTGTAATTTAGTCAACACGATTTCAGCGAAAAATGGTACGTAAATTGTGCTTAAGTTGATTTTAGGTTAAGTAAATTGTAAAGTAAGGAGGCCGGCCTCTTTGACCAGCCACAAGGTTTACTAATCTTTTAAACCCTATTCTTGGCAGCTTGGGGTGTTTCTTGGTATGCAGGGATGGTTTTGAGAACTATAGTCTTTACCAATTAGTAAACCACCCTGTTGGTACAGGCATTTCACACTTCCAATTCCACCATAACCTTTGTTCAGTAGTAAAATGTAACAAAATATATTTTTTGAGGAGCCACACAAGTTTCAAAGTTATGGTTAAATAAATTACAGTAATTTCCTGTCACTAACTAACACATACATCTAAGGTAATGATTATAGTTAAACCTTGCTTTGACTTACTTTTTTGATTTTGTTTATTAAAATGTGAGGTTTATTTGGCTTTATTTAATTTGATTTCCACCTTTACTATATAGTTATGGAAATTTCAAATTATATAGTCTTAAACTCACAAAAGTTGACCATCACCAAAGCAAGCTTCCCAACTAGGCCCTAATTCTCAAAACTAGGGAACAGAATTCAAGTGTTGATAGAATGTGACAGAAGAAGGTGACAATGACAGATTGCTGTCACATTCTGCAGACCTTTTCCTTTCCTCATTTCAAGAATCTGCATTCTGGTGCAGTCACTTGGTTAACTCTCTGTGACTTCCAAGTTTAATGAGAAAGATTTATGAAAATTTTAAAGGGAAAATGAAGCTTCTAACATAAAAACTGAATTTGGGGTGAATTTTAGTTCAAATTATATAAGGGGTGTTCAATAATTGTTATGGTCCTAGTTGGCTGTGGTTCTCTCGTTCATATTGACTGCATTTCTTTTCAAGCTCCATAGAGCGAGCAGTGCGTTTTTGACGTCACAATGACGTAATTTGACAGTTGGTTAAATTATGCTTTTGCTAAATTACGTCATCGTGACGTCAAAAACGCACTGCTCGCTCCATGGAGCTTGAAAACGAATGCGGCTATAATAATTTAACGTTAACGTTATCTAAGACATACGCTTTTTGTGACAATTGCCATGGATAGGCGACTGACCATAACAATTATTAAACACCGGTTACTTTGTTTTGATGCAGTCATCTGGTTAAAGCTGTGTAACCTCCAAGGTTAATTAGGGATATTTATGACAATTTAGCTATTTCAGGACAACTACCAGCAACGAGGCAGATCAGAAAACACTACCAAAGTGTTTGTTGGTAGTTTGCCGGCGGGGGCAACCGTTGACGATCTACGTAAACTGTTTGAACCGTACGGTGTGATTGCCGAGTGCGACATTTCGAATAAATGCGGCTTTCTGCACCTGGAAGACCGCGATCTGGCCATGAAAGCCATTAACGACTTGAACGGAACTGATTTTATGGGATCGAGAATTTCGGTGGAGAAGGGCAGAGTGAAACCACCACGTCGTCCGGGCGGTCCAATGAGAGGTGGTGGTGGTGGACGGGACCGAGGAGGTCCTTATTCTAGGGGCGGCGGCGGTAGAGATTTTCGTGGTGGAAGAGGCGGTGGCGGTGGATTTGGAGGTCGTGGAGGTGGACGTAAGATTTTATTACCATTTACCTAAACCAATAAGTAGTTTGTGATTGGTCTACCAACTATCAAAGGGACTCTACGTGAATAATTGTATTAGGAAACTTTATTCCACTGGGTGGTGGAGGTGGAGGTCGTGGTGTTGGTGGTGGATACGGTGGTCGTGGACGAGGGCCTCCTGGAGGCGGTTATGAGGATAGACGAGCCGGAGGCGGTGGTTATCCCTCTCAAGAAAGAGGTTACGACCCTTACGGAGTGCCAGCCCCTGCACCGCGTTACGATGATCGGGGCGGATACGGTGACGTACCACCCCGAGGACCCAGTGCTTACGACGATAGACGGTAAATACTAAATAGAATTTCATTTTAGTAATTTTACAACTTTGTGATTGTCTAGGCCTGCTCCAGATGATGGTTGGTCGACTGGTGGTGGCGATTTGTACAGTCGGCGAGATGCTGGACTTAAACCAATGTAAGTAATCATGATTTCTTTGTTGCTAGTTCAGTTTACTTGTTGTTGGGAAAATGGAATTTTTATCGCAATTTTCTGAAGAAAAATGATGTTGCCAAATGATCTGCATAATACCTCGAAAACTGCAATGCTTGACAAAACCGTAGCGACCAATTCCTATAAGTACCAATATTTGTTTATTGCACATTTAACAAACAAACGAAACAGGCGGCAACTATGCTTTAATCTCATAATTGAAGGAACATTGAATGACATCTGAAGTTGACGTACATACTGTCAAGTATTAGTTATCGTCTGTGAATTATGCGACGTTGCCAAACGCTTTTTTTTTCGTTATTAATATTTAATACTTCAACTGAATTTTATTTATAGTCCGGATTTCTAGGAATTTTGCTTTTTTTAAATAATAAAAGCAACCAACCTTTGACATTTAATGTGATATTTTTCATGGTTTTTTGCATTTTTTTTGGTGCTTAATTTTTCTGTGATATTTGCTGTTATTTTGTATAAATTAATTTACAATTGCAATAGCTATATTGAGATATTGAAGGCTTCTGAGAGACCAATTATCTGTTGCAAAATGGATAAGTATCAATTTACAAATTTAAACTGATCAAATGCTCCGAAGTAATCTAAAAACATTTCAAAACACTATAGAAGCTCTAAAATGCCTTGCAAAAGTTTACAAAACAGCCTAGAAGCTTCCAAATGCTTTGAACTGCTCAAACACTTTTCAAATGCTCCTAAAGTAGTCTAAGAAGGTTTTAAAACATTACAGAAACTCCAAAATGTTTCTCAAACTGTCGAAAGCCTTCAAGAACACTCCAGAACCTTTTCTTATTTCAATGTTTTTTAGGAGCGGTGCTGGAGTAGCTGCCAGTGGTTATGACAGGTACGGTGGCGCTGCCGGCGCATCCAACGGTTACAGCGCCACTGGTGGCGGTTATGGAGCTGCGGATACTGCCGGTGGTTACGGAGCGCCACCGGCCAGTGTTGGTTACGGTGCGCCCGCAGCTGGTGGTTATGGCAATGCGGCAGCGAGTGGCAGTTACGGCGGCGGCTATTCTTCAGCCGGTACTGCCGCAGGTGGCTACGGTGATAGGTAAGTCATTATTGTTGCTTATGATAAACTACTTTTGGTTTTATTATTAGTTAACAATTATTGTAAATTGACAGCTACAGTGGTTATGGAGCTACCGCTAGTAGTGGTTACGGGGCAGGAGCAGTTGCTACAGGATATGACGATGGATATGGCAACGTTGCAGCACCGCGAGGCGGTGTTGGAGGAGGTGGCTATGACTCTTCTTATCCTCCCCTGCCAGCTCAGAGAGGGTAAGTGAGATTTCTATTTACCGTCCAGTGTACCAGTAAACAGTGTAAGCAAACGCGCTACTTAGAATAAGTTGAATTATTCGTAAAATACCAGGAAAAAGTTTCTACGGCTGCGCCATGCGTAAACGTACATTTCAATTTCAAGGGGAAAAGTAAATTGAATAAGGTTTATTATGCTTTAATTCATAATTTTGGGTGATCTGTCCCTGATTAGCGGCGTTGTAAATGTTCTCAGTTTTCATTGTATTAGTAATTAATAGAGTCCGGATTAAAAAGCACTAAATTATCGAATTTTTGGCAAAAACTCTTTGAAAAACCGTTTTTTTTTTTGGGAGTTATTTGAAAATGTCTAAAAAACATTTTAACTTGGCAATGTTGTATTTTGAAGGTCACGTGACCGAAAATTTTGGCATGTTGCTACAATTTCAATTCTTTGTAGATTTAAAGATTAATATTAACAAGTTTTTGATTTGAATTCTAGTCACGTGGCGAAAAAGTTTAGCATGTTATATACAATTTCAATTCTCTCTAGATTTCAAATTCGTTTCTGGAATTAGATAGATTCAATAACGATTCTGGAATTAGAGGCATTTGGGAATTCTTAGACGGTTCTAGAATTTTTTGGGAGCATGTAGACTGTTTTGATATTCTTTGGGGAGCTTCTAGACTAATTAAAGATCATTTGGAAGATTTTAGACTGTTTTAGAAGACTTTCGACTGCTTGAGAAGCATTTTGGAGTTTCTCTAGTGTTTGAAAACCTTTTTAGACTACATTGGGAGCATTTGGAAAATGTTTGAACAGTTTAAAGAGCATTGAAGGTTCTGGAGTGCTTTTAAGGCGTTTGAATCCTTGTAAACAATTCTAGAAAGTTTTTGAAGCTGTTAAACTGCTCTAGAAGCTTTTAGACTGTCTTGAAATCTTTTGAGAGCGTCCTATTGGCGTTTCAAGTTAAGTCAAATTAATCGCAGCGCCAGTTGAACTAAAATCGGACAACCCGTTCCTAACCTAAAGTTATAAATAATATGATACTGTCAGTTCATATTTATGAAACCAGTGATAAATTTCTAACCAAAATCAACGTAAACAAACGGAGAAATGACAGCTGGAATGCCTGAAACTGTTTTCAAAACTGATCACCAGAGGGAGTATCTCTTATCTTGAAACATTTGGAAGCTTTTTAGGCTGTTTTGTAGGCTTTTGCAAGGCATTTCTTCTATAGCGTTTTGGAATGTTTTCACATTTTTTTAGACTACTTCAGGATCAGTGGTCACTTTAAATTTGTAAATTGTAACTTACCCATTTTACAACAGACAATTGGTACGTTTTTGTCTCTCAGAAACCTTCAATATCTCAATATAGCTATTGCAATTGTAAATTAATCCATAGAAAAAATAGCAGCAAAATTTGTAGAAATCTGGACTCTAATAATTAACAATGTTTATTCCACAATGAACCTATGATACAATAATTTATGATTTATTTTATGACACCTCAACAAACTACGTCTACGTATAGTAATTACGGTTCTGATGTGCGTCCCCGAGATGATATATGTCTCGTTCGAGTAACATAGATAAATCGATCGAGTTTTGTATTATCGGTTCATGGTTGCGCATGTTTTAATTACACATTCCTTTTTGTATTGTAGCTACGGAGGCGGAGGTGGCGTTGGCGGCCGAGGCGGCGCCCCCAGGCGTTACTAAAAATATGCGCTATATTTGCGGGCTCGTATTAGCACGGAAACTACGATTTTTTCAATTTCCACGTGCGCCCCCTATAAAAATTGTAGTAAGTTCTCGTGCAAGGCGTATATCATAATTTTATTGGTACTTTTTAAAAGCGCACGTCACGTCAGTGTGTGTCTAGGTATATTTCAGTTAGTTTTTTGATTTGTACCAGTGTGGGTAAGACCATGCGTTTTTTTCGAAATAAATTGAAATATCAATGGTAATAATTAGTTGTTAGTCTGTTATGAAACCTGACAAATTTTCCAATCCAACCGTTTGCGTTTGTGTCAAGTTATACGTTTCGTGAATAAATCTACTTGTGTAGTTTGGCGTAAATTCATCAGTGATTGGCCAGCTGAAAGCTTTTTCTTGACCAATCACTAACTAGTTTACACATGTATACGTTAGTTGCGTTAACAAATTTGGATTTGGAACTTCGTTCGATTATTTGACTGGAAAACAACAGGAACTTAAACGAAATAAAATTACAGGTGAGAGTACAAAAAAAAACAAATTTAAATGGTAAGTCCACACGGCATTTACGTCAATCTCAGTACAGGGTGACTCAACGATAGAGTAAACTTACAACCTATTTTTAACACATTTTTAGATTCTCCATGGAATTTCAAAACTTTTTTGTTAAAAATGTCATATACCTAAACCTAGTAGTTGCAAAATATTTGTTTTTACTATGATGGAAAATTGTCTGTATTGCCAAAGGTAAAATACTCTCATTTGGTGAAAACTTTCTACAGGGACGACAAAAAAGATTTGTGCAGGTACACTTGCGGTAGATGCTACAGGGCGTTCAATTTTTTATTTTTTGTACCATCGTGTAGGCCGTGAAATTCTATTTAAATCACCATCTATAGTATTTATAGCAAAATTGTCAAATAACCGGATTATTTTGACAATAAGTGTCAAAAGTACAAATTTCAGTCAAACATGCGTTAGGTCAAATTTTGACAGGCCGTAACTCGGCTATTTTGACAGTTGGCGAGTCGATTTTTTACCATCGTGTAGGCCGTGAAATTGTCTTTAAATCACAACCATCAAACTTAACTTAAAATATTTTTAAAAAATTTCTAGTAAATCTGTATACAGGTGTGGTAAATCCAAAAGCGACCATAGAAAAACCGTGTAACGGACAGAGAAACGTAGGTAATTACGTGCGCGGGAGAAATACAGAAAACGAAAAAAATATCAAGTAGGCCATATTTTTAGCGCGCTATTGCCAAACGCCGTAAGTATTCAATACCCTCGACAAACTTACTTACGGCGTTTGGCAACAGCGCGCTAAAAATATAGCCTACTTGATATTTTTTTCGATTTCTCTCTTTCTCCCGCGCATGCAATTATCTACGTTTCTCTGTCCGTTACACGGTTTTCCTATGGTCGCTTTTGGATTTACCACACCTGTATTTTTTTTTTTTGATAAAAACGTAAATATTTTATTTTTTACGTCAGTTAAAACAATTTGAAATGTTTATTCTTACTCAATTGATATGTCGAAAGGCGATGCTCAGATTTTAGTCTAGTTAATACAAGGTGGTCCAAATTACACCCTGTATATTCGAAAGTAATTTGAAACTGTACAACTCAATATTCTCTTTTTCGAACCTAATAAACTTGCTCTATCGTTGACTCACCCTGTAACAGTGGGGGAGGTTTCTGATTGGTCAAAATGACCAATCACAAACTTACCAACAATGCTGTGACGTACGCATTAATGACAGAAATCGTTATACGGAACTCGAATTACCGACCGAGATGCGGACCTGGGGCGGACAAAATGTAATCGTGCGTTCATAAAATCGCCCCCGCCCCCTAAACGTAAACAACGATTCGTCACAAGAGGTACGTTAATAAGTAAACGAGTTTTGAGGCGTAAACTCATCGGCTGGTAAACATTAAAATAAAGGCATGTCGCAACTTGTACCGAAAATCGATTATATACTTGCGCTCTTCAGATTGTTAGCGTCTTCAACGTCACAAAAATGCCTTTATTTTTAATGTTGGTTTTGATTTTGAATTATATTACAGTTTTATTTTTTTTGGGGTTTTCTAGGTACGCATCTTGGGAGTAACTGGGCCAAAAAATTTGATTTGATGACGGTGAACCTGAAAGAGTGCTTGTGAGGGTGACAGTTTCTGGTTGATTTGACAGTCACATGTGAGTATCAAAAGTTTCTATTAAGAACTTTCTTTCATATCAAGTTTACAGTTGATGACAGGCAGTACAACAGAGAAGCGAATGAGTTAATAATGTAACTAATAATTGTGTACATTTTCTTTTTACAATAAACTACAGTTTTCATAAAGGGCCTAGGATGTCTCGGGCTTCGTCGTCCAAATTTTCCATTTCTTCCATCGCCTCCGATTCTTTCTGAATTCGCCGCAATTCGTTTAGTACTGCAATCTGTTCTGCTCTAGTGATCATGTCTATTACGGCCGCTCGGGCTTCCTCTTCAACGAATTTATGCTAAATCAAGTTACGTTTCAGATGATGATCCAGAAGACGAAAAGATTTCAACACAGAAACGGCTCAGACAAGGTAGGTGATACCAATAGACTAAATGATAAGTACAGGCGACCAGCGCAATGTAATTAAAGTGGCACCTGAAGCTTCTTAATGTATTTCGGCCGCTTCAGTTGTACAGGTAAACTCTAAGAGATGGCGCTAGTACAGCTCGTCGTTACAGACATAGTTCCCAACTTTTGCAGTATTTCGCATAATCCACTTTCTTTTGCTGGACTGCACAAGAAAGTTTGATTTTTTTCAAATAAATTTGAGTTTAAGTTACTCGTTTTTTGTAAAACTAAACTAGATAAGAATTTCTGGTTTGAGGTATCGATAATAAAGATTCTATTTATTTTAAGAGTCACGTGGAACTCTTTTTTAACGTCATAACAGAATCCTGAAAGTCACGTGACCGTTTGTAAGATTCAAATGTCATTTTTAACGTCACGTGACCGTTTTTACGTTTAGACTATTTTTTTTTTCAAATCGCTTGACTTTTTCAACGTTAAAAACAGATCCTGAAGGTCACGTGACTCTTAAGATTAAAAATGGAATTTATAATATCACATGACAGTTTTAATGGTCGTGTGAAGGATCGCGTAATCGTTTTTCAGTTTAAACTGATATTTTTAAAGACACGTGACCCTGTTTACGGTCCAAACGCCCACGTGACAATTTTCAATAATCTTAACATCAAAACGAAAACCTAAAGGTCACGTGACGGTTTTAGATGTCAAAGCATTAATTGAGGAGTCACCTCTGACTCCTTATAATGTGCAAATGGTCACGTGACTCTTTTTAGAATTCATAAAGTCGCATAACGATTTTCAATAATCAAACATTTATTTTTTTTAAAGTCACGTGACTCTTTTTTAACGTCAAAACAGAATCCTGAAAGTCACGTGACCGTTTTTTTGGTTTTTAAACTGATCCACTAAATCACGTATCCGTTTGTAAGATTCAAATGTCATTTTTAACGTCACGTGACCGTTTTTACGTTTAGACTATTTTTTTTCAAATCGCTTGACTTTTTTAACATCAAAACAGATCCTGAAGGTCACGTGACTCGTTTAAGATTATAAATTGAATTTATAATATCACATGACAGTTTTAAATGTCATTTGAAGGATCGCGTAATCGTTTTTCAGTTTTAACTGATATTTTTAAAGGCACGTGACCCCCTTTACAGTGCAAATGGCCACGTGACAATTTTAAATTATTTTAACGTCAAAACGAAAACCTAAAGGTCACGTGACTGTTTTAGATGTCAAAGTATTATTTAAAGAGTCAAGTGATTTTTTTTTTAATGCCAAAATGGAACCCTGACGATCACGTGACTGTAAATGACAAAATATTATTTGACGGGTCACGTGACTATTTTCAATAATTAAATTTGGTAATTTTCAAGATTACGTAACCGTCATTTAAGGTACAAATGATCACGTGACTGTTAATAACTAAACTAAAAATACAACAAAGTGAAACACAAAATTAAAGAAAACACACAGACAACGCCGCATTAAAACTGACGTTTCCCAACAGAATATGTTCCATTGTACAGAATTTTCCCTTCCATTGCCACTGTTTGTCTATACTTATCATTTTAGTCTATGGTGGTACTAACCCAACGTTCTTTGGCAATTTTATTTCGCGTATCGTTCAGTAAATCCATTTCGATTTTGTTAACGTCGTCCATTTGCTGATTGTAGCGGTATTTAAACAACCAATGCCCTAAATAATGTATAGGGTCTCTGGGTTGTAACGTGGTGATTTCTGCTAAAGCTAGAGCTAGGGGCTTTCCTAAATTCTCTTTCAAGTAACCCACGTCCTCAGAGGACATGCGGCTCGCCGTAGACACTGACGACGATGCAGTAGTTGCTGTAAAACCGAAACAACTAAACTACCACCACTTTTAATGTTTGTGGACTTACACGTTAACTGATCCTCGTCCAAGTTCGCTTTAAGATCGTTCAACATGTCCGAACTGAGGTTTTCCAACAGTTTGGAATTTTTCGCCTGTTTGAACGTTATCGTTTGTCCGTCCCCAGTTATTAATTGACCGGACTGTAGTAGTTTAAGACCTTTCTGCTCTAAAAACTCTAAAACCAGGCAACTGAATAAACAAACACTCATTTATTTGGATTTAATAGTTGCACAGTGCCAATACGCTTATAAATTATACAGAGACAAATATCTTTAAAAGACTTAATCAAAACGGCTAAACTACCTGAAAGCTTTTCGTCCGGGTAAACGACTTTCCACCCGGTCGTCTGGAGGGCGGTAAGTTTTTCAATTTCTGCGTTGAAATGGTCTAGTTCGCCCGCAAATTTTGCGTCAACTAATCTAGCTTGCGAGTCACTCAAATGGGACTTTTCAGCCTCAATTAAAACTTGCAGTTTGTTGAGACCTTTGGTTAGCTTGTCAAAGTTCAAGTCCATAACTTGAATAGCGCGCTCGTAAGATTTTTGTGCCTCCTTGTATAAAGTTAACAAATCATACAGGGTAATTCAAATTCGTACCTCTCGGAAACTATAAGAGATACGAAAAAGTTTAAATCAAATCAGTTTTAAAAATTTCGATTCCGAAAAAATTTTTTTGTTATTTCTAACCTTATTTGACACTTCGTCTTATGAACGGCAGCAAACAAAAATAACTTACGCAAATAACCTCAAGTTTTGATTTTAAACCGTAAAAATTCGTCTAATCTTCAAAAAACTCAACAACTGTCACCACTATTTCCGCCATATTGGAATTTTTGACAAGCACCTTCTAGGCTTTCTTGTATAGTAGGCGGTGCCGATGCACGTCATTGACGTTTAACGCACCACGTTGCCAGATGTTTTTTTTATCATTAAAACCTGAACTTTACATCAATTTTGTATTTATTTATTTTTTATATACAGGGTGGTCCAGTTTTAAGTGTCAATAATTCACCATTTGACAGCCAATCAAAAAATAAGTTGACTTGCATTGTGTCATTTTTCTGAAAAACGTTTCTTAAGGAAGATACAGTCCTCCAAATTTCAATTTAACATCCAAGACTTGTGAGAGTCCAAATTTGTACTGAATAGTCTAAAAACTTTTTTACTACTAGGAATGGTCTTATGATTCGCTTTCTCAGACTGCCATCCTGGTTGAGTGTCTGAAACTGGCATTCAAGAACTAAAAAAAGTCCGGAAATCAAGACAAAGATTGTATTGTGCATGAAACTCATTTTTTACTACTAAAAATAATATAAAAGTTGACTTTTAATGCTAGAACTGACTTTACTAGGACTAAAGAGAGTCCAAAAGTATATTTTCAAGACTTTAGTTGGTGTACAACTCAATTTTCTGGACTGGACAACAAGTCTAGAACTAAATAAAATTTTAGGACATTTTATTTCTAAAAATTAGTTTTGAAGACTATTATTGTAGCATTTGGTACCAAAATTTTTTACCTTTATTACTGAAGAAACTTGACTTTTGGAAATAGTCTTAAATTCGATTTTTCAGTCTTAAAAAGCACTAAAAACAGTCTGAATTTCTTAGAGGTGCTACAATTTATTGCACCTATGAGTGTAGAAGTCAATTTAATAGTGAAGAAGCTTGAAATAACATTTTCAAGACTATGGTCAGTGGACACACTGGCTTTTAGGCCTGATAAGTCAAAAACTTTGTAAAGATAGTCTTGAAACTCGATTTGAGGTACTGAAAACAGCCTTAAAACACTAAAAACTGTCTAGTTTATTAAGATATACCCGAATTTTTAACACTGAGGTGTCTAAAAGTCGATTTAATAGTGACAAAGCTTGGAATGCTATTTTAAGTCTATGAAGAATGTAAAAATTGGTGAAGATAGTCTTGAAACTCGATTTTCCAAGCTGAAAGCAGTTTTGAAGCATTAAAAATAGTCCAGAATTCGAAGAAAATGAAAAGCAAAGTAAAAAGCACGAAAAGTTCGTTTTCAAGACAATTTTCATGAATCTAATGTCAATGTCCTGCATCTAAGACTATTTTCAAGACTAAAATATTGAAATTTGTCTTCAAATTATGAAAACTTACTTCAAATGCAAATTTTAAGCTTCTGATGTCACTTTTCATTAGTTCAGTCACATTTTGGGGTTCAAGTCAATTTTTAAGGTTTAAATGTACGAATTTGTAGTAACAAATTCTTGAAAAAGTAGTTTTTATGTCTACAACTCAATTTTTAGTATTAAAGTCTCTCGATTTGCATGAAAACTGGTTACAAACACAATTTTTAAACTTTTTAAGTAAATTTTCCGTTTCCAAGACAATTTGGGTTAGGTTAGTTTTGGTTCTTTGACCGTAATAACGTGTAATAAAGTGCTTGTTCCAAATTTGATCAATAGTGCTCCAACGGTCTGACAGTTATGACAAAAAAAAAACGATTTTTCAAACAGAAATTTCAAAAAAAAATCAAAATTTCAGTTTTTTTTCGGATATCTTCGGAAGTACAACTGCATTTGGTTCTATCTGAAATTGAGCAACGTTGCCCCAATTTAAACTTTTTTGAATGTCTTATAAAGTTTCTGAGATCGCAATGGTGAGCTAGAGTATAAATTTCTGCAGCAATTTCTCTAAAATTACCAGTTTCTGTTCTTTAATACATTCCAAATCCTTCTGGTTGTTCTCTTCCAGTTTCGAAATGTCCTCGTCCACCTGGACAATTTGAAGTGCGTATCCAGGATCTTTGTCGGCGTTTGCTTGCAGTTTCAGCAAACTGTCCTTACGCGCTTTCAGTTTGTCGCACTCGCTACGAAAATTGTACTGCAAATCGTACACTTTATAGTCGAGGACGTTGTTGATTAGTTCGGTTTTCTCGATTATGCCCACGTGGCACTGCAGACTGTTTTTCAAATCCTCCAGGTCCTGCACGACCGCATCGTGAAGGTTCTGGACGCGGCTCAGGTCCCTAAAAATCGGTCCCGCCACACTTACAACGAGATTAACTTGGCACTTACTCGGGAATATCAAAATCGACATTGTCCAACACGCGCAAATTCAATAGGGACAAGCTTCTAGCGAATTCCTTTTCAATTTCTCGCACAAGTCCGAAAACCTCGTCCGAAATCATATTATTTAGCAATATACGTCAATGTCTTGTACCTGTCTAGTAACGACAAAATCCTTTCTTTCCCAACAATCGAAATTTTTCCCTTACAGTTCTTGAAGGAATTGTATTTAATTTCCAGTTTTGCGTCTTCAGTTTTATCGATAATTCCATTTTTTACGGTACGTAACACTTTAATTGCGTGGTTAATTTGGTCAGTTTGGTTTTGTGTAACTAATTTGGACATTGTCGGTCGAGTTGAATAATTTAAGGCAATTCTACTGTAACATTTTAACCTTTAATGAGCCCCCCAACTCCCCTAAACGTTGATTTCAAACTTTAAGGTTATGTTATAAAGTGACACTGACAAGTTTCCACTCCAGATCATCTCATTGCTATATCTATCCTTTTCTAACACATTTATATAATCCGCTCCACAGCAGCGTTGCCAAAGGTACCGCGATCGGGGTACCTCATTTCCAATAGCTCACCCCGCTCGCTCCTCCCATCAAAATCTACCCCGTAATTAAATGAAACAATGCCTTTTGGCATTTTCTCCGGCTTCGACCAATAAATAATAACAAACCGAAACGGTGTGAACTCAGCAGGAGTAGGAATTCATCCTGGTTTGGCCTGAAGCCTAATCGTCATTGTTCTTAAAAAAATCTAAATGATAATTAAATAAATCTACCCCGGAAAATGCCTGAACTGCCCCAATGTATTCAACACATCTACTCCTAAACAAAAAATACGTTTGGCAACACTGCTTCACAGTTTAAAACAATTTTTATAAAGAAGACATACTATACATACATAACCTTATATAACAGCGCACAATAAAACTTCACGGTAGTGCAAGTTTTAACAAAACAGTGGAAAAGGTTTGATTTCTCCGCAATGAGTAAACCAATATTAACATTCGTGACTGGAAACTCAAAAAAGCTGGAAGAATTGAGAGCAATCCTGGGCACGTCCTTCCCCAGAGAAATCGTCCGAGAGAGCGTGGATCTGCCAGAATTGCAAGGAGAAATCGAGGATATTTGCACCAAAAAGGCCTGGACCGCTTACAAACACATCAAAAAACCGTTAATAGTCGAGGACACGTGTTTGTGTTTCAACGCTTTAAAAGGACTGCCCGGTCCTTACATCAAATGGTTCCTGGAAAAGTTGGGGCCTGAGGGGCTGTACACCTTGTTGGCCGGCTTCGAAGATAAAACCGCGGAAACCGTGTGCACTTTTGCTTATCATCCCGGTGAAGAACAGGGCTCTGTGTTGTTGTTTCAGGGCCGGACTGAAGGGGTAATTGTGCCACCGCGCGGACCTAGAGATTTCGGTTTTGATTCTTGTTTCCAACCCAAAGGATATGAGGTTACTTATGCTGAAATGACCAAGTCTGACAAGAATAAAATATCACACCGTTTTAAAGCCTTAGATAAGGTTAGGGAATATTTTACTGTAAATAGTTAGATAATGTTTGTGTGTCTCGTTTTAAGTAGGTACTTGATTGAGGGTACTTGACATGAGGTTTATCAGCAAAAAATGTTTCAGACAGAATAATAAAATCATTTATATTATAATAGAGACACAGTGGACCTGAAAACATAGACTAACTGAAACACTAAATAAAAGTATTAAATTGTTGAATTAATTCCTAAATAAATAAAGCTATAATTGCACTCTATTTACACTTTATGATTATTACTTAATTAGTCATTACAAAGTTAAAGAAATTCTATTGCAAGATTCAAATTATAATAATAAACTTTATACAACATTCAACAAGTTTATGTATATACCACAGTAATTATTTAGAAATAGAATAGTATCACAATCTACAAGTATAATAGTAAATCAGACCAGGTAATTTATTAAAAAATTCTTCAGTAAGTGAAGCTGATTTGGCAACGCCGTAAATTAAAAATCATGCCTGGACTGATTATATAAATGCTTTGAATATACAGCAGTGGAAAGGCCCCTTAACTTGTAATGGACAGATTATTAAATGCAACAGTCTAGTCAACTCCAGCAAAACCTTGGGAACCTTCAATGGCTTTGATCAGTTTCTCTTTAAGCGAGGCGTAGTTTTCGTAAGGCGGTAGATCGAGTCGGTTAAAACTAAAAAAAAAAAACAATCAAACCAACATTAATAAAAACGAAAAACTTACCAAGTGTGCGCCCTCGGGAAGTTATCCGTCGTTCCCCACTTTTCTATTGTAAACAATTGAGGTCCGTTACTGCCATACAACTCTTTGAAACCATTCATAGGCACTCGGGACGTTCCGGTCACGAATTGCAACAGTCTCGCTCTCATTTCGTTATTGAACGACAACACGACCTTTCAACGTGTTTTTAAGTGATTTTGTTCGAGTGTAAGAGAAATGCTCACCCTCCAGAAATATTGCACCACAATATGATTGGCGTGGTAGTCCCCTTTGTACAGGGTGTTCACTTTCCAATCTTTAACGTCGATGTGTTGAATACCGCACATGAGCAGCTCCAGTTCGTGCTCGTCGAATATTTTGATTACGGTCAACGGGACCAGTTCGCTGAAACCGTCTAAAAACGCGTTCATTTGTTGTTGCACTCGTCCCACGAAACGCCACTGGATTATACACCTGAAACTCCCACCATGTTGCCAAAATTCTTTTTAACCAAACACCTACTTGATGTAATCGTCCTTGTTGGAGTTATCCAACGGAATATTGGCCCCGCCTTCGATCAATTCGTGTACAGTGGTATGACCGAACGATTCTTCGTCCACCGAAAACGTCAAATCCAAACCGGACGGATCGTTCTCTTTTATCCACAACAACGATTTGTAATATTCCGAATCGACCGATTCCATATCCTTCAAATCGATCGTTTTTGACAGCATCATTTTGTAAAACGGTCTTATGAAGAATGCTGTAAACGGCTTTTATAGTGATAGTTAAGGCCGATGTACAGGGTGTCCGGATTCAGTATGTTTTGACAGGAAAACGGTAGAAAATAATTAAAAATTAAAAAAATTGACTCCAAAGTTAAAAACGCAGTAATTGTAAACATTCAAGTATTGTCATAGAAACAAGAAATAAATAAACGTCACTTTTGACAGCTGATGTCAAAATTTGAGTCAAAGCCAACTTGGCTTTTAGGATTAAGTTATATAGCCAACTGTCATTTTAATTTAAAATAATAAAATTAGGTACGTTTTTGAGAAAACGGAAGACGTGCCTTAAGAATGTTTTTGCGGCACTTTCATAGGAGTTTTCAAAATTGGCTGAAATTTGAAAAACGCCCTCTAGCGTCGCAAACTGACACGTACACTAGTTTTTTCCTATCTAACCGAGAATAGTTTCCTGTCAAAACCCACTAAATCCGGACACCCTGTACGATGATTACCCATATAAACTAACCATCCAGCAATTTACCGTGGTAGACGGCCATACCAGCGACCCTACCGATAAATTTAAAGTACGCCAAGTGTTCTTCGTTGCACAGTCCGGACGTTGGGTTGATTTGTAGGGTATAATTGTCCCTTGAATAAACGTTTAAATAGCGCAACGAAACATCTGAGGAGCGAGGAGGAAATTACGATTTACGTCCACAAAAGTGATTTTCCAAGAAAACTTTCTTTACCCGGTTCTCTACTGGAAGCAGAAAGTCGTTCTGAATATTTTTGGTATCTTACCAAATTTCCGTAGCTCTAACCGTTTTCGAGATTTCCGACTTTTTTAATTATAATTAGACTCCGAATTTCTAGGATTGGTTTGACATCTAATGTGAACAAATTACGCATAAACACGTCATTTGACAGATTTTTTCATGTTTTTGTGCTTTTTTTGCCAAAAACATACCAATTATCTGTTGCACAGTGGGTAATTATCAATTTACAAATTTAAACCGACCATATAATTTCCAAATGCTCCTGAAGCAGTCAAAATGTTTCCAAAAAAACTATAGAAGCTTACAAAACAGCCTGGAAGCTTACAAAAGCTTTTAAACTTATCATAGAAGCTCTCAAAAGATTTCAAGACAGTCTAAAAGCTTCCGTATGCTTCTAGACCCATCTATAAGGTTTCAAATGAATTCAAAGCAGTCCAGAACCTTCAATGCCCTTCAAACTGTTAAAACACTTTCCAAATGCTCTTAAAGTAGTCTAAAAAGGTTTTAAAACACTAAGGGAACTCTAAAATGCTTCCCAAGCAATCGAAAGCTTTCCAAAACAGTCTAAAAGCTTTTAAAGCACTCTGAAGCCTTCAAAATAAACTTCAACTATTCTAAAAACTCCCAAACGATTTCAAAACAGTCTAAAAGCTTCCGTATGCTTCGAAAGCATTTTAAAAGCTCCCATAAGTGTTCAAATGCTTTAAAAGCACTCCCAAACCGTCAATGCTTTTTAAACTCTCCAGAAACTTTCCAAATGCTCCTAAAGTAGTTTAAAAGATTTCAAAACACTACAGAAACCTGAAAAATGCTTCTAAAGCAGTCGAAAACATTCCAAAAGCTTTTAGAAGACTCTAGAAGCTTTCAAGATAGTCTAAAAGCTTCCGTATGCTTCTAGAGCAGTTTAACATATTCCAAAAGTTTCTAGAACCGTCTACAAGGTTTCAAACGGTTTTAAAGCAGCCCAGAACATTCAATGCTCCTAAAGTAGAACACTACAGAAACTCTAAAATGCTTCAAAACGATCTAAAAACTTCCAAAAGCTTTTAGAACAGTCGAAAAGATTCCAAATGCTCTTCAACTAGTCTAGAATTTCCCAAAAGACATCAAAACAATCTAGAACCGTTTAAGAATTTCCAAATGCCTCTAAAGTATTCCAGAACCTTCAATATGCTCTTTAACTGTTCAAAAATCTTTCAAATGCTCCTCAAGTAGTTCAAAAAATGTCTAGAACTTTGTGCTTTTTTACAGGTTTTTATGCTTTTTTGAGGAAAAATATGTTTTTTCCGTACTCTAATTATAATGGTAGCAATTACATGGAAAAGCAAATATTTCCTTTTAATTGATTGTGTTTTTTTTAAGAAAAAATGGACTTTTATTGTTATTTCCCTTCGCTCAACTTCATTCGACACTCCAACTTACATGGCAGAGTATTCAAATAATCCGTAGTAGGGATTGAACATTTCCTTCGACAGCAAGTAGAACCATTCCCTGGCTAATCCGCCATAGTCCAAGCCTACTTCACCCTCAAACTCTATCCACAACTTGGTTTTGAGTAAATCTACTCGAGGCACGTTAGTTATCACTCTGAAGGAGTCTTCCAAAATGCTTCTTCGACGTACTTTGATTTCGAACTTGTTAGGAACGTTGGTCTGCGCAAGAAAAACCTTACTACTCGTGCCTCAAACGATTCTTTACAATTTACCGGTTTCCGCAGTTGGGTTTTCATGTATTCGTACTTTCGTTTGTAGTCTCTCGAGTACGGAATAGCCGGTCCGGCTATCTGAGGATTGGACAGTCTAGGATCGTCCCATTGTGTTGTTCTAGTGTCTTAAGAATAAACAACAGAGTGTTATTAGTTTTAGGTTAGTTGTTAGGGGGCAACTGATTTACTGTGATCGATGAAGAATATGCGTCCGTCGCTGTGTACTCGTTCCTCCCAACCTTCGGGCAACGGTCCCAAATCGTCGTCCGGCTTACGATTTACCGGTTGCACCGCGTTTTGATTCGGCATCGGACTGGCCCGTCCAGTTCTCGGGTCCACCCATGACGTGGTTCGTTCGCGATGATCGATAAAGAACAAACGACCGTTTGGTGCCCTAAACAACATTTTCAGTTCACCCTGTAACTCATTTCACCACTAATCTGTACCTCTGTACACTCCATCCTGGTGGTAAATCATCGCCCACAGCCGTCAAATCGTTCTGAGACACATTATTGCTAGTTGTGGACACTGGTGAGTCCCGTCGGGACGAACTATTACTGTCCACATGATCGAAACTCTGCGAACAGGGTAGATATTTACGATCCAACCGATATTCGTTCTATAATAATATTTTACACATAACCGTAGAAATATCTGGAAGGACGCCTTTTTTATCTCTAGAGAAATCACACAGGAAGAGAAAACTACTTAATCTCTGTTCAGTGACTTGTGACTGTTGCGTCACATCCTTTATCTCATTTCATTAGACAAAGATCGATCATATTACCAGCTTTTGTCAGTTTGACAGTTCAACTAAACGTCAGATTATTTTGACGTTTTTGTTTTACTTTCCGAATAGTTCTAGAGCCCTCTACCACTGTCTTAAACTTTCCCAGAACTGTTTTAAACTGCCAGAGGCATCTAAGACCATTTTAAAAGTTCCAAAGACCTCCAAATGCTATTAATAACCTTCTAAAAAGTGCCAGACGTATTTAAAAGTGTCTCAAACCTTCCCCGACTTGTTTTAAATTATCATAGGCCTATAGGACCATTTTGAGAGTTTCATAGACCTCTAAATGTCACTGAGAACTTTGTTAAAAGTGCCAAAGGCGTCTACAACTGTTTTAAACCATCCCAGAATGATTTTAAATTGCTAGATACCTCTAAGAGCATTTTGAATATATCAGAGACCTCTAAATGCAACAGATAAATGTATGAAAAGATCTAGAGTCCTCTACAGCTGTCTTGAACTCTCCCAGTACTGTTTTGAATTGCCAGAGGCCTCTAAGACCATTTTTAGAGTTGCAAAGACCTCCAAATGCTATTGAGGAGAACCTTTTAAAAGTGTCTTAAACATTCCCAGACTTGTTTTAAATTGTCAGAGGTCACTAGGACCGTTTTGAATGTGCCAAAGATCTCTGTATGCTACTAAGAACCTTGTTAAAAGTGCCAAAGTGTTTTAAACTATCCTAGAATGGTTTTAAATTGCCAGACGCCTCTAGGACCATTTTGAATGTGTCAGAGACCTCTAAATGCAATTGAGAACCTTCTAAAAAGGGCTAGAGGCCTCTACAAGACTTAAATTTGTTTTAAATGGTCTAACCGCCATTTGCACCGTCGAACTTCAAGCTCAGTTAAGTGTGGTCCAGACTGTGACTTTTTTCAACTGTATTCTACACAGTCTGAAACACACTTGGTTGGTTAATTGATAACCTAAAACTATAATCATTTCGACAATCAATCAATATCGCATTTAATTACCAACATACGTTTTTAGCTGGTGATGGCAACAGTCAGGCTGAACAGAGAGTAGATGCAAATCAACGTTCCAGACAAAGATAGGAAATATTTGCAAGTAGCATGTGTCAGTGAAACGGATGTGACGTCATTTGAAAGTTAGTCAAATCAGGCTTCCTGATGAAGTCTGTTGAATGACGTCACATGCGTTTTGGCACTTTACGCTTTACTTTGTCCGGAACATTTGCCATTAGTTCTCTCTTCTATGTGTTCTTCAAAAATATAAAAATTTCTCATTTAGTGAAGCAAGCAATACGACAAAAAAAACAAGCAATTTTCTACGAGTTTTTGTGTAAAGATTTGATTTGAAAAAGCGCCACAAAACACCGGTTATACAGGGTGATTGATCACACTAGAAGCGTGAGGGACTTAAAACAGAAAGCATCCGGGTGCGAAAATTGCGTGGCTCAAGTTTACCCTGTCAATGGCGGGCGCCGTCAACGAATTCCTCGGACTATCCGCGTCACTTTCAACAGAACCATTATAATCTGATTCGCAGACGTCCGAACCGACGTCGCTAACACGCGAATCCCGCGGGATATCCAGATGATCGATCGTTTCATCGGCTACGCTGCCGTCCGGTTCATCGGCCAATGACTAAACGGTTTGCATGCAATTTTCGTTAAATTATAAACATCAACGGGACCAACCTGATTATTGCTGGTGGGTTCGCCTCGGCCGTTGCTTTGCTCGTCGGCGCTTATATGAAAACGACGCTCAAACACTTGTCTCTCGTCCCCTCTAGTCACTTCTTCCGTTTCTAAACTGTTCGTAGTATTTCTGCAAATCAATATCAGCAAAATTACAGTGACAGTTGTGCTCAACTGTCAAATTACGTCACAAAAACACTAACTAAACATTTTCGGAGGCCTCTACAACCGTCTAAGAGTATTTTGAACCCTTTGAAAATGCTAAAAGCCTAAACACAACCAAAAACTGCCAGAAGCTTCTAGATGTGTCCTAAATTTTCAGAATTTTTTTTAAACGGTCAGATGTTTCTACAGGTTGCAGAAATTTTTTTTTAAATTGCTGAATACCTCTATACAAGTGTGGTAAATCCAAAACCGACCATAGGAAAACCGTGTAACGGACAGAGAAACGTACATTATTGAATGCGCGGGACTAAGACAGAAAACGAAAAAAGTATCAAGTAGGCCTTACTTTCAGCGCGCTGTTGCCAAACGCCAAGTATTCAATACCGTCGACAAAATTTATTTTGTTGTTGGATTAATTCTAATTTATTTCCATTCCGATTTCTGTCTATTTGTTGAGTCCCTATTGTAGTAATATTTCATCTGTCATCTGCAATTAAAATCTAACCTCAATTCTCAAATTGAAAGTAAACAAAAACAATTACACTCACAGTGACAGGCTTGGCGTTTGGCAACATCGCGTTGAAAATATGGCCTACTTGATATTTTTTTCGTTTTCTGTCTTTCTCCCGCGCATGCAATTACCTACGTTTCTCTGTCCGTTATACGGTTTTCCTATGGTCGGTTTTGGATTTACCACACCTGTACAGTGCGTTTTTTTTAACGCGCAACATAGGATTTTACGTGTTAAATTTTTAAGCCCATGTTAGACCATTTTATTTTGGAACTGCAAGTCTATAACTTGACGGGTGTGTCTTTAGTACCCTGAAGCTTAAGTAAGTCTACCAATTTGGTCTAAAAAGCGATTAAAAACTGGAAAAAATTCATTTTTTTTCGAAAAGATTTTATCGTTCCATACTCCCTGTATGCATTGTTGTTCCTTGTTGTTTTTATACTGGCAGGGCAGGTAGCAGGTAAAGTGACATATTTTGACTGCATCACGCCCCGACATCTTTTGAACGTCAAAAGGGCATTTTATGATTGTTTGGAATACTGTTTGGCTTGAAACGGAGGTCACTTTGAACAATTCACTTATAAAAATACTTCTTTTGTTCTTAACTTTCTTGATATAAAGTTAATGATCACCCTGTTTTACTTTCTACGCCAAATTTTACCTGCTACCTGCCGTGCCAGTATCAAAAACAACAAGCACCTATCATACATACAGGGAGTATGGAAAGATCAAATCTTTTCGAAAAAAGATGATTTTTTGCAAGCTTTTTAACACTTTTTAGGCCGAATTGGTAAACTTACTTAAGCTTCAGAGTACGAAACAGCCACCCGTCAAGATATATACTTGTAGTTCCAAAATAACATGGTCTAACATGGGCTTAAAAATTTAACACGTGAAATCCTATGTTGCGCGTTAAAAAAAACGCACTGTATAAGAAATCTTATTGGCTTATTATTTGTGCAATGCCAGAGTTCTCTAGAAGTGTCTCAAATCTGTCAAGAATTATTAGAAAAATTTCAGAGGCCTCTACAACCATCCAAGAGATTTTGAAATGGACATAGACCTCTAGAATCACTTAAAAAATACCAGAAGACTCTAAATAGTACTGAAAACCTTTCAAAAATGTCCAGAGATCTCTACAAGTGCCTTTAACCTTTCAAGACTTCTTTTAAAATTTCCAAAAGCCTCTACAACTGTCTAAGAGTTTTTAAAATGGACATCGACCACTAGAATCACTTAAAAAAATACCAGATGACCCTAAATATTAGTGAAAACCTTTCAAAAATGTCCAGAGACCTCTAAAAGTGCCTTAAACTTATTAAGACTTGTTTTACAATTTCCAGAAGCCTCTGCAACTGTCCAAGAGTTTTTGAAATGGACATAGACCACTAGAATCACTTAAAAAATGCCAGAAGACCCTAAATACTACTGAAAACCTTTCAAAAATGTCTAAAGACCTCTACAAGTGCCTATCAAGACTTGAAACGGTTGTAGAGGCTTCTGAAAACTGAGCACTTACGCTAAGGTAGGCCTTTCCCACTGTGTCGTTCTTGCAATATGATTTACGTAATAAGTGCGTCCGTTGGCGTCCTGTCGTTCCTCCCAGCCTGGCGGAAGTGGCGTTTGCGACTCCGTTGAATTTGAACTTACTAAAATAGGCTAGAAAAAAATTGATTTTAGTCCACCGGTGCAGCACAGTGGGGATAGTTTGCGATTGGTAAAAAAAAAAACAGATTTTTTTTGACCAATCACAAACTACACATTCATTCAGCTGAAATCATTAGAACCAGACTAAGAGTCCTAATTGCACACATCAACTGTCTGACATCTGTCACTCTGAACTTGTCTAAGCTGATCCAGATCATCTTTTTTTTTGACCAATCACAAACTAACTACCAATGGCTAGGGTTTACACAGATACACACTTGACAGTTAACAGTTATTAAACACTTACTTGAGACGCTGTCTCCTCCCGTCCTTCACTCACAATTTCCCATTCGTTGGTGTTGATTGGCTCCTCCTCTGAGGCGGCCGGTACGACAGGTCCCCGATCGTGCAAGTAGCCGTGGTAAATCTCCAGGTGGCCCCGAACGCGCGATTTTGCGCTAAAACCGCTACGTTGCGTCAAACGGACAGACGAACGTCAAAAGGAGAGACGAAAGAGCATGCAGAGAAATATGCGATAAAAGTGTGAGCCAAACGGTGTCAAAAACAAGTGTTTTAAATTAAAAAAAAAACATGCAGCTAAATGACTATGGAAAATTACCTTCTGGGACGTAACAAGTATTTTACGGGGGATATAACGCGGTCTTCTTCCTCTCTAGGTAGATTTAACAAGGACAATTCGACCATACCCAGAAAGTCATCGCGCGTCAGCCGATTTTCGTCAAACACTTGTAAAACCAATTTATGTTCTGCTGGTTTAACCTTGAAGAGAAAAAAACCCTAATCATAGTTTTGTTACACAATCACAAAACCCACCTTAAATATAAACTCCTCATTCCATTCTGGGTTTAAAGTTTTTTTCTTGGTGCGCGTTAGCACTGAGTCAATGGTTCCTTCACCATTTATGGGCAACAGGTCAATTCTTACATAAGGGTCACTGGAAAAATGCACACATTTTGCTACTTCAACCTTTAAGGGTAATTTAATGTGGTACCTTGCTCCGAATATGTCCTTTTTCATTAAATTTTTTCCTCTGATCACTTTTAAGTGTAGTGAACTGGTCGCTTCTTCACTCTGCAACAAAATTGGGGGTACAGTATAGGAGCAACTTATAATCTAATCTCTTGACATGGATGATCACCTTGGATTTAACTGATAAGCGTTTTTTGATTAATCATTATTAACAATGCTACTGTTATTTTAATAGCCTGACACCCCTAAAGTGACCAGAAATTGATATATTTAATGAAGTTTAGTCTACAATTCAAAGGAAACGCCTGGTTCTACCCTAATTACTATAAACCACCTGGTATATTATATATTAATTATAAAGTACTAATTAGAGGAAGTTCATGACTACTTACACCATCATCGTCTACACGAGGAATATATCCGTACTCATGACTAGTATCCATTAAAGAACGTTCGTTCGTGGTACACTTTAATTTAAGACACAATATAACATTGAAAAAAAACTATAAAAAGGTTTAAAAACTAACAATTCCGTACCATAAAGGTAAGTCTTGTTTTTGATTAAAAAAAAATGGAATTACTACAAAACTGTCACTGTCAAAATCAACTGTGAGGTTACGGTAACGTTAATTTGACAGCGGACAGACACAGTGGCGTAGCATATTTACCACACTAGGCATTAAGCTGATGCGTCTTCTAGCCCTCTCCTGAACCTCAATAATGGAGGGTGTTCGGTTCCTTCTATGTTGGTGGTGGGCCCCCAAACTGCTGCTTCTAGGTCTAAAAATGCGTTGCACTTGTATATCGGTGCCATTGCTCGAGTTGTCGCCGCTAGTTTCCGCGTTCACTGTAGGCATTTTGTACTAAACACACTGTAGTAGGTAAATCACATTGTTTCGGGCTGTTAAAGAACACTCTGCTTCAAAACGACCTCGTTTCGATTTGCTTATCTAAATGAGTTGATGAGATTTAAAATCGTATCTCGAGAGTGTTTCAAATTAGTAAACATTTGATAACGGACTAGTGTAAATAAATGTAGAATACTGGGGAGAACCACACCCGCTACTCGCACCAAAATGGTACTGAATTTAATTTATTCCTACCATATAAATTATAATAATAAGGATGATATTTGTTGTTCGTGTTAGACCTTGAATGTTTGCCGACACTAAAATAGCCAACAGTTCTATTTATGGATCATGTCGTTTATATAAATGTTTATTAACGGTGCTATCAAGAATTCCTGTCAAACGGAAAAGATTAGCATTTTTTACTAAAATTTGGTTTTTAATTATTTATTTTCTTTACAAATAACACAGAATATTGGAACGGTAACGCCAATGTTCTCAAATGTCATCTCTCACTGTCAGAAGTGTTATGGGAGCTAGGTTGTGGAAGATGTATTGCGTGTTGCCTGAACCGTGGGAGATCTGTTTTCCACTGGAGAAATTTCTTTTAAAACGACATGTGTGTGTCATTTGGTGTGTGTTCAAAAAATTGTTATGCTGCTGAATTTGTGTATGAGTATGACATATACAGTGTGTCCCGCTTTTCATGAGTACACCTTGATATCTCACCTAATAACTGATTGAAAAATAACAAATTTTAATCAAATTTTGACATTAGTGACAGACATCACGTGGTTTTACGTTGCATTTTTAGAATCCTCATTAAATTTCCTATTCAATAAACTAAAAAAGTCATAACAACAATGTAACTAAGTAGATTATATTAAAAAAACAGGAGAACGGTAAAAGAACCACAAAAACGGTAGATTAGATATACTGTTTTAACGGTAGACCTGGCAACATTGATTGTATTTTTATTTGACAGTTGAAGTTTACTACAATAGCGAGGTGTTGCTGTCATTGACTATACATTAATAGTCCCTAACCTGTCAATCAAATAATTTAAAAAAAACTCTTTTTGGAATACCATATACTTGTGACAAAAACAAATTAAAATTTATTCATAATTACGCTGGCAATTACAAGAACAATAACAACGATCCCCTGCTTGTACCTCGCGACTCTTACCACCCCCGCTTGGTGTAGGTTTAGTCTGTGTACTGTCATTTTTCTGCCACTCACCAGAATCCGGATCCATCCTCCAACGCGATCCCTGATCGCGACCATACCGCAAACCCGATTTGAACCCTTTAGATTTCACACTGATCTTGTCACCACGCAACTGATCAATCTTCCTGATCACCTCTTCACTATCGCCACTCTCGTCGTAATCAATGATGGGCTTCTCCAACGGTTTGTTCTGTTTGCTCCTGCTCTCAAACTCTTGCATCGCACGTTTGACTCGGTTCCGGTTCCGGGAGTGGAGGGTTTCCTCTAGTTCCTGCACCAGGTCCAGGTAGTCGTCGTTGTTTTGGTAGGGCAAAGCGGAGGAGAAAGGTTCCTGATACATTTGATTGTAAAACTCTTGTTGAGGCGAATATTTATAGTGATTTGATGATGGTGGATGATAGTTGTACAAGCAACAATCACAACGATATCGTCTAAGCGGTGGTGGTGGTGGGGGTGGTAGCAGGAAGTCTGGTGGATCCAAGTCTGGAAGACGTGGTGGTTTGCACCTGCAACACCCACAAGGTTGGTGCAAACGACTGATCAAGCAAATACTACACTGACAGTTGGTTTTGCAGTCCTTTTCCGGCACGTCATCGTTGCATTGGCTTTGCTCAGACTTGGAGAGACGAGGTTTGTCTCCACTGAGCCTTTTGTAGATGTCGTTCTCTGACGTTTGCTGAATTTTATCAGTGTTGCCCACCATTTTGCTATCCACTGCCCAGTCTGGGTGCAATGGAAAGCTCTCCCTCGTTTCCACCATTTTGTCTTGACTCCTCGGCGATTTCATCTCCAATTCAACCGGAACAATGGAATTGTGGAGGTTGATTTGCAGTTTGACTGATGGTTTTCTAGGAGACACTTTTTCTGGATTCAGTTGCTGGACTAAACTGATTTCAGTTCTGTCGTCTTTGTAGAGTAACTGATTGAGCTGAGTGCTTGTTCTGCTAGACAATAGTGGTTTCTCTTCCCCTACTCCACCACTTGACACTAACACTTCTTCAGACGCAAATTTTTCGTTTGGAGAACCTTCTTTAACTGACAATAACGATTTGTCTTCCCCTAGTCCACCACTGGAACTTTTCAAAGATTGCTTGCTCTGTCTCTCCTCAAAACTTGCCAACACCACTAAATCTTTGCTTGGAGAAGCTTCTTGAATCCTGTGAGAGCTTTTCCTGGTTACTCTTTGAGGGCAATCGTCCCCAAACAGCTGAAGACAAATACTTCCACTCAAACCACTGTCAGAGGAGGGAGAGGTAGCTTCTAAAGCTGCAGTTTCTCTTGCAGTTGCACAATCAGATCCGTTTTCTCTATTTGCTAACACTTCCTCCGATTTCATTGATTTTGTAGTAAAATCCTCGATATTGAACAAATATTTGCTGATAAACTGTTTGGTGTCTGGTGGCTTTGGTTTGGGTGGCAGTGACAGGGTGGAGAAGTCCTTCAACTCACTCCTACCTAGAAAGTAGTCAAAATTGTTTTCCTCTGACTCAGAGAGAGAAAGCTACAGATCTTGATAGAGAGTTACAGTATAAAAACTTACTTTTCGGATCAAATCGTTTAGCAGTGCTGTCAATCACGTGGGTGCATTGCCCTCCCCTGATTCGTCTACCTAGAAGAGGTTTCCCCTCCTCCTCCTCCTCCTCCTCACTGCCGCTGGAAGTACCAAAGGGGTACGTGGGGGAATCACTGTCCAAATGAATGTTCTCCCAGTTTTGTTCGTTGTAATTGTAGGACTGGATCTGTACCGTGTCCTCCAGGTCACCACGATGATAAGGGAGTTTGTTGCGCTAAAATTTTCATTAATTTGACAAGCTGTCACAAAAGTGACATATTATTCGTTAATCGACAGGTAAAAGTCATTGGTAAAAAGCTCACAGAAGTCCCTAAATCGTGAATAACTCGATTAATTTCAACTTTTACGAAAAACATATAATAGTACCACCGTAGATAGATAATAAGTTCCCATTAAAATAACAGAAATGGTACCTTTGGTAACAGTTTCCTGAACATATCTCCGATAGATCGTCTCTTTTCTTTTTGTCGGCATTCCTGGTTCAATAAGCAAGGTTCTCTGGTTCTATGGTAGTACCCCTGCACTTTGTGGTTCTGCCTTTGAATGGTTTCGTAACTGGGAGATGGTACTGCAGCACTTTCTGCGCGTCTGCGCCTTAATTGTGGCGTTTTCCTAACCTCCAAACCGGTCAAAACCGAGGACGAATCAAGGCTTCTGGCTGATGCCGGGGTTTCACACTCTTCCCGATACGTCACGTGACTGAACCTGGTGCTCAACACGGGATTGTCACTGCACGAGCACGCTTTGTGGAGAAAGGACAGGTCCAGCTTGGGCACCACCTGACGGAGCTCGTCCTCGGTTTGGGAGCCGGCGAGCAAGATCGAGCGCACCTCCACGTCCGGACAGGCGCAGAACCGATAATCTGACCTGGTGCTCGTCGATACGGTACTTTTCGGGTAATCGTCACAGTCTGAGCAATAATCGTTTAACCTGCGGATCTTTCTATGCACGTCCTCCAACGGTAAACCAATAAACTCAACCTTTCTGTGACTGGATGAGCACTGACAGTAGGATTCTTCCTTTGTGCCTTCTCAAAAAAAAAAAACCATAAAAGCTGTATTGTTTGTTAACCAGAGCTTTACCATCTTTTGCATTCGTGTAATCCAAACCAACATCAGCTAATTCTACACCATCATCTTCATCAAGTAGTGAAACTTCAAGCTTCACAGCTGCCTTATGTCCTGCAGGTACACGAATTTGGTTATCCAGGTCAATACACAAACTGTCTTCTTCCTCAAAAACTTCCATACTAGCTTCATCTGGAACCGTTTGACGCTCCAGGTCCCTCCAAGAAATTTGAGCCTCCAACTGGTCATCTTTAGCCTCATCGTATTGGTAGGAGTAGGAGTAATCACTAGAAGATGCTTCATCTTCCTTCTGGTCATCTTCGTTGGATTTCCCACATGGTGGTGGTGGTGGTGGTTCATCTCCTGAGGAATCCCTACAAAAATCAAGTTAGTTTCCAAACCATTTTCGCAAACTTTCTACAGTACTTTTCCTGGTCTAAATCGTCCAAATCGCCGTACTCTAAGGGGGACAAACACACCGGACAAACGTTTTTCAAGTCTGCGAAACATTCGACGCAAAACAGGCCGGGACACTGCGGTGTAGGACACTTGATAAACTTGGTTTTGTCCTTTTCCCTGTACACTTCTCCGCACAGGAGGCAGGTAAGCTGCAGGTCGTTTCCTAGGCAAATCTTGAAGATTGTACACCTAAAATGCAATCATTTTCAAGTTAACCACCCTGTATATTATTAAATACAAAATGTGTACAGTTTCTGAGATATTTCCGTTTAAAACAATCTAGAAATTAGTAGAAAAGTTTTAAATGGGACTGTATATTGTAACATTATTAGATTCTCCATGTCAACATGTATTTAATGACGTAATGTGTCTTATATACAGGGTGTACAGTATTCGAGATGTTTTAACATCAAAATTGTTATTAATAGTACTTGCATTCAAAAGACAAAAAACAATACTACTGCAAATGAGACACCCTGCATATTATTACGTAAATAGATTTAACGTCTCAGAGGGAATTAAAATTGTATACCAAGTGTGTCAAATAAGCGAGTTAATATTTCTAAATCCGTTCACTCTGTATATGGGATATACAGGTGTGGTAAATCCAAAAACAACCATAGGAAAACCGTGTAACGGACAGAGAAACGTAGATAATTGCATGCGCGGGAGAAAGACAGAAAACGAAAAAAATATCAAGTAGGCCATATTTGTAGCGCGCTGTTGCCAAACGCCGTAAGTAAGTTTGTCGAGGGTATTGAATACTTACGGCGTTTGGCAACAGCGCGCTAAAAATATGGCCTACTTGATATTTTTTTCGTTGTCTGTCTTTCTCCCGCGCAAGCAATTACCAACGTTTCTCTGTCCGTTACACGGTTTTCCTATGGTCGCTTTTGGATTTACGACACCTGTATTTAATTAGCCCTTGACAAGCTCAGAAAATACAGGGTGTCCTATTTAAAACAGTTGGTTTATAAAGCACTTGAAAAGCAAAAACAATGTCATTTAGGTCACCGTGTAGCACTGAGTTTGCGCAATTGAACAACCCTAAAATATACAGAGTGTATGCGTTACAAACCTTAATTTAGCCCTTAACAGTTCCTTGCAGCTAATCTCATCCTGTCTGCCCTTGAGGCCAAACTTTCTGCGCAACTTCCTTCTAGCCAACATCAGAAAAGTGGTTCTCGACCTCAGAATATGATTGTACAGCCATACTGTGCGCTGTTTAGCCCTCAAGGGATGATAGTAGCCCATTATGTAGTTCCGGAACCTCAAACCGTACGGTTCGAAAACGGTGAGAACCCAGCAAATTGCGACGGTCACCGCTGTAACGGTTTGAGTATTAGTTTGTGCGTTTTGTTAGGTTATGGTGAGTACCAATTTGAATGTAACGGTCAAAATCTGGATGAATCGGAATTGGTAGACAGGGAACTGTGTCGATTTCCAGTTTAATTCCAACTGGTTGGAAAGCATTCACTATGGCACGCAGCAAAACTGCCAGGAACCCTTCACCTGTTATATGAGCCACCGGTAGATTAGGTGCTACAACCAAAGCAACCATTACCACTAAAAACTCCCTGGACCAGAAAACCAGACAACCTTGCACCTTGGATTGGTACCGAGCATGGTGGGAAATCAAGTTGAGTACCCAGTAAAGGCTGTAGTCAACAGCCATGTGAGTAGCAAGTTTTACAGAGGCTGTAGCCAGTTTGTAGGCACTTTTCGACAAACTCTTCCTCTCTAATTTTGACAAAGCCCTACCGTCGATAGGCACGTAAATTTGCTGTTCCTTCTTGGTTAATGGCATTACAGTCTCTTTAGCTGCTTTGGCTCTTCTACGATCAATGTCCCTGAAGTATCTGGTGATGTAAACGTTGTCGAAACGTTCACTAGTCAAATATTTGAATCTGTAGTAGGCCACCCTGAAAAAAAAGCTTCTAAGATGAAAACTGAATTGGTGGGGAATTTGACATTTGACAACTCTGAGTGAAACTCACTGGAATAGCAAATACATGAAGAACAACATACTGGCTGAGGTCATAAAGTTGAAAAATGCTACAATACTACCACTTCTCTCCTTTATTTCCGCTACAATTCCTCTAGCAATTTCCTTATAACTTTTTGAGGCAACAGTTTGGTACTGAAACGAGTGGGAAAACTTGATTCTAACATAAAACATTGTCTTGATGTGTCGCACGAACGTCTTCACTTCTAAAAACCAAAAATTTCCCTTAAAACCCTTTTTAAACCACTTTGGATTGACAGAGTACTTTTGATGATAACTCCAACCACTGAATTGCTAATAAAATCCACTACCATACAAACATAGTCAAATACTTTGACCAAATAGCAAACGGCTTTGACTATGTAGGCCAAAGAGCACAACCAGCTGAATAATGGACCAAGTTTGGCATTACAATCTGCTATGGCATTCTCGAACACTCTGGTGCATCTTTGGAACGGCGTTCCCAGTTCTTTGTTGCAAATATTGATGATACGGCCCAGGAATTCAAACACTGACTTGATCACTCGAACTGCAAACAAACGTTTCCATACAGAAAAAGTGTCAGATATTTAGGAACGTAGCAGAATAACTTTTACTGTCACTTGTCAAATAGTCGAGTTTGTTTTTGAATTAACGGTCAAATTTGACGCCCTCTAGCGGCTAAACGGTGAACTCGATCACCTGATTTAATGGTATTTTTGAAAACCTCGGAATGTTGTCTACAATTTTATTTCTAATCACTTTTACTGTCACTTGTCAAATAACCGAGTTATTGACGTTTAACCAGAGTGCTGCGCAGCTGATTAGTTTTGAATTAATGATCACAGGGTGGTTTAAAAAATTCACTTTTTCTCATTTTTTGAGAAAAGTATTACAGCTAAATCCAACAAACCATATGTCGTTGAAATGGTCTCGATGTGCCCTATTTAACAGTTGAATAATATACAGGGTGTTCCATTTAAATCAATAAAAAATGTTCCAAATAAATTATCAGTGACTGATGTTTGAGCTTATAAAGCACAAACTTGTAATTTGGTTCAGTACGTCCCTGTTACTCAACTGTCCTTAACGATTGTTTTTCCACAAACTGCCAGTGATTGGGTCTATTAACAAACAAAAAATCAGGACCGTACTTTGCCTGTTTTAAGTGACAGAAAAAACTAAACTTGTGAGTACATTTTTGCAAATATCTTAAAAACCACATAAGATAGAGGATTTAAATTTTTACCATGGACGTATCACAGTAAAACGCAACTTTTTAGAACGTAAATAAACAAAATACTAGTTACCAATCGACATGATAATTCTCTTAATTGTCAGCAATATTTCCTTAATTTTTTTCACGATTTCCTTCACCGTTTTCACCACTTTCTTGATAGCTTCCTTGATTGCCTTGAACGGTTTCTTAATGACGTCAATTATTTGTTTCACCGCCTGTTTTAATTGTTCCTGGAAAAAGCTTTAATGAAAATGGCTGGCGTCTGTCAAAAACCGTATTACTTGTCCACAGGCCAGAGATTCGCTCAGTATTCCTAAATTGTCGAGAGTGTTTTGAGCCGGGCCTGTCAACGCCAACACAAAAGCGTAGGCCAACAGTGCTTGGCGCCCTCTTTTCGAAAAAAATTGCGGTAAAGTCAACAGAACAATACATCTAGAAAAACAATAGAAAGCTAGTTGGCAAGTTAATTAGGTTTGTTAATTAAATTTAACCTTATCCTAGAGCTAAAAGCTAAACCGACAGTTAAAACGCACCCTAAACATGCACAAATTACAGTGGCACTGGTCAGTTTAACGTTCAACTGGAAAATAAACAGAAAATACAACAAATAGGTGAGAGACACCCCTCCAACGAATCCTAGGGCGCTTTTAAGGGTGTAATTTTCGCAACTACCCTCTCGTCCTAATTTGTAGCAAATTTGACGGTCACGTGAGCACCGAAACACTTTTTTCACCAACTTTTTCGCTTTTTCGCGCACGTCCACCGCGAGGTGTCTAAACTTGAATTTGTGCCGGTGTTTCGGGTCTTTGAACGTCCGCAGGGATTCTGTTTTCTCCTCGATTAGGGTTTTTTTTAATTTTTTCAATTTTTGCGCCGCGAAAATTAAGTTTACGAACGCCATTTTTGGTGATTTGTGTCGTCACTGTCACTTGAATTGGTTAGGGATCGTACCTGGAAAAAGTGCAAAAAAAAAACGATTTTTTAGGTAAATTTCGCTGAAATGTCAAAATGGACAAGAGTTAATTTTCTAACAAAATGCATTTTGTCCCTAAAATGCAATTTTTGAGCTGACAACATTGTACAGTCACGTGACCATGAAATGGAAGTTACCGAAACGCAGCACTTTTAGCAAAACGAACACGAAATTCGTATTTTCCACACCGAAATTAAGCAAAAAGACCACCTTGACAGGTTGAAATCCAATATGGCGATTGTGAAAAGTGAGTTTTGACAGTTATGACAGCTGTCAGGTGTCGTAAGACACATAGCAAAGTGACATTTAGCCGCACAGATGTCATATCGGGTTCCATGAAGCTTTAAACATAACCCAAGAAAAGTGTCTAAGGGTTCCTTCACGTCAAAACTATCAAATTTGGCACTATTGAGTTGTAAACGCAATTTTGGGCTATATTGTGTTAAAAAAACAAAGTTTCTAACATAATAACTAAATTTGTAGTGAATTTTCAAAATTTCAGTTTAAACTATTAACTCCCTGTCCTGTAACTCGGTTGTTTTTGGGAGTTCAGGGAGGTTGCACCACTCAAATTAACCGTCTTGAGCTCCTCTTTCCGGTGGTATTGAGAAAAAAATTCTATCTTAAAAATTGCGTACAGGGTGATCAAAAACAAGCAATCATCATTTTCATACACACCCTGTATACTGCAAGCAAAAACGGTCTTGCAAATTTACGATGTTGGGTTAAGAAGTTGCTTAGAAACATTTTTGGTTCCTTGCAATTTTTTTGTAACTGTCACCATTTTCGAGTTTTTTTCGAGACAAATTTTGAAATCAGTTGTGATTTGAACACCCTGTAACTCGGTTGTTTTTGGGAGTTTAGGGAGGTTGAGCTAATCAAATTAACCGTCTTGAGCTCCTCTTTCTAGTGGTATTGAGCAAAAAATCTAAAAAATTGCGTGCATGGTGAAGTTGGTAACTTAAAAACTGAATTTGTGGTGAATTTTCAAAATTCCTGTGCTCCACAAATTAACAGAGCGATGAAGGTGGCGAGTTTTAAAACTTTGATTTAGTGTAGTCACTTGCTTAACAACCTGTAACTTCCTTATTTGGAAAGGGAGATTTATGAAATTTGTACACAATATTCTAGACAAAAATGAAGCTTCTAACACAAAAACTTTTAGATTTTGTAAACAAAAAACTGTGATGGTTCCCAGTTGATTTTAAAGCAAATTTAGCCTTATTTTCCCTGTTTTATCGGGCTCATTTTTGTTTCAATTACTTTATTGGAATTGTATCACTTTGCAAATGGATTTAGATATAAAAGCTTGTTAGTAGGGACGACGAAACCTTATATAAAAGGGGAATTGGCGCAACTTGTTGCATCTTCCAGTTTTACTATTTGGCTTCCGTTGGTCTGTTCTCTCGCAGCCTTTTTCGTTTTTAGTGCTTAAAAAATGTAAGTAAAGTGATATTTTTTTTATTGATTTTGCGGTTAATTTCACTAAATTAAGGTGGTTTCAAATTGGATTACCTACTAAACCTAGAAAGGTATTAATCAAATTAATTACTACTAATACAGTAGTCCATACTTTCAGTTGATTTTCAATTGGTAATCCAATTTCAATTTTTTTTTTCTTATTTTTCCGGTTAAATTTTTTTGAAATTTACAGAAACATGGACAGTGACGAATTTCGTGTAAAAGGTAAGCATTTTCTAACTTCCGTCATAGAAATTGACAGAAAAAAGTTTGATTTTCTAGTTGCAAGACAATTTAAAGAGTTTTGCTAGACTTACATTGTTGCCAGCCTTCAAATTTGGTTTTTGCAATTCAAACTACTTTTTTTATAGTCACGTGAGCGTTTTTTGTTTGTACAGTGTTGCCAGCTCGAAAATTATGCTTTTGAGTGCCTCAATTTAATCAGGGATGATTAACTCAAGAAAAAAATGATTTATTAAACCACTGAACTGTAAAAGGTAATTAAATCTTTATTACCTGAGAGAGAAATTGATTTTTAGCTGTTTTTTTCCATAAAAAACCTAAATCGTTCGTTTCAGTTTGAAATTTGCATGTTATTGAACACTATAAGGTGACGTTTACGTCCTGCCTGATCTGAATTTATAGTTTTTACAGTAAAATTGCTGTTCTTATCAGATTTGCGCAAATTTGCAGGCAAAGAACTAGTGGACTACATCGCAGATTATCTGGAAAACGTAGGGGAACGGCGAGTGTTTCCAGACAAAAAACCCGGATTTATCAGGGAGCTGATTCCCGGTTCTGCTCCGGTTAATGGGGAATCGTGGGACGCCATTTTTAAGGATGTGGACAGAGTGATAATGCCCGGAGTCACTCATTGGCAAAGTCCACATATGCACGCCTATTTTCCTGCTTTGAACAGTTACCCTTCCATGCTGGGAGAGATGCTGAGCAACGCCATCAATTGTTTGGGATTTACTTGGGTAATTTATTTGACAGATAGTGTAACCCCTAGAAATTTGACAGCTGTCAACTGTCTACAAGTGGAGTAAATGTCAACCCTCAGTCTATTATCGCCTTAACTGTCCGAGTTTCCAGAAAAACGTGGGGCGGTCAAAGTGATTTTTTTTTTACAGCTGTCACAATTTAGTGTATACTGTAACCTTCTGAAATTTGACAGCTGTCAACTGTCTTTAAGTGGAGTAAATGTCAACTTTAATCAGTTATGTTTCAACTGGTTTAGTTTCAGAGACCACTGGGGCACCTTTGGGCTTTTTCCTGAATTGCTGTTACAATGTGGCTTGAAAAACTTACGAACAGGCAGCAAACAAAAATAACTTTACGCAAATAACCTCAAGTCTTGATTTTAAACCGTAAAAATTCATCTAACCCTCAAAAAACTCAATTTCCACAATACAAACAAACGCAAACTGTCACCACTATTACCGCCATATTGGAATTTTTGACAAGCACCTTCTACGCTTTCTAGTATAGTAGGCGGTGACTGGGGGCGATCAAAGTGATTTTTTTTTTGACAGCTGTCAATTCTTGACGTTTACAATTTTCCGTAGGCGTCTAGTCCGGTTTGTACCGAACTCGAAATGGTCGTAATGAACTGGCTGGGCAAGATGATTGGTCTGCCCGAGGATTTTTTGCATAGGAAAAGTGGTGATGGCGGAGGAGTGATTCAGGTAAGTCAAAAAGTTCTTTATTTTATGGCTGCAGAGCGTTTTTGACGTCACGATGACGCAATTTGGCAAATCCATTATTTGACCAACTGTCAAATTACGTCATTCTGACGTCAAGAATGCTCCATAGAGCTTGAAGAACACGAACTGCTACTTCAATTTCAAATTTTCACTCGTAGACCACATCTAGCGAATGCACATTGATCAGCTTACTGGCCGGACGATTTGTGGCGTTGAAAATGTACGAAAACTTGTATCCTGACGCCACAAAATACGAAATCAACGGTAAATTGGTGGCTTACTGTTCTGATCAAGCTCATTCCAGGTAAATTCACTCAATTTCCTCCAATCCGAGTGGTTTTCAATTTTTTTAGCAAAATAGTGTGGAGAAAGCTGCCCTGATTGGTCTGGTTACACTGCGATATATTGAATGCGACGAGAATTTCTCCATGAGAGGTGATCGACTGTTGAAAGCTGTTAGAGAGGATAGAGAATTGGGATTGATACCATTTTGGGTAAGTTTTTAGTTGTCAAACATAAAGAAAGTTTAATATTTCGTTATTGTGGAATTCAACCAATTAAACTTAGAAAACTGTCAAGAAAAAGGACAGTAAAAAGGGGAAAGAGATAAGTCATCGAAGCAAATCAAGCGACGACAGTATTAATTACAAACAAGGGATTTAAAACCCTTTCAATCGTCGTAAAGGAGATTTGACCAATTACTTCTTTCTGGGGAAACTTTCCGCTTAGATATCGCACAGAAAATCCCTTGTGGATTTAATTGACTGGCTCTTGTCCATTTTAAAGCTGGTTTTGTAGTCGATTGCAACGAAAAAAATATGGAAAACACGTTGAAAAGAGCGTCAGTCATCCCGAAAAGCGAATTACTTTTACATTGTAACTGTCAAAATAACCGAGTTTTTGTTGCCACTCAAATTCAGTCAAAACTGTCTTTACTGTCAAATAACTCGCTCATTTGCAACACTTTCATAGGACTTTTATATGTCAATGGAAAGCTAATGAAACGGGCTTTCCATCGACATATAAAAGTTGGTTAGTTGATTTCCGGGTTTGGCAGCTAGAAGCCGTTAAAACTAAGCAACCTTTCCAGACCAATAATTTTGACAGTTGTTGCTTTGACCTCGAATAACTCACTTATTTCCAACACTTTCTTAGGACTTTTATATGTCAATGGAAAGCTAATGAAACGGGCTTTCCATCGACATATAAAAGTTGGTTAGTTGGTTTCCGGGTTTGGCCGCTAGAGGGCGTTAAAGTCAAGCAACCTTTCCAGACCAATCATTTTGACAGTTGTTGCTTTGACCTTAAATAACTCACTTATTTCCAACACTTTCTTAGGACCTTTATATGTCAATGGAAAGCTAATGAAACGGGCTTTCCATCGACATATAAAAGTTGGTTAGTTGATTTCCGGGTTTGGCCGCTAGAAGCCGTTAAAACTAAGCAACCTTTCCAGACCAATAATTTTGACAGTTGTTGCTTTGACCTCGAATAACTCACTTATTTACAACACTTTCTTAGGACTTTTATATGTCAATGGAAAGCTAATGAAACAGGCTTTCCATCGACATATAAAAGTTGGTTGGTTGATTTCCGGGTTTGGCCGCTAGAAGCCGTTAAAACTAAGCAACCTTTCCAGACCAATAATTTTGACAGTTGTTGCTTTGACCTCGAATAACTCACTTATTTGCAACACTTTTATAGGACTTTTATATGTCAATGGAAAGCTAATGAAACGGGCTTTCCATCGACTTATAAAAGTTGGTTGATTGATTTCCGGGTTAGGCCGCTAGAGAGCGTTAAAGTCAAACAACCTTTCCACACCAATTATTTTGACAGTTGTTGCTTTGATCTCAAATAACTCACTTATTTCCAACACTTTCATAGGACTTTTATATGTCAATGGAAAGCTAATGAAACGGGCTTTCTATCGACATATAAAAGTTGGTTAGTTGATTTCCGGGTTTGGCCGCTAGAGGGCGTTAAAGTCAAGCAACCTTTCCAGACCAATAATTTTGACAGTTGTTGCTTTGACCTCGAATAACTCACTTATTTACAACACTTTCTTAGGACTTTTATATGTCAATGGAAAGCTAATGAAACGGGCTTTCCATCGACTTATAAAAGTTGGTTGATTGATTTCCGGGTTAGGCCGCTACAGAGCGTTAAAGTCAAGCAACCTTTCCAGACCAATAATTTTGACAGTAGTTGCTTTGACCTCGAATAACTCACTTATTTGCAACACTTTTATAGGAGTTTTATATGTCAGTGAAAAGCTAATGAAACGGGCTTTCCATTTACGGGCATAAATTTGTGTATTATAATTTAGGTTTGCGCTACTTTGGGTACTACCGGCTCATGCGCTTTTGACAATTTGGATGAAATCAGCGAGGTGTGCTACAACGAACTGTTATGGTGTCACGTGGATGCCGCCTACGCCGGATCCGCTTTCATTTGTCCGGAATACCGGGTGTGGCTGAAAGGAATCGAAAAAGCCAACTCGATCGCTTTCAACCCATCGAAATGGTTGATGGTACACTTTGATTGCACCGCTATGTGGTGAGTTTGTCAAGAATTAGTCATTTTTGCCTGACTGATAAATTTCTGTAAATGATTCAAAATGTCTTGGCAATGTTGCCAAACTGACCAATTCCGCCAGTTTTGAATCTCCCTCATAATCTTGAAAGATAAGATAGAAAACTCCATTTTTTAACACAATTTAGCCCAGAGGGTCTAGAATATTGTGTAAATCATTAATCTTGCCAAAACGACCGATTTTAGGGTGAAAAACAGCAGCGCATTGCACGGAGCATTCAACGTAAACCCACTCTATCTCACTCACGAATATTCCGGTCTGGCAATCGACTACATGGTAACCGAACCTCAATTTTCTTGTACCTACAAACCTAACCAAACATTTCAGCATTGGCAAATCCCATTAAGTAAACGGTTTCGCTCCCTAAAGTTATGGTTTGTGATCCGAAATTACGGCATAACAGGACTGCAAGAACACATCAGAAAAGGTGTGTTTTTGGCCGAAAAGTTTGAAAATTTCGTTAGAAACGACCCAAGATTTGAAATTCCCGCCAAACGTTACTTGGGTTTGGTCGTTTTCCGTTTGGTGGGGGAAAATTTCATCACCGAAACCTTATGCAAAAGGTGGTTACAGTTTAGAGTACTAGAGTCACACTAAAAGTGCAATTTTTAGGTTAAATTCCCGAGGAAACATCCACTGTGTTCCGGCTAATTTAAAAGGAAAATACGTCATTCGATTCACTGTGACGTCACCAAGAACCACCCTCGATCATATCGTGAAAGATTGGAAAGAGATAGTGAATGTGGCCAATGATATACTGCAAGAAAGAGAAAAGTATCTTAACAAGGCTAAAGTTCCATTGGGAGGTAAAAAACGAGTTGTTTTTTGAAATTGTTTTCGAAACTGCCATCGCAGAAAGGTTTTAGTTATCTTAATTGCCCCAAGAGGGCGCCCAGACTTGTTTTCTGTACATTTCAGAGATCAAGGACAAAAACGAAAACTTTGGATCGAGTTTGTTGCTGTCCAACGTGCCGATGTCGCCAAAAATTGTAAACGCCTCGTTTGCCGCCATCTATGACCAGGGAGATGTACTGGAACAGTTTACCAAAACGATCAAACTGAGAAAAGATGCCCAAGACAGTCCAGGTAGTGTAAAATATGACGTTTCTAAGTGAAATTGACAGTTCAAATTGACAGCCAAACGTCACTTTCAGGATTTTCAATCGTCCTGTATAGACAAGATGAATTTTTCAAAAAATATTCGAGTTACTTTGACAGCTCACAATTTGGATATTTTGACACTTATTGAGTTGTTTTTTTTTTGACAAATTGTAGCCCAGAGTGTCCTCTACAAACTGTCGAATAACACGTTTTTACGCAAAGTGTCAACTAACCGAGTTATTGCACGAAATTTACCCGGGCGGACTGAAAGGTCACGATTTGTACTATTGTCACTTTGACAGCCCCATAACTCGGTTATTATGACAGCTATCGAGTTGTTTTTTTTTTGACAGATTGTAGCCCAGAGAGAAAATACTGTCAAATGACGTGTTTGTACGCAAAATGTATACACAGGGTGAATTTTTGAATCAAAACATTGATTAACTGCGCTAACATGTTATTTAGTACAAATTTAGTCATTTCCTTGAGTTTTTTTGGTGGTTTTAGCGATGAGAAGAAGAATCAAAGGAATTTTAATGTCTGGAAAACAGTTTTCCTTGGACTCTCGTCTGGATCTGTTCCACGGAATCGAAACAACACCAGAAAGCAACAATTTACCAGTGGTGGAAGATTCGGGAGAGTTTGAGGAGAAAGACACTCCTTCTGGTAGTTTTTTCATTATTTTTTTTCTGTTCTCGTCCATTATTTGGATAATTTCAGACCATGACACCAGCGAATCTCACTCGCCTCTAAGGGACAATTTTGACCAGCCAGTGGGACGTCACAATCGTTCCAAATCGGTGGATCACCAAATGAACTTAACCATAAACGACCTGAAAGTGGAGAAGGAGATTTGCCGCAAATGCGGCCACAAAGTGGAGAAGGTGGAGAAAGTGGATGATTTTTAATGTTTCTCTCTTTATCTAACTCATATAATCCCTGAAAAAAGCAAATAAAATTCATGTACCTATATTTACAATTTTTTTCTGATTTTTTGGTATTTGATGCTCAAACCCATTTGGTTTTTAGAAGCTTCATTTTTTACGCAATATACAGCCCAAAGTGTCTAAAATATTGTATAACATTTTCATAAATCTCCCTTATTAATTTGGTAAGTTACACTGCTTTAACCAAGTGACTGCACTAAAACAAAATTTATAGTTTGATGCTAAATTACTCCCTTATTTGACAAGTTACGTGAAAATGTCATAGAAAACAAAAGATAGAGCAGATTTCAAGCTTTCCAAAAGTGTCCCCCCACGAGTTGATTGATCACACCGTTTGGCCGCTAGAAGGCGTCAAAGTTCCTTCACCATAAAATCAAATATTTTACTCCTTTATTTGACAAGTTACGTCAAAATACCATAGAAAATAAAAGATAGAGCAGATTTCCAAAAGTATCCAAAAATAAAAAAATAAAAATAAAAAAAGCGTCGCTGCGGACAGGATTCGAACCTGTGCGGGCAAAGCCCAATGGATTTCAAGTCCATCTCCTTAACCACTCGGACACCGCAGCTTCTGTTGTTGTTCGGATAATGCCGGTAACCTTCGCCGGGTTATCTACACAGTGCAATACTAATATAATACAGTGTCCTAGTTAAATAAATATATTAAATACAAACAGATGTCAAAATGTGACACTGATCTCGGTAACATGAAGAGCTAGAGAGGTCAGTATTTTTTATCCTCTTTATAATGGCGTTTTTTCTTATATTCTTATAAGAATGGGGGGGTATTACATATAAAAGAAATTACCAGTAACCGTAAATTCCAACAAATAAATATTTATTTATTAAACAAATACATGTACATAGAGTTTATACTTGTTTTTAGTGCAAACAGCTTTTAGACGAGATTATTTGTATAATTCCACTCAACCCAAGTGTATATACTAATCGAATAAATATTTACAAAAATAATATGATTAACCCGAACAGCTTTAATAAATAATACAATAATAATTATTATAACCTAGAAAAACACATTAATATTGAATGGATTGCAGGAATCTATTTTGCGATTATTTAATACTCATTTATAGGGGCATTTCGAAGTTTATGTCCAATTTGGCATCCCTGGCCAAACTGACAATGTTTGACAATTTGACAACCAATCGGGCGGCCTCGTCCAAATTGTCCACCGGCAAAATCTTAAGACCGGAACTGGCAATCAGCACTTTGGCATCGTCCACGTTAGTTCCTTGCAAACGGCACACGATCGGCATTTTCAGGCTTAATTCCTTCGCAGCCGCGATAATTCCCTCGGCTATTACGTCACACCGCATAATACCACCGAAGATGTTCACCAGAATTGCGTGCACCTAGAAAAAATCTAGTTTGTAATTGGTTCGAATTTGACCAATCACAATGTACCTTAGGGTCTGAGGTGATGATGTTAAAAGCTTCCTTGACAGCTGACGCGGTGGCGCCACCGCCCACGTCCAAAAAATTGGCCGGAGAACCGCCGTGCAAGGAAATAATGTCCATAGTGGCCATGGCCAATCCGGCTCCGTTTACCATGCATCCGATGTTGCCGTCCAACGCGATGTAGTTCAAGTCAAACTAGAATCGACATCATTAAGGAAACACTTTATTAATTCAACAAGTGGCAACCGTGTACTTTTGCCGCGGCCACTTCCTTCTCGTCTTCCTGAGTCCAGTCTCTTAAAGCAAACAGTTCTTTCTGTCTAAACTGGGCGTTGTCGTCGAAACGAAATTTAGCGTCCAAAGAGAAATCTAAATTAAAAAAAAAATTAGAAACTAAAACTGGAACAAACTTAACCCTACATTTTTCTCCGGCATCTTCAGCGTAAGGATTGATTTCAATGAGTAGAGCATCTTTCTTGACAAATAAATCGTACATTCTGAGCAGCATGTCGGCCGTTTTGTCTTTTTGCGATTCCAGGCCTACTTTAATCGCCACTTTTTCCGCCTGCTCCTTGGTCAGACCTTTAGTGACATCTACGGGCTCGTACAAAATGGCGTTGGGATTTTCCGCCGCCACCTCTTCAATATTGACTCCTCCTTGTGATGACGCAATTATTACAGGTCCCTGCAATGAATGAAACACTCACAAAGTTTTTATCAGTTTTTAAAGCACTTACAGCAAAAGCCCTCTCCATCATTACAGCAAAATAGAATTCCTTTCTAGGAAATTTACGTTCGGCAACCATAACAGCATTACAAATCCGTCCCTTTTCACCAGTTTGTTTCGTGACCAAATACTGTCCCAACATTTGGCCTGCAATGTCTTCTGCTTCGTCAGGCCTGAAAATTTACATTTTTGCCTGATAAAAATGTTTAAAAACACCACTTATCACTACTAGACAATCACACCCGAAATTGATCTTTGACCCAGTAAACTACTCACGAATAAACCATCCTGACGCCCCCTTTCAGGCCGTTCTTGAAGCTGCCCTTGCCACGACCACCTGCCAGCACCTGAGCCTTGAGCACCAGGTCTTTGGTGTTTAATTTTTCGGCAATTTGGCGCGCTTCCTGTTTGGTTTTGGCCACCCCAAAATTCGGCACCGTTATTCCAGCATCTTTCAGCAGCGTGTAACTGATGTGCTCGTGCACGTTCAGATTACGTTTCTGTTGGGTTTGGGGGCCCCAACGGTTGTTTGCCGCCGTTCCTAGTATCTAAAAATAATACGGTTTATGTAATGCTGTTTTACGGTGAAGGCTTTCAGCTTACTTTTGGGCATTTGTTAATCACCGCTGTTTCGGTCAAGGTTCGTAGCAGCGTGGCCATTGTCCGGATTTTCAATTAACCGGCGGTTTACTTGTCTCTATATAATCGATCACTGCTACTCAAATAATTAATTGTTAATCAAGAAAAATTTAATAGAGCGAACTGTCAAGATCAGCTGACTGAAAGGTAACACTTGTCGTCTGGGTTATATCTGTCAGTCTGTCAAACAGGTTAAGTTGTATAACCTTTGATACGCTAACTGAATACTCGAGAGGGACTAAACCATATTATATTACAACAATCACAAAATTTACTAAAATAAACTAAACTAATAACAAAAATAAATAATAATCTAAAATACAGTTTGTTCGTAACAAGACTAGTATAAAAAGTAATATTTACAACAAATTAAATAATTGTACAAGTTCATTGAGATGCCACAGCTCTAGTAATCCAATCTACAGTGTGAGCAACCTGAAAAAAAATACATTAATAAACGTACAATTTGACAGTTACAGGGTGATGTTACCCGATGATAAATCCCGGGTTGTCCAGGTTGGGCGCATGAGTACCCTGCCGACACTATTCCAATCAGGAACCATCTGCCCGCCTTTTGAAGCATTAAAGGACCGCCCGAATCGCCTTGACAGCTGTCACGTCCGCCATTTTTGTAGCCGGCGCACAACATCTCGTCGTAGATGGTCACTTGAATACCCTTCGATCTGGAAACATTTTCGCGACTGATTGATAAACGCGCGAAGCGGGTTAGGTTAGGTTTTTACCTGTGCCATCGTTCGCACTGTCGATTGTCAATTACCGGTACTTTGACAGTTTGAAGCGTTTGCGGTCGTAAACGAGAGCCGGGGCTTAGCGCCCCCCAGCCGGCTGCGTGTCCCACGTCACCCAGAAAGTTCTCCCCTTTGACAGGTAGACAAATTGGGGTCACGTGGGGTAAATTATGAGCTGCTCTGTCCAGTCTTAAAACGGCCACGTCAAAACGGTCCGCTTGCGGGGTGAATTTGAAAAATGGATGGACCTGTCAATATATAATGTTGCAACAATCTATTTATGTAAATGACAACACTGTTTTTTTTTTTTTTGACCAATCACAATACGCGTGTAGACTTAACATAAACACTTTTCCAATATTACACCGGGTATTACTTCACCTCCTCCGGCATACTGATTTCTTCGATAATCATATTATAATACCGAGGAGAAAGTGGTTACATGTGAAAGAAAGCGACCGTGATTCCTCCTGGTTGCGGTGACGCCACCTCGAGCATCACTTTCGATTTTGATTGGCAAATTAACCGAAAAAAAGAAAACAATCTCTCTGATTGGCCGGTGAAAGGTCAGGGTCTCTGTCAACTAAACGGTTACCATTACCTGAATACTGGAAACGCCAAAAGTATAGGCTGGCAGTGGTTCGACCGCTGAATTGATGACGTAATCACCCAAGGTGACGTGCACTTGACGTGGGGTTGTCCTGGCAACGCAATGGCCGGCTGTAACCACGTGTCTTCTACTAATCAGCGATCCTCCGCATCTAAAAATCAGTTACTGGAGTTGTGTAAATCGTTATAAAATTCAAACGGTAAATCGACCACATTCCTATACACCGTCGATGCGCACATTATTACGTTACACAACGAGAATGGTAAAATAAGGCCGCGGGGGCCAATTGACCGTCACTTTCACCGTAAGAGGTCATCGAATCTTGCAATTTCTGTTTTGTTTAAAAATTTTGTAATTTTGACAGTTACTAGCTTGCTTTTTTTGACCAATCACATACTACCAACAATGGCATCTATGACGCAATCTGATGGTAAAACAATTTGATTGAACCTAATTTAAAAATAACAATAAAGCAGATTTGGCAACAACGAGAGGATATTGAACAATTTAAAATTGCCAAACTACTAAAAAATTTGATATAATTTTACATACCTGGATGATCCGATTCGAATGTAGGCTTGCCAAGGAAACGTGCCGAAACCAGCTTCCTCACCACCAACTATACGTCTTTGGGCCTGTTGTTTGGACGTGGATATTCCGCAACCTGAAATACACGATTGTTTCTGACAAATTGCACCGGTAAAATAGAAATAAAAAAAAAATTGAAAGTCAAGGTTGTTATTGTAAAATTTTCTGCACTAAACGCATCACTGATCACTTTCGAATAATTACGTGTGTATGTACAGCTATAGTGCAACGGTCTCTATTTGGTTCACCCTCTGTATAGTGTACTTAAAGTTATATGGCAACACTGTAATAAGGGTAAGTGCAATGTTCTTTAACAGTAAATCTGGCAACGTCAGAAACTTTACAACCAAGTGCGAAACAACTGGAGCTACTATATACAGAGTGTCCACAAAACATCATCATGCCATTCAAAGAAAAAAAAAAACAAAAAGACTTACGAACATTATCGAAAAGTGCCACGTCCCTAGCCCTAGGCAGTTCGGATGGGGCCTCGATCGTTCCGATGGCGGGGCTCTGCCCCAAAGTGCCCTGTTTTGCCACCCCTCGATAACAGCAAACTTTCAACAAGCCGTCGCATTGATTGTCGATCAGGCCGCCGCTTATCCAACAAGTTAGGAAGAATTCGCAGGTGGCCCCTTGCACGCAAATCGTATTCCCCGCTATTTTATCAGGCAAAATTAAGTTTGTTTTTTGATTAATTTCTGCTAATGGCAGTAATAAAAAACCATATTGTGACGTTGCCAGATTGACTTTCAATTTTAATATTATATATTATTACAAAACTTACAAATTTCAGTTTATTGCTACTACGACCCGTAGTATACGACGTAAGTAGTATACAACCTATATATGTATACAATACTAACTACCAAAAGCCAAAAAATGTATAAGATTTCTGTTTGAAATAAAACAGCTTGATGCACAACATGGCAACTCTGGCAGAATGACAGAAGGCAAAAGGCAGTTGACACTGTTGACAGTAGACGCGTATTTTTAAGGTTATGTGGTTAGGGGGCATCAGTTTGTTTTTCCTGTTGGGACTGTTTTAAATCAATGTAGTTACACTTTAAATTATTGTGTCCAGTGCACAAAAATCCCAAGTTGTTGTTGTGTTAGTGTTGGCTTGTTTTTCGTGCATCAACATACATCAGGTAAAGTAAACCCTACTGTTAAATATGTTTGACCATTAAGCCGGTTTTGGGCCCCATTTTTTAGCGCAACACTTATTTTGCTTGTGGCAGTGTAGTAATAAATAGTTGAATTAACGATAGAATCACAGTAAAACTTAGTTCTTAAATATGTCAGTGCAATCACTAGCCACTATATGTCTGTTTGCAGAGGCAATCCCTGACTGGTTTCCAACTCAGAAACAGTAAATTTAAAGTACCATTCAATGGATGTATGTATTTCTCTGATTACTAGTTAGAGATTCTGTCTGCGAACAGACCTAATAACATACCATACAGAGCTTCAAACACTGGCTAGCCCACAATAATTTTATTAGGTTACGTTTGAAGGAAGGAAAAATTGTTAGATAAATCGATATAATTGCCTTGTTTACTCCCCCCTTTCAGTTAATTAATACAATTTGAAACAATATACTGTCCTGGTGGAATCGAAACCTTGTGCCACTTCCCATCTAATTGTTTTTAATAACGTATATGCATTGAATATGACATTGCTTCAGTATGTGCACTGAAAAAAAGTTAATTAAACAGTATTTTTGCGTAAAACGCTGCATACAGCAAAATAGAAGAGAAAGTACCGGACAAGAAATTAATAAATTATATTGAACCAGTTATTTTTGCGATGGCGTGGGTGGTTCCCCCCCAAAAAAAACACGGTTCCGGGTTCTTCAAATTACCAAATTTACGAGCATTTTTTTTTTGCGTTTAAGTAGTGAAAGTTATAATAAAACAGATTTAGCTGATGATGTTTCTCTGGACACTTTCCTTTATTTACAGTGTTGCCTAATTTTGTGGGTTTTGGCTGTGTCATAACATACTCAGGAAGTGCTAGTCTTTTGACCAATCACAGAAGAAACTCACCCCTATCACGATTATCAGCGCCCTCTAAATCCTGTAAAGCGTTATCAGGAGCCAACCAATCGGAATCGTCAGCGGGTGCGGTACCCGAATTGACCGGTTCGCGAAACTGCACCAAATCGCTCGGAAAAATCACTCGAGGCCGTCTCGACGTGCCCCAAACCGTTTGAAATCTCGCTGAGGGCTCAAAATACGTCTCCCTTGCTTGTTCCGCCCTTAAATAGTCGTACGGTGCCCTTAATCGTTTAGGGTATCTGTAGCCCCTACTAAAACCTTCCCCTGAAGGCTCTACAGGGAAAGTGACTACACTTCTAGGGTTATAAGCGTAGGACTTTCTGGTTTGCAATGGGTTGTGTGGCAACGGTGCCTCTACGGGGTTGTCAAATTTAAAATCAGGTGGAAGGATTTCCCCGATATGCTCCTGGGGATCATTCGGTGTTACTCCATGGTCATCTCGTCTTAAGGAATTTCGGATAGTTCCGTAGGTTTGACCGTTTGTTGCAGGTGGAGACAGTTCCTCACTGGTTTTGTTTTCTTGCGGATGATTGTCTTGGTATTTATCTTTGTCGCGTAGCAACAAGTTGAGATCTTCTTCACTTAAAACTTTAAAGTTTTCCACGTAATCCTCTTTTGAGATCCGATCGTCTTCTGGTAGTTCCGGGTAGGAGGGTTCCTGATGAATGACTTCCTGGTACTGGGTTAGTAAGGGTCGTACAAAGTTGTGCTCCAAAATCTGCTCATCCTCACTCTTATTACTCTTGCTGAGGAAATGATCAAGACCGTTGTAGAGTTTTTCAGTGTCGTTGCGTTTCTGGATGTTTTGCAAAGTTTGGTACAGGTTGTGCAACTGTTGGGTGGTGCTGGGGGTGAACGTCACGTGACTCACGCCAGTTTTCCCGTAGGGCGGATCAGCGGCCTGTATCAGGAATATACTTAAAATTAATGCCAGCACGGACGAGTGGATTTTGTTCATGATGGACCACTCCCATTTAGTGTCCAACCCCCTGGACGCGTTCGATTCACAACCGATTTTGTCTTTTTCTGTTTTTTGCGCGAAACAGGGACAAAAGCAGAACCGATGTGGCTCGTTTGGACGGCACGTTCGGTTCGCCACAGCCGACTGGTGGTACCCGCGCCGTTTTGCTACGCGAAGAGAGTTTGGGACTTTCTCGGGGTACCGTGGCAGTCAAGGGTACGACCACTTTCACTCTTGCTGCTTCTTTTGCACGCTCGGCCAACTGGAGAGGAAAAGGTACCGGAGATGTGTTTTGGTTCTTATGATGATGCTTTACGTAATCGATTATTTCCTTTTCGTGTAACGGTATAAAGAAAGTTCAATGTATTAGAAAATGTCAACATGGATTGTTGTTGATTTGACAACAGTTTGATAGTAAATTTCAGTCAGTTTGGCAACGTTGCATAACTGTACAAACTAACATTCAAGTGATTATATTCATTATTAAAGGGCAGGCAGATGAGTGTCTATAATATTGATTTACGTGCACTCTTACAGCTAATTAATTGTAAAATACTTAAGATACTTGGTTTGTGTGGTTATGTCTAGCAAGCATTGGTGGCGTGTTTGACAGGGACACCACTTTTTCAGTGAAAAATCCATTATCACACAACCCCACGTGACGTCAATACTGCCTTAATTAAACCAGTCACGTGATAGCTGTAATACGGTCAATAATTTAAATTTTGAAATTTTCACGCCTGTATAATGATTCGGGCTCACTTTTGCGTAACATTCGGGGTGCTAATAATTATCGTAATTTACTAAAAAAATTACGCTCTGTCACGTTACGCAATGCTTTCCAACGCGCATCTTGCTAAAGTGAAACTTTCATCCTCCTGCCAAATTAAATCACATGGAAAATTGGTTAATTCTTTTAAAATAGAAACGACTAAACACCGTAAAGGTGTTTTTTTGCCCCCAAATCCCAAAAAAGACGCTCAAGTTAATTGTTTCCGTAACAATGAATGCGAACCACTATTGTTCTGTATAATGTGAAAAGTGCGGCTCCAATCCAACACTTTTAAATAGTTACAATTTATTTTTTGTACTGACTTTCACCGCAAACTTATAACAGTGACAGTTGACATTTTATAAAGCAATAAATTGAGATAAATCTTCTAGCAATTCTCTGGTTTGCTCCAGGTTCAAATTGGTCAAAGAGGGTCTGGCCAATCCAACCTTAACCGGTCCAAAATGGTTCATGGCAACCTTCATGGTGGGAATCCATGCCCCTAAACCACACCCCCTTTACTAATACGTCCTTCAACACCTTCCTGAATTACCATTTTTCGTTATAGCCCTACAGGCAGCCGTGAGTTTTTCCTGAACTGCTCTGGAATCTTCCACTCTGTTCTCTTTGAGCGCCTTCACAATTTCACAAAAGTGTTGCGGAATGAAATTCAGACACGTGGCAATGTTGGAGTTAATTCCCAAGGCGGCAGCTGGTTGCACCAACTAAGAAACTAATGAGTTACTATTGTTAGAGTGGATTGGAAGGGCGCTTACTGTGTCTGCACCTAAGAAAACCACATAACGTCCACCACCAGCTTTAAGAGCGTAATAAGCTTCAGTTAAGTCATTGGAAGTGCATTTGATTCCTTGCAAAGTCGGTATTTTACCCGCGGAAAGGTTGAGGAACTCTTCCATGTTAACTGCAACATAACCTTTTAGCCACTTCTCCTGGGACAGAGAGTGTGAATGACAGAGTCTTACTAGTGACATTACTCCACATTGGCACGTGATAGTAGAACAAAGGAGTGTTAGGAGCGGCCTTAGCAATTTCCTGCATGTAATCAACCAGCTGTTCCGGTTTAGTGGGTTTGAAGTACAGTTCAGGCAGGCTTAAAATCGAATCAGCCCCAATTTGTTGGGCGTGCGCCGCCAACTCTTTAGCGTCCTGAAAAGGACAACCGCCCACTTGAATCATGACGTGCAGTTTTTCCCGTTTTCCCGCAACCATCCACGCTTCCGCTATCAGCTTTCTTTCCTCCATTGAGAGAGCTTGAAACTCTCCAGTCGATCCGTGCACTGTGTAAAAGAAAATTTTCAATACCTCCCAATCTGAGTCCTACATAGAGTACCTAAAACGCTAGGAACACCATTCTGGGCTAAAAACTTAGCGTAGTCTGGTATAACACTAGTATTAACGCTCCTAAAACAAACTAAATTTAAAAGGAAACACTCTGTATAAAAGCAAACAAATTACATGTCGTCGTTGTAGGCAGTAAAAACTGGGGCCATCAGGCCTCTAAATGTGTAGGTTGTCTGAAATAAAACCAATTTACAATAATTATTAACAAAAATCAAATAGTGTTACCATCACAATGTTGTTAAATTAACTACACAACCTGTTGAACCTCTTGGCCATTTATATATTTACTACATTGTATTACTTTTAAGCCTTCTTTATATATTTGTTGTAAGTAAGTTTTATTTTGTTCATCCATATAACAAGATTTACTACATTGTATTACTTTTAAGCGTGGTGCAGGTTTAAATTGTTTATTTATATTGCATGAAAACTAAATATTGCAGTAACATTTAAAGAAAAATTGTGTCCTCAAAGTCACAGACATTGTTGCTGAGTTTGTTTGTCCTCCAGGCGTTGGCTGGCGTCTGTCAGTTTTCAAGCCAAGGACATTCAGTCCTTGAGTCGGTTTGAGGTTAGGTTAATTGTTTACAATTATCATTTTTAGTGTTCCTGAGAAGGACAGACTCCTGATAAATTAACTGTAAACAATGCAAAGCATCATTAAATTAACATGAGTCGTATCATCAACAACGATTATCATGTGGCCCTGGAGTGTAAAGATCTGCAGGCCAATGCAATGTCCCTGGACTCTACAGGCACTTACGTCCTCTTAGCTGGGTAAGTTGTCAAAAAATTCACTAAACAAGGTTTAATCCAACATACATTACAGACGGCGTTGTATTGCCCTACGAAATTTGGACGAGGAGTACGAAAATGTGTTCAAGTTTTCCCGGACTAGTAAATATGAAGTGGGCGCAGCCGAATGGAACCCCACCAGTCATAACAAAGAGCTTTGCGCCCTTTCCGTAAGTTGTATGTATGTAATTACAATGGTTGTGTTTACACTTGTGTGTGTGAAATAGACTAACGAGAGACTGGAGATTCTAAGGTGGAGGGAGGAAACGTTGTCCGTGTTCCATTCGATTCGGGCGCACACTAGAGCAATTTCAGGCCTGAACTGGCATCGATTCGATCCGAATATTTTAGCCACGTCCTCAGTGGACACTTTTGTTAATATTTGGGATATACGCGACCCTAAAAAACCTACCGTTTCATTGGAAAACGTTGCCGAGTCATCACAAGTCAGATGGAACCGATTGTCTCAGTATTTATTTGCCACGGCACACGATGGTTTGGTTAAAGATGTTTCAGTGCAAATTAATTTGTAAAAAGTTGTTTTTTAGGCGATATTAAAATATGGGATCATCGACGTAGTGCTGCGCCTTTACAGTATATTTCAGCGCATTTAGCGAAAATTTACGGTTTGGACTGGAGTCCCCACATAGAAAATCAAATTGCCTCTGCCAGTCAAGATCACACTGTCAAGTTTTTTGACACGTCCAGTCCGCGTAAAGCCGACTTTTTTTTGAGCACCGGTTCACCAGTATGGAGAGCCAGGTTTGTTCGTTTTTTTATACAAAATTTATTGCTCTCCATTGGTGTAAGGTAGAAACGTCTAAATTTGCCGAGAATCTTGTCACAATGTCTGTAGAACACCTGACATTTTATGGTTTGGACATACGGAATTACGTCACCATGGATGCCTTACTTGATGACAGTTGCTCACTTTAACCACAGAGGGTACATTATTTGTTGTTTCATTTCACTTTTGGCATACTTAGTGACGTCACTATGGATGCTTTGTAACTATTAATAGCGTATTGCTAGGTTCACCCCTTTCGGTAATGGTATGGTGACTGTGGTGGTGCCACAGCTGCGCCGAGGTGGTGACAACTGTTTGTTGCTGTGGAACATTTCAAACAGGGCGGCACCGATGCACACCTTCGTAGGTCACAGGGACGTGGTGTTGGAGTTTCAATGGCGACCGTCCCGGCCGGACGATTCGAATTTGCAGTTGGTCACGTGGTCCAAAGACCAAACGTTGCTGGTGTGGAAAATCGAGCCGATTTTGAAGAAACTGTGCGGCTACGAACCGGACGATGTCAGTTTCTATGATGATGGTAACTTGTTTCGTAAAAATTACGTATTTTTTGTGAAAATATTTTGGCAGTTGCTGACGAAGTGACGAGCACAGTTTCATCGCTGCAAACCTCCAAGGGGCAACTGCTCCAACAGGAATTCTCCCTTCTTAACATCCACATACCCAATTTAGAGGTAAAAAACATGGACGCCATCAATCGAACTGTGACGGTGATTGGTAAAGTCAATAATTTTGTACTGAGCATGCTGGTGTCTTGTCCAAACTCATATCCGCACGGAGTGCCACCCAATTTTCAAATACTCCAAGGCACCAACATTAGCGAGGAAATGACCGCCCAACTGCTTCAAGTGCTCAATCATTTGGCCGTGCAACGGGTGTCCAAAAATCGGACCTGTCTGGAACCGTGTCTACGTCAGATGGTGCTGACGTTAGAACAAATGTCCGTGGACGTGGACAGCGAACGCGTCTACGTTGAACCGGCTGGTTCGAGCGGTTTCAACGATTCGTACATTCCCTTTCCACGCACGTCGGGCGCAAAATTCTGTTCAGTTAACGTGCTAGTTTGTTTCGGGCGGCCAATTTTGACGAGACGATTGGGTGGCAAGAACGACTCGGGGACGCCTCGTGCTCTGTCCGCATTGGAGGGCATTTTAGCCAAACGACCCGCCGAGCAAATGACAGTCTCGGCCTACTACTTTCAAAGACAAAAACAAAGGTAACTGCGAACTGTCCAATTACGTCACAAACTTTACTTGTCAATTCAGATCCAGATCCAAACACGTGTCAGCTAAAACGTCCAAAGCAATGGTACACGTGTACGATGCCACTAATCTATTCTTGATTAACCGTCAACTAGCCGATGAGTACATTCTCGACGGTGATGTTGCCACGGTTTGCAAGGTAATTGTGATTACTGACTTTTATAGCATACTGAATGACGTCACTATGGATGCTTTTACCAATAACGGTGCATTTATTAGTGTCAAACTTTTCTTGTTCCTAGTCAAACTACCTAATTGACAATAACCACAAAGATGTAAAAGCTGTAATTTTCGAGTCGGAAAATTTAATTTTCCGGAAATTTTACATTCCTGAATAACCATTGAAAATTGTTCTTCCTTCAGCATAATGCGGCTGCCGCTGCCGTAGTGGGTAGACGTGACCTGGTGCAAGCCTGGACAATCGTCGAACTGAACTTGACCAAACGTCAATCCGAAGACAATGGCAATAAATGGTCGAACCATCCCTGCGGAGACAAACTAATGACGTCACTGTAAGTCAAACTGTCGCATATCAATGGGCAACGTCATTAATTGTTCTAATCTGTGTAGAATCGAACATTACGCTTCTCAGTCCGATCTACAGATGGCGGCCATGTTGTGCTGCATTTTTGGCAAGCTCCAGGCGGATTCGCTGAGGAAGGCGTCGTTAAAATCGATTTTTTCCCCGATGGTAAGTAAATGTATACACGGTTAACACGCTTCTTCTGGTCGGCGCCATTTTTTTTTCTTAATGTGGCAACACTGTGCACTAAATGTTTTATTTGTTTATAGCACCTTGGTCCGAGCAAGCGGTGGTTTAAGGTAACTAACTTCGCGTGTATATAAATCGCTTCTTTTTTTTTTTGGTAATTTAGTTGCTTTGCTAGTAGTTTTGAACTTTTTGGTATATTTGTAGATAGAAAAGTAGGTGGTTCTACAATGTTGCCGCGTTTACAGTCAACCATTTTACATAAATGTAAATAAGGACCAAAATTATCTATTACTAATTCTAGTAATAATGGCAAATACCATTAAAATGTCACTGGATGAAAATTTAAAATTCAAAAAAATTTCACTTGAAATTTCTTGACAATTCTAGTTTTTAATTTTTCAAGAGTCAAACTCTAACCTGAAACGTTCTAGAGATATTGACCAAAAAATGAGAGTCAACTTTGACGCCCTTTAGCGGACAAACGGGGCAACTTGGCCGTGCCCGCTAAACGTCACGTGATAGCCCCATCCATCAAAAATCGAATAAAAAAATTATAAGTTTCGTTTGTTGCTCATATTTGGGACACCCTGTATACTGATGGATTATCTAGGAATAAAGTGTATGCAAATATCTGCATGATTCATATTTGTTGTTGATATCAGTTGAAATTGTAAGAGACACGTCACGTGGCTGTGATATTGCAATTTTTGAGCTTGCAATACTGTAAAGGTCAGGTGACACCTGTCAGGAACAGTCAGGTGACCTTCAAAATGTAGTAGTTCGAACTTTAAGAATGCAACTTTCAAGCTTGCCACACTATAAACAGTTAATTAAGAATTATTTTGTGCATGTCAATAATCGTTTAATGAAAAGAGTAGCTTTGTGATCAGGTCATGTGTCAAAATATGTTTCCATGTTTGTCGAGCAAGCCGAGAGAGTGTGACAGGTGTCACACGTCACGTGATATTGAAACTGTCCCGAACGCGGAAATGATTAAAGTTTCCGTGTTCCAGATGGGTGGTTCGCCCTATCACACTATACCAGCCGATATGATGGCGGACGGTTGGGTACTACCAATGCTGAAAAGTGCCCGGTCCACCTCGTTGGACAATTTAAGAGCCGAGGAAATGATAGTACCGTCGGTACCACCGAAAATCCCTTACGTGGCCCTCTACGAGTACTACAAACTGGCGTACGCCGAAACGTTGAATCGATGGGGATTACTGTATCATCGGGCCGAGGTTAGTTTGCTGGAGTTTTTAACGTAATTGTGATTGGTCAAAAAAAAAAAGCAAAATGGTGATTTTTTTGACCAATCACCGACTAGACTGAAACCGTGCAGGTAATGAAGTTTGCCGCCATCCAACCGGAACCGTTCAAAGGAGCCGAATTCATTCCGGACTGTCAAAGCTGTCAAACGCCAACCAAACATTCGGTGTGCGGCGTGTGCCGAAAATTACCGTTGCACTGTATAGTGTGCGGTTTGGCCGCCAGGGCATCAGTCAGCTGTTGCGTCATTTGCGGCCATGGCGGACACACCGACCATTTGGACATGTGGTTCAAAGAAAGACACAATTGTCCGCTATGCGGCTGTCATTGTTTCGTCGAGACCGCCTACACTTTCGGCTACTAAGGTTGAATCTGTTCAGTTGTGATTATTTTTATTAAAATTTATTTTTGTACTTTAGGTCTTATAAATTGCGATCCAGTCCTAACTCACTGAAAAAGGAGCCAAAAAAATGTTAAAACATGTAAGTAACATTTTTTTATTTGTTACAAACAAAATTGCTCAATATCTCAATAACGGTCAAAAAAGTTTAATCGAAAATTGCTTAACTTGCTGAAAGTTGCCTATTGGTCTGTGGCGTGCTGCATTTTCGATTGTTTTACGGGGGGTACAGAGAAAACAGTAATAGATAAGTAGCATACGTGTTCCGATCTGTTTTTCCTGAGATGACTGGCGAGAAGAGTGGGCGGCGCAAACTTCTTTTGTTTCAAAGAAACGAGGGGTTTTTTAAAATTGGTCATTTTGGAAACTCCGCTGTATTACATTTGCTATTAAAGTTATCAAAAAAGGAAAAAAACGGACGGAATGGGCATTTTTCAAATTAAACACTCCTTTTGTCCGATTCTCTGTTCAAAATTAAAGTAAATTTGTATTAGATCACATATTTGAAAAATTTTTGATTTTGATTTTACATCAAACCACCCTGTAACTGTCAAAATAATCGAGTTATTGAAGGTTAAAGTAGTAGATGTCAAATTCAGTCAAAACATCTGTATTGTCAAACAACTTGTTTATTTACAACACTTTGTATAGACTTTTATATGTCAATGGATAGAAAATATAATGGGCTTTCCAAAAATATGGCCGTTTGTGTTGATTGGCCGCCAGAGGGCTCCAAAGCTAACTAAACGTTTTCCTTGACTGTAACCACTCTAATTTCTTTGAGAGACTTTTTTAAAACGGCCAGGTACGGCCCTGATATTTGGTACAAACCGAGCACAGTGAGTGTCAAATTTAGAGTTGTATCAAAACTGTCGAAATAAAATCATTATGGTCGATTTTCGCTTGCACAAAGTGACCAACATAACGCAAAACCCATTGGCATAGTGGTGGTGTTTCAGGCAAATTTGACCCTTACGAAAATTCAGTCATTTCCAAAATCGGTTTTTCAAGAAATTTATATGCATTACATCGTAGTAGACCTAGTAGCTCATGTAACCGTGTTTTCCTAATTTTCTAGGGTCAAATTAGCCCTAACCAGTCTAAAAGTGTTTCTGGGGCACCCTGTCCCGTAAATCGTAAATAACACGCGTATTTGTAACACTTTGTATATACTTTTATATGTCGATGGACAGCCAATGAAATGAGCTTTCCATTGACGTAGAAAAGTCGGTTGGTTAGTGGTACCGTTTGGCCACTAGAGGGCGTCAACTTTGACCAATTTTTTTTGGTGTTTAATATTCAAAAACCCGCTTAATTGCACTATTTTTGCTAGAGTTTTATACGTCAATGGAGTGAGCTTTCAAAAAATTTCCCAACTTGGGTTAACAGGGAGCGTCAAAGTTGACTATTTTTTTATGATTTTTTTGTGCATCCTTTTGTTCAATCGTCAATAATTAGCTTATTTGCACCATTTTTAGTAGTGTTTTATACGTCAATGGATAGCCAATGAAATAAGCTTTCTAGCAGTAGTCCAATTTGGATTGATAGGTTAGACGGTTTGACCGCTAGAGGGCGTCAAATTTGACTTTTTTGGTGCATTCTTCCGTTCAATCGTCTATAACCAGCTTATTTGCAACACTTTGTATAAACTTTTTAATGCCAATGGATAGCCAATGAAATAAGCTTTCTATTGACGTATAAAAGTTGATGGGTTAGAGGTACGATGTTGCCGCTAGAGAGCTTCAAAATTTTTAAAAGTAAAATTACAAAATTACAAACTGTTTGTAACTTAAATTTTTTTTATCCATCGAAAATGCAGCATTCTGTACAGTTATGTGGTTTCACAATTCTCCCTTCACTAGTTTGACAGTTCTAGTCAAAAACGTTAACCTAGTGAATGTCTCAGAAACAGCACTAAAGACACTTCAATCAATAATTTCTAGTGTATGGACCACTTTAGTACTTTTCCTCATATTTTTCTACTTAATTGTCTAATTTACAATTTAATTTGGGGGAATGATAAATTGATGAACCCAATTGGGAAATTATATATTTCTACGACACTTATAAAGCTACAAATTCAGCCACGTCCGATATCACTTGTCTGGCATGTTCCTCGTTCAAATTGCTCAAAGGAGCCCTGGCCAATCCAACGTTCACTGGACTGATGTGATTCATTGCGACTTTCATTGTGGGAATCCAGGTTCCTGGAACAAAATTTCACTCATTTCAGTTTTTTGGTTATTATAGCTTATTCACCGTTTTTCGTAATCACTTTGGTGGCGGCTGTCAGTTTTGCCTGAATCGCTCTGGCGTCCTCCACTCGATTTTCCCGTACAGCTCGAACGATTTCAACAAAATGGCCGGGAAGGAAATTGAGGCAGGTGGCAATGACCGAATCGAATCCCAAAGCGGCAGCCGGTTGTACCAACTTTAAAGTTTTGGTGTGTTATTCAAGGTTTTTGGTATTCAAAAAAATGGTTTTTACCGTGTCTGCACCCAGAAAGACCACGTATCTTCCTCCAGCTGCTTTGAGAGCGAAATAGGCTTCGGTTAGGTCGTTAGAAGTGTATTTGATTCCATGGAACGTGGGTATTTTACCTACTGACAGGTTGAGGAACTGTTCCATGTTAACTATAATCAAAAACCCCCTGTTTATACATTCCTAGAAACTTGTTGCTAGTTTATGAGTCTTACTGGTCACATTACTCCACATAGGAATGTGATAGTAAAACAAAGGAGTATTGGGAGCAACACTGGAGATTTCCCGTAGATACTCAATCAACTGTTCCGGCTGCGTTGCTTTGAAATAGAGCTCGGGAAGTGTGAGAATAGAGTCGGCTCCGATTTGTTCCGCATGCTCTGCCAATTCTTTTACGTCAGGGAATGGACAGCCGCCCACTTGGATCATCACGTGCAAGTTGGTCGGTTTCGCAGCCGCCACCCATGCCTCCGATATCGCTTTTCTTTCCTTTACTGATAAGGCTGGACCTTCTCCGGTCGATCCATGCACTAACATCCAAAAAAGTTTACTTAATTCATGTAATTGTCTCTCATATCGGTCATTTCGACAGTGAATGCTATTATATCACTGTTTATTCAAGATAATTAAAGAAAAAACAGATTAGCGGTATAAAGGGTAGGCAACCCTCCATTTGTTCTTCATGCACATAGAAAAAACCAAAGTTAAATAGCGTGACGTAACAATGCAATAGCAAGATGAATGTTTTAAATGTTTGCCATACAGACATTTTCTTCTTCAGACTTTTATGTATCCAAAGTACACAATAAGCGCATTCACCATGTCAAGATTTTTTTCAAGTGGAAAAATTTACCTAATACTGCTGGAATACCATTGTCCGCCAAGAATCTGGCATATTCAGGGATAACCTTGGTGTTTACAGTCCTAAAAATTGACACTATTTCAGTATATGAGTGAAAGCAACTAAACACACTTACAAGTCTTGATTGAACGCGGTAAAAACTGGGGCCATAAGCCCTCTGAAGGTGTAAGTGGCCTGAAAAATAACGCTTATCAACCAAACAGTTACGCAGTCAAGTGTTATTTTGTTTGTACAATTAGTGTGTTTTTCAATGATTTTTCCGATTAAATGTCAAGTCTAAAACTTACCATTTTTAATATTTTAGCCTGAATGGTTGAAATATCAATTTTGACTAAAAACCTTTTGGTACTCGAAACTATTTATATAACACTTCTTTGCGCCGATAACGCAGTAGATTAATGTCTATTAAGTACTGACAAAATATACGTTTTAAAAATAACATTTCATATTCATTTACACAATACGTTATCGAATTTGTTTATTCTTTGTCCATTAAAAGCAGCAAAAGTCAAAGGCCTGAAATTGCGAAATTATTTATTTGAACATTTAATGTGACATTATTTTACGGTTAATTAAAATTTGATTATTTAATAATATAATGGCTTTTTTCGCTTTATGCGAATGGAATTAAAGCTTTCTAAATTACAAACAAAATATTTAACATCCTGGATTGATAACAACACATTTTCAGGAAATTTTTTTTTATAATAATAACTTTGGCACTTAACAAGGTGACTTTAGCGATGTAAAGAATATAGGCAACCGTTCAGCGCGGTTTATGTAAGTACGGTTGCCTATAATGCTGAACAAGAGTTTCTGGATTGACTCACTTTCTTGAAAAACAAAAATTTGTTGACATGGTGAATGAACCTTGTTTATTTAGTAGGTACTGGAGAAGACTATTTTTTCTGGAAACAATTTTTTAAATTGCAGAAAACCTCTGATATTTACCATAAACGGCTAAACGGTTTTTTTTACTATCTGACATATTCCGGTATAGATGGCCTTACCGCTGCACCTCATCACGTGATTCAAAATGTTATGATAGTAATTACCAACACGTGACTGAACTTTTGACAGCTATTTTGTTGCTATTCTTTAAGGTTATGATTGTTATCCACGTAAACAAATTATTTATTTATGTTTTTTCCTGTGAAATGGTACTGAAACGTTCAAAATATCAAGACATCGATGGGAACGTCGCCCCCCAATCTAGAGATGAACCGGTCGATCCTGACACGACGGTACCCCAGGAAATTGAAATGGCGTCAGTTTCAGTGGTACCGGATGGTAAATGAGTGAACCACATTGAACATTCGCTACTACCAATGGTTTCCAGATACGTTTACGGTTACTCAAGCCGTGAACGCTTTAGGGTTCGGATGGTTTCAAGTGAAACTGTCTTTGTGGACTGGTTTGTGTTGGATGGCGGACAGCATGGAAATGACAATTTTATCCATTCTATCACCTGCTTTACATTGTAGTTGGCATATAACCAGGTGGGTTAATGGTCCAGTTTGCATATTCTCTTAATTATCCACGAGTGGAAATAGGTATCAACAGGCCCTTACCACCACAATAGTATTTTTGGGGATGATGTTATCCTCCACTTTTTGGGGCAACTTGAGTGATAGATATGGGAGGAAACATGTAAGTTTCTTCAATTAAAAATCGTCGAAATGTTCACAATGTTTCCCGGTAATGCAGGCCTTAAGTTTATGTGCAGTACTGCTGTTTTACTATGGACTGCTCAGTTCTATTGCTCCTAGTTTCATGTGGATGCTGCTATTGAGAGGTTTAGTAGGATTTGCCATAGGCTGTACACCTCAATCGTAAGTGGTGCATGTTTTGGTGTATTGCAGTGTTGTCAAGTTTTAATTGTAGGGTAACTTTGTATGCCGAATTTTTACCCACAAAACAGCGCGCAAAATGTGTTGTCTTGCTTGATGTGAGTGAGTGTTTTAGGGTAGAAATTTGTTGTGAAAATTGTTTTTGCAGTGTTTTTGGGCTTTGGGTGCATGTTTTGAGGTTGCTTTAGCCCTAATTGTTATGCCAATGTTAGGCTGGCAGTGGCTGTTAGCATTGTCCACCGTACCGTTATTAGCGTTTGCTGTAATTTGTCCTGTAAGTGGCGTTTTACTGTTGGTGTGTGGGTGATTTTTTTCTGGTTTAGTGGCTGCCCGAGTCTGCCAGATATCACGTGGCCAGCGGACAAACCGAAAAAGCCTTGGAAACGCTAGAAAAAGTCGCGAAAGATAACGGAAAACCGATGCTTTTAGGGCGGCTCGTTGTGGATGACGCCACACTGTCCTCCCCGCATCGGGGACGTTTTAAAGATCTTCTGGTACCCTCTTTGAGATTGACTTCATTACTTTTGTGGTTTATATGGTGAGTTGCGTTGAAACCACCATTTTGCCATTGTAAACTGGTGACGTTTTAGGTCAGCGTGCGCCTTTTGTTATTACGGTTTAGTCCTGATGACCACCGAATTGTTTGAAACGTCCGCAATAGCGTGCGGTGAAGGTGGTAGGCCCGGTCAAAGTTTAGACACGTGCGCAGCTGATTGCAAACAATTGCAGACCACTGACTATATTGATTTGTTATGGACCACTCTAGCTGAATTTCCAGGTTAATTTCACACTTTCACAGCGCAGATGTGTTTTTAGTAGTATTTGTTTGCAGGAATCTTTATTACTATTTTTATAATTGAGAGATTCGGAAGGAAAAAAACCATGGCTGTTCAGTTTGTTGCCTACGCGATATGTTGCTGTTTCCTAGTAATTTGTCCTGGAAAGTATGTCTGTAGTGGTTAGGTTGTGATGCAACAATAAGTGATAAAAAACATTTTCAGAAGAGCGATTTTGACTTTGATGCTGTTTCTGGCCCGTGGCATTATAGCGGGCGTGTTCCAGGCCGCCTACGTTTACACTCCCGAAGTGTATCCCACGTCATTGAGGTCGGTCGGGGTTGGATCTTGCAGTGCCATGGCCAGACTGGGCGCCATGGTTACTCCTTATGTTGCTCAGGTTATGTTAAAAACGTCAATAACTTTGGCAACGTCGACGTACGCTACGGCAGCACTGCTGGCCGCCATTGCTTGTATGGCGTTGCCCTTCGAAACGTCTGGCAAAGAATTACCGGAAAATACAGTAGAACAGCGGCAAGCCAAAAACTAATCACATTGTGACGTCATCTTGTATGGTTTTGGTTTTTGCTATATGCAAGTGGCCAGAGCAATAAAGGTAGGCAACCATAGTTACATAAAAAGTGTTGCCTACCAGTACTTATTCCCTCCAAGTAGATTTATTTATTCAGAAGACTTCATTTACACATAGTTACTAAGAACAAATTAATACCAAAGCATTATTACTACAATATGTGATAAATTGGTGCTGGAATTTATTTATTTATTAAAAAAAAATAAAAAATTTGGAATGTTTAGTTAAGGTAGTTGCCCTGGGGCTAATTTGCCTCTCACAGCTTTCCCAAACTGATCAGCCCCCACCTGATTGGCCTCTTTGTATCCTGGTATGGTTAGGGCACATCTAGCCAACCAATTACTCACATTAGCGTAGGGGGTGATATCCCAACCTACCGCCTGAAAATTAACCTAGAATTTATACTGTTAACCAGTTTCAAAAAACAAAACTAACCACAATGGAGGACACTGAAGCTGCCAGACAACAATCAGCCACTGTTAACTTGTCTCCAGCTGTGTAATTGTGACCCTCCAGAAAGACGTCAAGGAAACCCAAAGCTTCCTCTAGTGGTTGTTTTAGTTCGTCTAAAATTTCATCCTCGCCAAGAAACAAAATTGGAAACTGCAACTTTGTCTGTATAGACGTTACAACAGTTAAACACTCTCCTACTTACACATATAGCCCTAATCCTCGGGTATAAAGTACCGCAATCAAAATTCAATCTTTGATCCACCACAGCCCTTTGTTTAGGATCGACAGGATAAAAATGGGGGTCTTTCCCGTAAACGGTGGCCAGGTAAGTGGCTATAGCGTGACTGTCCCACAATGTAAAGTCCCCATCAGTTATGGTGGGAACTGTATGTTGGGGGTTTATCTACTCAACTTAGTACATCCGGACATTTTGGTATACCAACCTTGATAAAATCCTCGTTGAGCTGTTCTTTTTTGAACAAATCAAACTCTTGCACGTCCACGTCAAGACCCAACGCTTTTGCAACTAAAAAGGCTGCCCTGGAAGGCCCACTTGGAGGAAAATGGTATAAAGTGATCCCCATTATTATTATCAAAACAAAAAGTTAGGTTAAGACCAAACCAAATTCTTCTGTCAGCCTTACAGCGTTGCCAAACTTGCTGTATATGTTGAATTAAAACGAAGCTGGTCTCGGTTTACATCATAATTTAATAATTGCTTCAAATAAAGTCACATTAAAAATCTTGATTGTACTATTAATTATTATTATTAACCTGTGGGGCGTGTTAATTACAAAATAAAGACTACTAATACTAAAACATACAATAATCAAAATTAACCCTCCAAAAATCTCTTAAACTAAAGTTCTTGCACCATCATCAGGAATAACAAGTGCCGAAGCTTGTTAAGCATTGCAATAAGGAAAATTTTCATGATGTGTGTATCACAGTTTAATTATTATTATTGATCATGAAAACTTCAACTTGACTCTAGTTTGCTTTAGGCGAATTTCACGTGGGGTTAGTTGCCGTTAAACGCTGCTTAAGGGGTTTAACGTAGTACCATTGGTCTTCCCCGAATTTTTTAAATAACTGCAGAATAAAGTGTATTTAACTCGGGGTTTTGTAGGGAAATTAAACATTTTACCCTCGTTTGCCAGTCTTTTCCGCTCTCCTTTCTCTCTTTAGCCTCGTCCCGTTGTTTTTGCTCCAACGCCTGTTTCGCATTGGTGGCTTTGTCGATTTCATTAAATCTCAATCCGGCCGTCACTTCCTTCCACAGCTTCCTCGATTCGTTTTCGTCCTGCAAACTGATCGGTCTCACCTGTTTCTTGATGGTGTTCAGTGCGTTCACGTCAATGAACAATTCGGGCTCCACCTTAAAAAATAACTCACAGTAAACCAGGTTTTTTTTTTTGTAAAATTGGCAACATTGGTCACTTGACAAGACTGTGACTTTTTTCCATCTGTATTGTCACAGTCTAAACTAGAGTTAAAAAAGAAACTAACGATCAATAATATCGATCCTCTCTCAGTAGTCAGAGCGCACATCCCTAGTGGCTATGGCGGCCATATTTGTTGTTTAGTTCTAAACGTCAAACTAGAAAGCGCGCCCGGTCCTTTATTTTCTAGTTCAATTTTACTCAAAAAAAGCCGACAAAAGTGCGTTTTTAGGGATGAAAAGTACCGTAAAGTGTTCGATAAAGTGTCCCCGATTATGTGAGTGCAAGTGGTTTGGTGCTAGTGACCAAATTGCTCCAGAAAAATGGATTTGAAGTTGGCGTCCTTATCAACAATAGGGCCCGGTTGAATACAGTGAAATATGCATGAATTACAAGTTTTTTTTGGGTTTTTCACCGTTGTTCAGCTCTAAAAGTAGTTCCCACAAAACATTTCCGGGGGTCTTGTGAAGAATAGCTAACCACGAATTTTGAGTCAATTTTTTTTTTTTGGGTTAGGTTACGTCCTATATAGTACAGATAAAAAAGAAAAAATGCGAACGATCCACAATTTTTGTCACAAAATCGTTCAAAAAATCCATGATTTTACAAGCATTTTGTGGAATTTGATCAGCTGATTTGGAAAGTTCGTCTGCGCTGTTGCCAAATCGCACGCGTAGTCTGAAATCAAATATTACATCATTCTTAAAAATTGTAGAAGTGTTTTGAAAAAAGAATGAATATGAGAATATGTGAACCTATGCTAACCTAGTGGCCGATCACATAGAGTAATCAAAAACATGGTTATGCTGTAATGGTTATTTTTTAAATATTATTAAAAAAAAATGCTTAGGTGAACCTATGCTAACCAAGTGACTGATCACTTAGATGGCAACAGCGGACAAAGCATCTCGTCGTAGTAAATTCATGGTTAGTTATTGTTCACAAGACCCCATTTCCGGTTCTTTCCATACTTTTTAGTGTTTCACGGGCAATTTAAGTTGGAGAAACGCTAACCGGTTTCGGTGCACCAAAATGGCGGCAACAGTGCACTGGAGCCGTTCTCCCTAATGTCTTGGTAGTTTTAATTAAAAATCGGGGAAAATTTGGTTTGAGCCAAAAAGCCGAGTTATTAAGCATTAATGCTTATTTCCCCGGCACTTGCAAGTTGCTTTTAAGGGCAATTGAGATTTGAATGTGACAGATCAGATGCAAAGTAACACAGTCTAAGCTGTCCTTAAACCCAACTTAGCAAGTGATAAAACAAATTGAAGTTTTGTGCATATAAACTTTGCATAGACGATACGATAATGACGTAATTGCTATGTACACTGGTTTGGACTATACTTGTGTTGCCAAGGAGGCATTAATTTTAAGGCTTCATCTAGTGTGCAGAGCAAATTTGACGTCCCAATGACGTACATTACCTTGTCGGCCCACTTAGCCTCCATAACCCCATTCCACTCGCCGCTAATACTGACAAACGGTTTTTTTCTCGTCCGGACCGTAAATATCGGCCGTGACCCGGTGTTTTCGATTGCCGTAAAACGGTTTGGTGAGGAACTCAATGTCGCAATGGAAGCCAGTTTGCGGGGAACTGATCGTTACCGTACCGCCCAGTTCGATCCAGGGCGTGGTCAAAATGGAGCGGCCGTACCCGTTCGGAAACGTCAGGTGGTACTCTTCGTTGTAGTCCAGAACCTGGTGAAACAAACGCTTAGCTGCGTTTACACCTTGATCGAGTAAGGAACTCACTGAAACGATCCCTTGCCCGATATTGTACACGCAGACTGATAGGCCCAGGAACTTTGATTTGGTGTAAACGTGCGCATTGAAACTGATTCTCTTATCCACGCATTCGGCGTAAAATGCCGAAACTAAATATGACAATGTTTTGTACAGATATTTTATTAACTGGACAAATGGTGAAGGGGCAAACAATAAAAAAAACTTACTTGGAGGGTGATGAGAGACTTGTTCTGCCACAAATGTGAGCTGATTGCGTTTACACCAGGGCACAGGGCCGTCTGCCACCGTTTCCTCGTTTACTTCCGTCTTGTCTTCGCACACATCCCAATGGCACCGGAACACTTCCCCTAATATAGGGTTGTAAGGTTTCTTAGCTACGGAACTCTTCCGACCCGCGTGGTACGACGATAGGTACCACTTGACCACTTGCACCATCCGGTCTCTTGGGTCCTTCAAGTCTGGGATACTGATAATTCGGTTAGAAAGCCGACAATTTTAAAAATGTTCAGGCAAACCTGGTAAACAAGTCGGGGTGGGCGAAATAGTCCGCGTACATTTCTAGCAAGGAGCGTCGTTCTAGTATAAAAGTGGGCAGTACCACTTTGGTAAGATCCATGCCAATTTTCACTTGGGATAAAAGATGTCTGATAACCGATCCGTGACTTTCCATCTCAACGTCCGGTTCGTCATCGTCTTCGTACAGGGCTGGACGAAAGTTTTGAAAACACTGAGTGGCTCAAAAAAATTCCAACTTACCGTCGTAATCTAAATTTCCGGGTGAACTCTCGCTGGTTTTGCGTACGGACGGAATGACCACTGTGGGCGGATTCGGTTTGGGCCCCTCATTGTCAAATGACCGTAAACTACTGCAAAAACAAGGGCAATTTACCAACCAAAAAAATAAGGCAAAAATACCTTCGACGACGGAAATTTAAACGGTTACTCAAAAGGCGCATCATATTGCTTATTTCGTTGTTAGTTGATTGTTTGTTTTCATTGAGTCACTCGCACATTTTTAAATCAAATATTTACTTGTAACAAAGTTAAAATTCAATAATAGGAGAAGAGACAACAATTCACTCTCATTCCCCCCTTGGGGGGCTGATTGAATATTCAGTAAAAGTTACGAAACTATGGAGGTGCAAACTTTCAGTGACAACTAAATATATTATCGAATCATATGGTTTGGAGGGTCGATTTTTAGGGTTAGGAAATGACGCACGTGACGTCACGACGCCCTTTCGCAGACGCCGTCAAATTCCAGTGGCGCAGGCACATTTCGAGCGACTAACAATGCAGTACGAGTTTTTTCAATAATCTCGCACTCCATATGCACATAATATGCCATTTATTATTATTTTACTAATAAAAAAAAATGAGTTGGCTACAACAATTCATTTAAATCAATGACCTGCACGTAAATTGCAATTGTATTTAATTATGTCATGAAAGGGTAATTTTCTTGACAAAGGTGAACTAATTTTTATTTTTTTTTTTGGTTGCTTAAACGTCAATTTCAATGTGACTATCAACTAGCAAAATCAACTTGCAGAACCGTAAAAGCAACCGCTGTAGACCAATTTAATCAAATGAAATTAGCACAATGTTGCCAAAGTTTGTCAAAACCAAAAATTTTACCTGTGAGAGACAACCATTGAAAATTAAAAATTTTGTCAATGACATGTGTCAGTCTGACCTAGAGATGGGTTTTCAACCCGGTTTTTTTCCCTTCTAACCTACAAATAATAATGTAAATAATATCACCAATAATATAGTAATGGCCGCATTCGCTTTCACGCTCCGTGGAGCGATCAGAGCGCTTTTGACGTCACGATGACGCAATTTGGCAAAACCATACATTGCCCCACTGTCAAAGTACGTCACTGTGACGTCAAAAACTTAAACGTCTAAAGTATTAGTTTGTATTACTTTTTCATTAGTTTTGGGGATTGAAACAAGACCACGTTGCCAGTTGACCTCACTATAAAGTAAAGTTAACCTGAAAAACCCCTTGGGTTTAAACCCAACCGGGTACCAAAGGTTTTTATGGTATTTTCCTTCTGACCACAGAAGCGGTGACGTCTGATACCTTGTAATTAATTCTGACTGACACAGGTCACTTTTTGATTTAGAATAATGGTTCTCTCTCTCTCTCGTTATTAATTCTGTTTTACCTTCATTTTGGGTTCAAAAACACTCACCTGGGTGTGGCCAATTGACTACCACCGCCAAATGGAATATCGTTGGCATCGAAGAAGTCGTCCTCCCCCTCTGAACTGGAGTAGGACATTTCAGGTACGGCTAGGGCTGTGGCCGTGGCTACAAAAACAGGTCAGGTGGTTCTTTAATCCTCGATTAATGACTTACCGAGCGTCCTGACGGTTCTTCGACCGTTTTCGATGCATTCCGCGCCCAATTCGATGCCCTGTTGAATAACCGCCTCTACCGGCAGTACTTCTGCGAAAATCACTCATTTAAATCAAACAAACTGATGTCGATGCAGACTTACCGTTATGTAGCGATGAGATGCTGCTCGATGTTCCCGTTCTCTCGTTGTACACTCCATTTACTGGGTGTGCCGTATTCTGTCATCATTATTGGACACTAACGTTAAACTATAAAAAATCGCACTATTTTAGACTTACCTTGGCGATTTGAAGCAGCACTATGGAATGCTTAATGTTATCTAGCATCACCTAGAGAAGAAATGTCATTTTGTTGGTCTTCCGGTATACTGGACGTCCAGAAGAACGCTGAAGATTAACAATGAAAAACTCCTAGATTTTTCAAGCAAAACTTTCACAAAATACATGTCATCGTTGACAACTTAATGCACGTGACACTAGTCAAGTGTTGCACTGATTAATGACAAATCAAAATTATGAATGCAACACGCAAGATGATCAGCTTCGTAATTCCAACGCCTTCTATATAGCCGGTTTGTAATTTCGGATCCGAACATGACACCGTGATTATAAAATCACATGGAGGTCATGTGACTTTTCAAACATAACGCATTTGAATCCAAAATCACAAACCGAAAGAAAACGGCTAATATGGTATAGTAGGTGTTGGTTAAACACAGACATTTTAGTGACGTTTTGCATCTTCCGAGTTCTTCCGGACAGAATTAACTTACGTTAGCGTGCTCCAAAATGGCTTGACATTTAGATATTTCATCCGGGTCCGTTAGAGTGTTTATCCGGTCTTCTAAATTCTAAACAGAAACACGCAATGCGATTTACAGTTCAGTTCAAATATCAGATTATCTATGCTGAAGGAATAGAACAAAGACAGACATAATCTTGGAATCAAACTAGAATAAGATGACATAACAGTGTATGTTACAATTAAGAAAAATGGATACTTTGATACAAAATACTAACCAGTCATTAAATATGTCATTTGCGTAAATGGCAACACTGTTTGATCAATTATAAACTACTCAAGATGGAATTTAAGTAAAAAACTGCATATGTAAACTTAGAATTGGTATTTTTAAAACCAAACTTATTTTGTATTTTTTCAAGGGGTTTGAGTCAATCAAACGGGGAACAGTGACGAGTGCACTCTAGAACCAAACTTAATGACAGATTTAATATTTGACAGCCCATAACTTGGTTGCTATGACAGCTAGAAACTTCGTTCAAACGTCAAAATGTAGCACAGAACTTTTAGTTTACTTTCTCTAATTACAATTTTGTCCGAAAAATCACTAGGAACCGAGAACAAGCCTTATTGACAGTTTCAATATTTGACAGTCCATAACTTGGTTCCTATTACAGGTAGATTATTCGTTCAAACGTCACAATGTAGCCTAGAACTTTTACTTTATTTTCTCTAGTTTTCATTTTTCCGGAAAAATCACTAGGAAGCAAGATATCCAGCTTGAACTGCATTAGTGCACTAGAACCAGGCTTAATGACAGTTCCAATATTTGACAGGCTGTAACTTGGTTCTTGTGACAGCTAGAGGATTCGTTCAAACGTCAAAGTGTAGCTCAGAACTTTTACTTTATTTTCTCTAGTTTTCATTTTTCCGGAAAAATCACTAGGAAGCAAGATATCCAGCTTGAACTGCATTAGTGCACTAGAACCAGGCTTAATGTTTCAATATTTGACAGGCTGTAACTTGGTTCTTGTGACAGCTAGAGGATTCGTTCAAACGTCAAAGTGTAGCTCAGAACTTTTACTTTATTTCCTATATTTTTAGATTTTGCTTTAATTCTATTCTCTTTTGCTTCGCTGATCTCAAAACGAACACAACTATCATAAGATTCAACTCACAAAAAAATCCACTTAAAATAGAAATTCGAGCTATCTCCACTCATAAAAATGACGAAAGTCCTGAAATAAGAACTTTTTGCCTATCGAGCTCTGAAAAACAAGTTTCAAGCTATTTTAAGCTTAAAAAATCAGGATTTTAACATTTCTAAGTCTAGAAAAACGAATTTTAAACTATTCATTTCATAAAAGTGATTTTTTCACTGCTAGTAGCTTGAAAATTAAGTTTAAAACGAATTTTTACTCATAAAAATCACTGTTGGTAGTCCAGAAATTGGAATTTTAGACTATTCAGCTTTGAAAATCACTTTGCATACAATTTTTGGCTAGAAAGTTGGAATTTTCGCTACTCACTCCATAAAAGCAATTTTCATTGACTGCTTGAACTCAGAAAAACCAGGAATCAAGCTGTTGGTAGTTCAGAAATTAAATTTAAGCTTTGAAAACAAGCTTTAGACTATTTTAAGCTTCAAACTCACTTTCCAGCTATAAAAACCAAGATTTGAATTGTTTTCAGTTTAAAACATTTAATTCTAAGCTATTCAGTCCAAAAAACTTTGTTCAAATTTGTATGGTCAAATCAGTGATTATGTAAGGCCTTTTGTCTTAACAAAATAATTGCTAATGTTGATATTTTATACAAGAAATCAAAAAAAGCAGCTTAACTTACGGTAGTTTGTTCGATCATAATCTGCAGATAAGCGTCAGCTTCTGCTACTTTGTTGTCAAAATCTTTGATGGTTGGGGACACGTGATAAGTGTCGTAACGCGTCTAAAACAAACGTAAATGACATGAATCAGTTTCGAGTGTCTGCGAAAAGGTTCTTACCCGATTCGCGTGCTTAATAATGGTGTCCTCTAAAGCTTGCACCCAATTATGACGCTCTTCCGCGTCTCTCGCTTGAAAATGGAAGGTTTTATGGTCCACCGTGATGGTAAAAGTGCTATCATCCTCGTCGTCTATCCCGATAACGGCCCCCTTCAATCGTACGCATCCTCTGCGCACCCCGCGCATCATTTTCTCTTTGGACTGAAAAAATGCAAAACTATCAACTTGAATTATTCATAGAAACACTAGCGTCACAAAACAAAAGAAATCACAATCACTACTGATGATCGACAATAACCTTTGAAATACAAATTCCTACATAATGTACTAAATAGGCATTTAATTTGCATCGATGAAACGTGTGGTATATTAAACCAACTGATATAAAAACCGCCTCAGTTTGGTGCCTGTCCTTTTCAGTATGATGGTGGGACAGTTAAGGGTCACCAACATGCTGACTGTTGAAAGTATCAACCATAAAATACAACAAAATGCAGGTAAATTGGTTGGAAATCAATCAAATCTGGAATAACCAACAGTTTTGTGCAGACAAAAGGGTGTCGGATTGGATGTTTATGTCCAGTCCCTGGCCAACCATTACAATTATCCTGATTTACTTAACTTTGGTCTATCGGATCCTTCCTGCTTACACGAAAAACAGGAAACCTTACAACCTGACAACCGTCATAAAAATCTACAATTTGTTCCAAATATGTATGTGTTGTTATATTCTACAATGGGTAAGTTAGTTACTTTAAACCGTATTTAACCTGTTAGTAGTACGAAAATGTTAGATTATTAGGTCTGGATGGATTCAAGGATCGTACAGTTTCAGTTGTGAGCCAATGCAATACACGGATAATCCCGAATCACTGTCTTTGCTCAAATCCTTTCATTGGGTGTACTTTTTGAAAATGTCTGAACTTATTGAAACTGTTTTCTTCTTTTTACGTCACAAAACTAATCAAATCACGGGTCTGCACATTTACCACCACGCCTCCACCTTTGGAATGTCCTGGATTGCTTGCAAATATGTTGGAGGTAGGTAGCAATAACTCCCTTTGCATAAATTTCAGGGTAATTGTTTGTACTTTTTGGGCATACTGAATGACGTCACTATGGATGCTTCTTAACTAATGAGGGTGCATTTATTAGTGCCAAACAATGACAGACAGCTTTTTTGATTTTTTGCTTCTTTTTGACCAATCAACAGGTGCCTTAGCCTCAGTGCCAGTGATGCTAAACTCCTTCATTCACATTCTAATGTACACCTACTATTTCCTGTCCACTTTTGGCCCTGAATGGCAGAAAAAACTGGAAACCTGGAAACCCAAATTAACACTAGCTCAAATGGTAAGCGGACAATTACTAACAATGAACTGGAATTTTCATGAAAATTACAGATTCAATTCACCATAATGCTGATTCATGCCATCTGTAATTTGCGACCCAGCTGCGAAAGTCCTAAATGGTTTATTGTAGGTTTTATCCCAAATATTATACTTATTTACAAAATGTTTTATGACTTTTATCAAATCAGTTACAAGAAAACAGGCCAAAAAACACAATAATAGGTGAACCTACTCAACCTTTAAGCACCTTATGTAGATTCAAATTTTTCATTATTACACAAGAGAATCCTTAGATTACTGGATGATTTATTACTTAGTTTACACAAAGATTGTGTGTCCCATTGTAATTTAAGATTGTTTCCTAGACAAATTAGTTGTTTAACAGTTAAAGTATTTGTATGTTAAAAAATAAGAATTAGCTTTATGTAAAGTTCAAAATGAGTATTATTGATCAATCCTTGGACCCATCCTAGTGGGCAATATGGTCCACTGTGTCTCCCTCAGCCCTCTTATAAACAAATTAGTGTTTTTTTTGCTAAAGTCTAAACAGGACATATTGGTGACCTCATATGAACAAACTGTTGATTAAATTAGACTTTGTCACACAATTGAAAGGAACCTTGATATTGTAATAGCAAAAACAATACAATTTTTACATTAAAGGAGCTGTTATAATGATGTGCTTGTCCTCAATATGTCCCTTAAGGTTGTTTAGTGAACAATGTTGGAATGTTTTATTAACTGTGTTTAAAGTTACACTCTAAAGTGTTTTCTAGCACTAGTTTAGCTGTAAATTCTACTCACAGTATAGTAGGACAGAAGGCCGGAATTGTCATCCAGCACGAACCACCTATACTGCCACCCTTTCATCACATTCGTCCATTTACTAAGGGAACCCTCCATCACTGCCATTTTTTTTTTACGTAAAAACCATTAAAAACAATTACTTTAAACTACTTGCGAGCATTCCCCTATAACAATTCTACTGTTTGGGCCAAGAACTATTTTGTTGGAAATTTGATAATCACAGAAACGCACTGTCAAAGTCAATACGATGGGTTCTGTCAAAAGAATGCGCGCACTGCAAAAATACACTTTTGACAGTAGGAACACGGCGTTGCCACTTAGTTTTTGACGGTGTGGACGTTGATCACGTGATCTCAACCAGGCTTTTGCATTTGATAGTAACGTGACGTTAGTTTGTTTGCTAGTTTGCAAGGGTTTTGTCTGTGGTACTCCAACATCGTGGATAGTTTGTGACTGGCTAAAAAAAAGCAGCTTTCAGCCAATGACGGTAAACAGTAAAGGATTGCTCAATCGGCCGAGTTTGTTCTCTAAACAGTTAAGGAATTAACCAATATCCATGTAGGAGTAGAAAAAATATTTTAATTATGAAACTTAAATAAAAAAACTCATTTTCAATGACATAACATTTCTATTATATTAAAAAAATAAACATTAAACTATTTACATCAAAGTACAATTTGACAATATTAAGAACCACACTCACCAATAGGTGAATAAAGTTTTAACAGCGCCCCCTGTCCACACGACAATAAACCAATTTTTGCCACATGCAAACATTGCTACTCTAAATTTTTAAACTTGAATTATGGCATTTTTAATGTTTTAGCTGGTCTTGGTGTCGGATGAGTTGGCTTCGGCCGCTTCCACAAAGGCTGAGGAAAGTTCCCCGCTCAGTTTACTAACACTTTTGCTGGCGATATCGTACATGTAGATTTCCTTGTCTTTTGTATGGTTGTCAGGTCTGGAAATGGCAACAAATTTGATGATTATTTCAGTACAGTGTGAGGCAGAACTTACTCGGTTACTAGTAACACAACGGCTTGTTTGGCAACACTGGTTTTCCCCTCATTTTCTAGAAACTTTCTGTAATTATCCAGGGTGGGACTGGCTAAAAGTGTTTTCAAAGGTTCGTTCTGGATTAGTTGCAGATCATCCGCAGGACTGGTTTCTCTGGTTTGGCGTGGTGGCGTAAAATCGTACGCTATCGGGGCAAGAATGACAACACTGGAAATGAGCTTTCCTTTCAGTTCCGGGGCTTCCGGAATTGGAAACTGGGTACCGTTAACTTTTAGCGGTAGATACCTGAAAAAGTGTGTTACTAAAATCATGTTCATTCAAAAGAGGTAGTTAATTACCTGTTGTAAGTGTTGTCATTTAACACGACAGGATCAACTTGGTGCGCATCATCGCTAACATAACCTTGCTGAATTTGTTGTCCTTGATCGGTGTTAGGGTTGTACTTGATCACTTTCATTTCCACTGATGACGGTTTCACCGCCACTTCGCTCACTTCAGACTCCTCACCTGACAGTTCTTGGTCAGTTCTTGCTGTTAAAGCAGCAGTTTGAGGGTGTAGCTCACTTCCTGCTTCAGCAATTTGCTGGGCGCCACCTGTACAATTCACTTACTAACCTTTTAAAAGGATTTTTGAGTAAACTGTACCTGCACCGTAGAAGTTGGCTAATTGGTCTGGAGGCAACGCAGACAAAGGAATGTCGCCCACTTTATCGTAATCCAGGATGGATATGTCGGCGTTATTTAGAATTCCGGACGAAAGCAATTGTTGGCGCAAATCGTCAGGAACTTCATCGGGCAGTTGAGCTTCCAACACTTTTGGGTCTTTGGTGGTTGTTGATGGTTGTTGTGTGGTTGTCGTAGTGGTTGGTTTGGGTGTGGTTGATGATGAATATGAGCTAAACAAGACATCTTCGTTTGATACGAGTGCAAGAGAGATATTAAACTCTTTTATGGTGCGATTGGTGAGAAAACTACAAACAGTATATACAGGTGTGGTAAATCCAAAACCGATCATAGGAAAACCGTGTAACTGACAGAGAAACGTACATTATTGAATGCGCGGGACTAAGACAGAAAACGAAAAAAATATCAAGTAGGCCATATTTTCGGCACGCGGTTGCCAAACGCCAAGTTATTTTGTCGACGGTATTTGAGTGATACTTGGCGTTTGGCAACAGCGCGCTGAAAATATGGCCTACTTGATATCTTTTTTCGTTTACTGTCTTTGTCCCACGCATGCAATTATCTACGTTTCTCTGTCAGTTACACGGTTTTCCTATGGTCGGTTTTGGATTTACCACACCTGTATATAAGGCATTTAAGAGTATTTTGAGGCATATGGTTTGTATATATTTCAAAATGTTTTGTGATATTTTATCATTGGAATTTTGAGCGAAATAAAGCCTAATTAATAGAAATTTTGCGATATTTTAAGGAATACATTGCAGTAGACGATATAGTGTATCATTATAACGAAATCATTGACTGAAAATTGAACAGAACAGCATAGGCTTATGTAATTATTATGGTAAAATCTTTGTTACATATGATATTGAGTTAAAACAATATTCATTACAAATTATAATTAACAATTTTTCAACGTTTACACTACATTAAGTCACGTGACTGTTTTTGACAGGTGTCAACTGGGTTTAACAGTGTTGCAAACACAAAATTGCATTATCAACGTCTAAATTTGACAGGCTGGCTTTTACAATGTTGCAAGCTCTAAAATTGCATTTTCTTCTCTTGCAATTTCAGCTTCTACAAAATCAAAATTTAATTTACCAAATTTTAAAGGTCACGTGATTAGTTTTAACAGATACGTCAACTGGCCTTTTACAGTGTTGCAAGAACATGCAGAATTGCATTTTCAACGTCACGTAAAACGTTTCATAACTGTCTAAAATTTAATTTCACACGTGACTGTTTTTGACAGGTGTCAACTGGGTTTTACAGTGTTGCAAACACAAAATTGCATTATCAACGTCTAAATTTGACAGGCTCACTTTTACAATGTTGCAAGCTCTAAAATTGCATTTTCTTCTCTTGCAATTTCAGCTTCTACAAAATCAAAATTTAATTTACCAAATTTTAAAGGTCACGTGATTAGTTTTAACAGATACGTCAACTGGCCTTTTACAGTGTTGCAAGAACATGCAGAATTGCATTTTCAACGTCACGTAAAACGTTTCATAACTGTCTAAAATTTAATTTCACACGTGACTGTTTTTGACAGGTGTCAACTGGGTTTTACAGTGTTGCAAACACAAAATTGCATTATCAACGTCTAAATTTGACAGCCTGGCTTTTACAATGTTGGAAGTTCTAAAATTGCAATTTCAGCTTCTACAAAATGTAAATTTAATTTACCAAATTTTTCAATTTTAAAGGTCACGTGATTAGTTTTAACAGATACGTCAACTGGCCTTTTACAGTGTTGCAAGAACATGCAGAATTGCATTTTCAACGTCACGTAACGTTTCATAACTGTCTAAAATTTAATTTCACACGTGACTGTTTTTGACAGGTGTCAACTGGGTTTTACAGTGTTGCAAACACAAAATTGCATTATCAAGGTCACGTAACGTGTATTTTACAATTTCAGCTTTTACAACTGTCTAAATTTGACAGGCTGGCTTTTTGAGTGAATTTTATAGTGTTTTAAGCTCTAAAATTGCATTTTCTTCTCTTGCAATTTCGCGCTTCTAATTATCAAATTTTTCAATTTTAAATTCATTTTAGAGGTCACGTGATTAATTTTAACAGACGTCAACTGGCCTTTTACAGCTGCAAGATCTTTTCAACGTCACACGTAACGTGTATTTTGGAACTTTTTACGACTGTCTAAAATTTAATTTACCATTTTCTAGACTTTAAATTGCGTTTTGAAGATCACGTGACTGTTTTTGACAATGTCAACTGGCCTTTACAATGTTGCAAGCTCAAAAATTGAATTATCAAGTCACGTGACGTAGTTCCGACAATTTTACCACTGTCTTAATTTATATTAGCGGTTTTTCAATTGTTTCTTTTAAATGACACGTGCTAACTTGGTTACTACGACAGTTAGAAGACTTGTGCACACGTCAAAATATAAAATATGTTTTGTTTGTCAGAATTTTAGTCACACTACCTTAGAAAATTAATTTTAAGCTTTTGGATGTTTAAAATTTGGGAAAACAGTCCCGTAACCTAAGGAAGTCATTTTTATTGAATTATCAATCCATATGACATTTCGACCAGTCAAAAGTCATGTACAAATTGTAAAAGCATCCAAACCTAAAAACTGTCACGTGACCAAAAACAAATTTCAAATGGGCCTGTCCCACAATTTTTTTTTATTTCATAACTACAAAGACGGATTGAAAATATTATACCCGTATTTTTTTGTTTTCAAAAATATTAAGTCTAAATAGAAAAAAAATTATGATAAAAACTACATTAATCTCATTTTTAAACGCCCGCCACCGGTGACGTACTACACTATCAACCAATCAGCGACAAGAAGTGAAACAGTTGGCGTGCAACAGCCAATAAAATCGCCCAGAATTACGTACGTCACATGCGCGCCAAAACAGATCTTTTAATTTTAATGGACAAATTCAAATTAATGTAGGAACATTTACGACCATAATTTTTTCTTCAAGAATATGAAAAATTAGTTTTTTGATCCTATTCTTTCGATTCCAGTCATTAAAACAAAAATTTATGATATGTGGGATAGGTCCATTCCAATTAATACCAGAGGGTCTTAATGTTAAGAAAGTTTAAATAATTTAAAGGCATTTCGATGCTATTTCAAGGCAACTTGAGGCGTTTTGAGCAATAGTAGAAGCATTGTGAGGTATTTCAAGGTATTTTGTATGCAAAAAGACATTTTGGTGTACAAAACATAAAAACTTACCTTGTAGTGACTCGTGCACCAAATTTGTTGTTATCAAATTGGGGTCTTTGCTGGACAACATACTGGCCATTACTCTGACTTTTTCCTTGTTTGTTAGCCTTGTTGTCCTGCTCTGTCGGTTCACTTCTGAACCGTTGCTGCGTTGGTGTTTGAGTCACTTGAGTGAGTTGCCCGGTGGCCGGATCAACCACCAGATGTTGTTCAAACTTGGGTAGGCTCTGCAATAATTCCCCACCTGGTGGAATGATCCTTTGGGCCGTTCGAAGATTGTCGAAATGTTCACGATACTCGTTGTTTTGGTTCAACTTTGGTGGCTGTTGATTAGGAACCGATTTGAATTGCTGATGTTGATACTGATGATGGTTCGCTTCAACAAAACTAGGTTGCTGAGGTGGATTAAACCGATGAGCTTCCGGTCTGAACTGTACGCTTTGATGATGAGGGGGTGATTGATGTGATGGTGGTGGTGATGGACGGACATTTTCAAAAGGGGTGTACGGTACTGGTTTACGCTGATTGGGCGGTGGGACGTCTGAGTATTGCGGATGGAAATGTGGTGGGGGTGGATGCGAAATTGAATGCGAAAACCCTGGAAATGACGTTCTGGTTGGAGGGAAAAATGGTGGTGGTCTGGTGTTAGATGGACGAGTGTTAGATGGCTGCGGGTAGTTAGTGAATGGTCGATATGGTTGCGGAGCTCTCACTTCGCTTCTGTACTCATTAGAACTGGACGTGACGTAATTGTTAGCGGGACGTTTGAAGTAAACGTCTGAGAATGAGGATAATTGTCGAGCCCTGGGGGCTTCGTCCGGTTTACTGGACCGTTTACTGTAGTCGAAACCTTCTTTACCAAACGTCACTTTAACGTTATTGCCCGGACTGTGGTAAATTTCAGAGTCAGGCTTTATGATGGTTCTCAAAGTGGTGCTAGGTTTGGGCGGTTCGGTGACCTGATTGTAAGCACCATAGCTGGACTGTGCTTCATTCCACTCTTCCTGAGGTTCATCATTGTCCGGTATAGGGGGCGATATAGCCGGGATCGGTTTGTCGTAAATCACAGCGTCTTTACCATGCCCGTGAGGGTTTTTCTGGTATTTCACGTAGAAAACTTGCACTTCCTCTTTCTTCTTCTTCTGTGGCGGGGGCGGTGCCTCAGTGGGTGGGGGCGGCAAACTGATATTCGACTCTTTAATGATGATTTCAATGATCGGCTCCGGTTCTTTGATGTACACCGGTTTCTCCACCACCTTGATGAAAGGTTTATGAGGGATGTAGATTGTATCGCCGCTTCCTCCGCGATCTACACTATCGGTTTGGTCCTGGACGGGATCTGTATCAGGGGACAAACTGTTAGTATTGAATAGAGGATCGCGCTGAGAATAGTGGATCAAAGGTTCCATTTGAACTGCATAAGGAGGTGCAGGAAGATATTGTGGTCTACCTTTACGATATGGGCGGGGTGGGCCTGGATAGTACTGTGGTGGGGGGTATTGAGGCAGGTGCTGGATACCATTGTGGTGTATACGACGGTCCGATCTGTGGTAGGACGTCAGACTATAATCTAGTTGCCTCTTGTCTTTTTTGCTGGATGCCTGAACTACTGTTAGGAAGCAACATAAGGTGACCTAAAAAACCAACAACATTACTAATAAAAAAAGGCTAATTCTATGATTTTAGGGGGCTTTGTTGTAATGGGTAGCTACACCAATTTCAAATCCATTTTCCTGGAACAATTCAGGCCTTAGCACCAAACCCCTTGCACTCACATGATCGAGACACTTTAACGAACACTTTCAGTTACTTTTTATTACTAGAAACGCACTTTTGTCCGCTTTTTTCAAGAAAACTACAAACAAACAAACAAACAAACAAGACTTCTCGAACAACAACAAATATGGCCGCCACAGCCACTAGGAATGGGCGCTTTGACCATTCAGAGATTGTCGATATTGTAGCTCAGTTAATTTTGATTTGATAACATGATGCCAGAATCTAAAGTCAAAATGGCACGTTTAGAAAATCCTTGGAAGGTTTCAGAGGCTTCTGGCATATTCTAATCACTATTAAAACCTTTTGACAGTTTGAGATGAGCATTAGAGTGTTTCAGAGGCCTCTAGCAACTTTAGAAGACTTTTAAAAGGTTTTAGAGGCTTCTGTCCCATTCTAATCACTATTAAAATTTTCTGGTTCTTTGAGATATCTACTAGAATGTTTCAGGGGCTCTGGCAAATTTAAAATGTCTGCTAGAAGCTTCTGGTAACTTTAGAAGACTTTTAAGTGATTTCAGAAGCTTCTGGCACATTCTAATCACTATTAGAACCCTCTGGTACTTTGAAATGTCTATTAGAATGTTTCAGAGGCCTCTGGCACATTGGATTTTATTTCACTCGGTTAACAAACAACACAGAATCAGTGCTATCGATTGCGCCCGGATAGCCCAGCCCTAGCAAGGCCTACTTGTTTGTATCAAACGTAAACAGAGGGAGTGCGCGTAGCCAAACCTCTTTGTCGTCAATTTTACTCAAAAAAAGCCGGTAAAATTGCGTTTTCGGTAAGGAACAGTACGTTAAAGTGTTCGTTAGAGTGTCCCGGTCATGTCGGTGCAAGTGGTTTGGGGCCAGCGCCCTAATTAATCCAGGAAACATGATGTGAAAAGTTGGCGTTTCTACACACACCAAAAGCTGGCTTAAAAGTTGTACTTTTTTACGTATTTGTACGGCTAAAAATGCTTGAAACCTATTTCCAGGATGTTAAGGTGAACAATTCCCAGGTAGTTTCATACTTTTTAGCGTTTTTTCTTGTAATTTAAGTAGGAAAAAATTTAACCTTAAAACGCCGAAACCGTGCGTTTGGGCCGTAAGTTTTACTGATGACGTCACTATGGATGCTTCTTAACTAATGAGGGTGAATTTATTAGAGCCAAACTAGTGAATAATAAATTCTGTATAGAGCTTGACAGTTTGTTCAATAATTACAGTTTTGATAAATTACATCATCGTGACGTAAAATTCTATGGAGTATCAATTTTGTTTGTGTTACTTAATTGTCCCATAACTATTTTTTCGTTAAGGTATTTGCAGGGGAAACAGGTGTAAAAGTAGGTTGTCAATAAAGTAAAAGCTCGTCTTCGTTATTCGGCAAGGTACGTCCCAACAAGTGAATTTACCAATACATTCCTTGGGCAATTTTCATCGTCGAGAGAAGAAATTTCGTTACTTTCATTTTCAAAGAATCGCCGTGCTTCACCGTTAACCTCTTTACGCACATCCGTCCAGCCAATTTTTCATTGAAATTTGATTTTTTTTGAGTCATCTGTCACAAATTCCACCGGGCCCATATACAACAATGAAAAGCGCACCTTAAAAATTTAGATATGTAGACTTTCATTTGACATTTGACAGACTAACTGACAGTGACAGTATTGCCTAAACATAGCAGTAATTATAATCTTGCCTGGAAAACAGTCACTATTTTCCGTTTTTCTAGGACACTAAGTTTCTATTGATCTAGATAAGCTCCTGATCAACTAAGGCAAGGTGAAAATTATTTTCTTATTAGGTTAGAACTATTTTCACGGCTCTCTAGCAATAAAATAACGTATAAAAGAATTCTGGTTTAGCACTTAAATCGATGCCAATACAAAAGCACGCGTAACGTGAACGAATTGACAATGTTTACACCGCCAACAAGATGGAATTAACATTGGAAGTAAACGGAACTGGCACAATTACGTTCCCACGGCAAGTTTAGTCTGGTAATACGCACGGCACTATTGATTATTATTATTACTTAATTGAAGGTTATGCAAATGGAAATTATTAACGTGACACTAATGACAGCTGTCAAAAGTCTGAAATGGTTGGACAGCAGGTCACCTGATAAGCCGGTTAATGACTATTTTAGGATATCCATAGACATATAAAAGTGGTAAAGAAGTGTACTGAACAAGAATTGAGTGAATGTGTTGTCTGACACGGTTTATGGTTTCCCCCGCACTTTGGAGACACTCTCTGTAGGAAATGTTAACGACTCTGGACGCAATGACCGCGTAATAAAAATTGTGAATGCACCGAAGAACAGATGAAAGTAACAACGTTACGTAACCGCGTACAAAATACGAGAGAGGTCACATCAACGAATCTTTTATGAACTCAGTCTTCCGCATTAAACATTTTTTTCACTTTAGGTCTCCCTTTCACTGATTTACCGCCTCGGGGCGGTAATTGTTGGGACTTTTATTAGAAAGAATGATTGCGATTTTAGAAACAAGTTTGACTGGCAACACTGTAATTTATTCTGCATATACGCAGCGAAGAAAGTACCGGCACTAAATGAATACAAAGTGGCAAAATTGCGGTTAACCATACAAATTGGCTGTTAAGTTTGACTGTAAAAACGATAAATAAACAAAGAATGATTAACCTTTAAGATGACGAAATATTTGGGAAAAATCAATTATATTGGTTTGTTCAGTCGGTCAAACTTTCACATACGCACACACTTAGAATGTGCCTCTTCAGTTGGATAATAGGATATTGAAAAATAACATCCTTGACCTAGTTTGGTTTCTAGTGTCAAATCAATACACGAAGGTTTGTACGAACTGTCAAAAATAACGTTTGGACTGAGGGTGGCAACTTACAAACAACGTTCTAATCCTCATTTTGGCACTGAATTTGACAACTGGCGCGACAGTGTTGCAAAATCTACGATCGATTAGCAACCGGACAGTACCATCGTAGCGGCACCCGTACACAGAGAGAAAAACAAATTATCGTCCGAAACGAGTGCAACTCATCGACTGGGGTACCCGCGAAGAACCCAAAAGGAAGCTGACCGTCGATCTTGCCGGTACGCAGGTGTGGGAAGAAAGGGGACTAAGTAGAAAGTTTTGCTCGAAGATGACGACAACGTTTTGCTTCGTAAATTTGTTACTATCTAAATACGGATTACGTGTGCGCGATTGTGTCGCAAAAATCATGTTTTATATTTTATCAATAAGCCGCCATTTTTTGCGTAATATAGTCACGTGACAACTGTCCTGTCATCTGTCAAAAATGACTTTGACGTGACTCAACTGTCAAAACTACCGGAAACAAAAGCTTTGCAGTGCCTGTTTGATTTTTGTTGTTGTATAACTTCAAACCACCATAACTAATTTGTACCCCATTGAGCTGCTCTTTCCAGCGGTGTAACCCAACATACAGAGTGACCAAAACAAGAAAACTACTATCATTTTCGTGCACACCCTGTATACAGTCAATCGAATCGAAGTGGTAGGGTTACCTAGTTGGGTTAAGTGGTTCATTTAGACACTTTTTGCTCTCATGTAATTTTTTTTTAACTCGAACCGTTTTGGAGATATTTGCCAAAAACTTGACCACCCTGTTGTTCTAACTAATACGTACAGGGTGAGTCAAAACAGTGGCTTCAAATAGTTTTTGTGCAATTTTGCTTCCATACACTCTGTTCCTATCTATCAACCGTTTAGGGTCTTTCAAAGCACTTTTCCGTGCTTTAACACAGTTTTCAGGGAATATTTCACTGAGGAAGCCCTTTAGGGCAAAAGTGCCTTAATGCAATCTTGTATAAGGTGAAATTCCTTACAACTTCCCCTCTTTACACTTTTTTGATATTTTTCCAAATAACCCAGTTACGCTTGGTTGAACTTTTAAAGGGGGTTTCAAAGTACCTTTTTGTGCTTTAACACAGTTTTCAGGGAATAATTCCCTAAGAAGACTCTTTAGGGCCAAAGTGCCCTAATACAATTTTGTAGAGAGTAAAATTCCCTACAACTTCCCCTCTTTACACTTTTTTGATATTTTTCCAAATAACCAGCATAAGCAAGGTGAACACTTAAACGCATTTCACTTGAGATGCACATTCTGCGTTTCATTTAGCAGTGAACCACTGGCCTCGTTAGGATTCAACAAGCTTGATATTTGCACTTTCGACATATCCGATTATCTGTTTTGCCAACACCGCAAATATTATTCAATCTTAGCAAATAGTAAATCGAGTAAAAAGACTTCTCACACACACACACACACAAGAATTTCCCATCCCGTTCATGAACTCGTTACTGTAATAGTTTAGTTTTGTAAAGGCAGGCAAGTTTCTAAATTATTGACAAATTACCTGCTATTTACACATCCTCTCACGCTGAATACTTAGTTTAAAAGTCCCATTGTGATTTTAATACCATTTCGATGCGTCGTGTACCCATTTAAATTATAAATTGATGCGGTAATAGCACTGGCACGTATTCGTTTCTAAACAATCAGCAAATTTCGTCAGGTTGACCAATTAGTACTGTTAAAGCAGTTTGGCAACGTTGCCCAATATTTATCAAGTTGTCTGGAGCAATATGGATGCCAAAACTGTCATCAAAACTTAGCCACCTACGATCAAGCCCAGAAAAGCTTGTAGTTTGTACTCATTGGCATCCTGAGTGACGTCACTGCGGATGCTTCCAAACTTTATTGACAGTCATCGCTTGTGATGAAATGAAGAATACAATAAAATCAGGCAGAATAACTATCAAAGGCAGTGATAAGAAAGTTCATGGCAACATAATTAATTACAAGTCGTATACAGATCAGGACCCAGCCTGAAGAAAGAAATAACACTCATCAGGGATTTTGCTGTTTAAATGTACTGGGTGCGATTTTGTTCGTGTCAGTCCAGTGAATCCTTTAATTGTTGGTTTTTTGGAAACTCTTCAAGTCCAGGTAGGCTGATTAGTAATTAAAAAGAGTTTAATAACAACCACTTTATCGCCGACTGGTAATAAATGAGATTGTGGTAGAAAGTATCTCGGTTTTAATATTGTTATAAAGATGTTAGTTAGAAAGTGGTTAATATTATGTTATTTTCATTAATTCAGTGGTTAATAAAATGTTTTAAGAATTAACAAAGCGTGGAAATGGCTGTCTTAAGCATTACTTGCCTGGAAATTGGAAATCTATTTGAATGTAATTAGACAACCAATCTGTCCATAATAGCAAATTTCATCTAATTACACCCTACCACAAACAAACAAGTGTGGCGGTAATAATAAACAAATACATAAAAAACTAATTTATCATAATCTACAATAAATATGTATAATCTATACCTTCATATAAAAGAATCGCCATTTTGCAATACATTATCTGATATACACCATTAATTACCGCACTAGTACTCTAACAATGTGGAAACTTCTGGTCGTGTTAAGTGTCACAGTGGTAATGACCATTTACACCGAAACTGTAACCGTACAAAGTATTAACAGTGAATTTGGTGACGATCCTCGCAGTGATGAAGATGATGGTAGTAGTGAAGAAAGCGGCAAAGATGAAGATGATGATGTGGGACCGCCATATCCACCAAATCCACCACCGACATCGTCCAATGTGTTTACAATGGAAACTACAGAAAGTGCCTCAACACGAAAATCAACGCAAAATCCCAATAACGCAAACAGTTACCGAACAACAAACACCACTAACGCCATTGTGACTACTACGGAAGCGCCCTCTGTAGAAACAACTCTAAACACCGGATATTTAGATCAAGAAACCACAGAAGCATTTCCTGTAGGTCACTATAAGTCGTTAAGGTCCAAATTTGCTTACTTATTCGATTAATTGGGTGTTTGTCCTGAAATTACAACAATATAGAAAAAGCAATTACTGTCGTTGTCATTAGGTAACAGATGGTGCAAAACTAATAAATAAAACGCAATAATTGTTATTAATATGTAATTGATTAGATATTAGCCGCAATTTAGCCATCTGTGCCTATTTTTGCAATGTTTGGAACCACATTGCCAACTTGTTGTTTCAATATATCTCTATCCATTTTTCTTTCAGACATGTCCCGAAGAATCACAATTTTGGAACAATCAAACTCCACTAATATGGCCTGAAACTCATAAAGGTGAACTTGCCGTGTCTTCTCCATTATGCATCGGCGAGTCACTGACTATTACGTATAGATTATGTGACGGTTAGTATGCCAATCAATTATTATGTCATTCAATTGACTCGCACACTGTAAATGACAGATGACGGATGGGAGGAGGCCCCCGCATGCCAAAACATCCAGACTACGTCACTGAACCCATGTCCAGCAGACTTGCGCGCTACTGGTAACGGTCTGTACTGCTATACAGTGCTGGACAGCACCACATTCCCACCAGCATGTCCTTATCCAGGTGTGGTAAGTTGGGACGAGTACGCAGGCCTGGACATCCTGCCTGACAAACCAGTATGGATGCCAGTGACCAGAAACGACTCCCTTCAATACGGTTTAGGTTTGTTCCTTTTATAAAAACAAAAACTTATTCTACAAAGCAATTTTGACAGATATTTTCCGTTTCATCGAACCAACCCACAAGTACAAGACGCCATTTCAAATATGCACTCAAAGCTGCAAAACGTTGTTTTACAACGAAACGTTTCTGGACAAACCGTGCTTGATTCACCACAACAGCAGCCACGTGGAGGCCGTTTCATGCGATGTAGAGTATGCGGCGCTGTGCGTTTACCCCACTTTGCACCGGCAAAATGACAGTTTGTGCAGCCAATTACACGCCACCTATTGTAAACAAGGCAACTACAATCCAACCGATTTGTGCTACTGTAAATGTAAGTGGCGACATTTAAAATTCTGTACAACCAAACAGTCTTGAAATCGAAGTAGGCCGGTGACTGATGACAGATCTCAAGCAGGCTGTGCGAATGTTTGACGTAAAATTTCTCTCTCTTTGTTACACTCATATCGGATCACTTTTACGCAAGTCCGGAGTGACAGATGACATTATATTTTAGTTTTGACAGTTGATCTGTGCAATCACGGCCATCTTGTCCATTTAGTTAACCTGATATTCGTGCATCTTTAAACCAGAAAGTTCAAAATGCCTGTAACTTTTAAATTATGGATTTTTCTGAATAATTCAATTAGTGTGATTAATGGTAAGTCCACATGTGCGGTTTTTGCGTAAATTGCAACACTGTTGGTAGTTCTGGGCTATTTATATTGCATTTTTGTGGTAAATAGGTTAGGTTTACATCAATTTACCTTAAAACTCGTCTTTGACAGTCTATACATGTGTTCAGTCGCTTTTTCAGCTTAATTCAACTAAATCAAAGGTAAACTCAAAGAAAACAATTAAATTTTGAATTAATTTTTACCTTAAATTACAGTTGTCACTCAATATAACAAAAAAGCATTTGTTTTAAAGCTAAATAGCAGTAAAATCAATTAAAGGTAAACAAATAAACAAAGAACACAATTATTGTTTTCAGTTGTTGCCTGTCAAAGTCAAACGGGTCAAATACAAAAAAAAATTGACACGTGATGTTAACTGTCAAAACTGATACGACAGTTTCGCTCAAGAGTTTAGTTGACTCACCGTGTAAGACACTGACATTTCTACTATATATGGTATACAGGGTGATGAAAAGACAATTTCAAGGGCTACAAATTAATATATTGAACCACCCTGTAACTGTCAAAATAACAGAGTTACAGGCTGTCACAGTAAAAACTGTAAAAATCAAACAACTCAGTTTTAACAGTAAATAACTCACTTATTGGACGTTTTAGGTAAAAATGCTATACAGGGTGGTCAAAAGGGAATTTCAAGGGCTACAAAATGGTATATTGAACCACCCTATAATTGTCAAAATAACCGAGTTATTGACAATACAATAGAGTAGTTTACAGGGTGATTCAATGAATTTGTAACATCCTTGTAACTTGTTTAATTTTCATTTTTCAAAAAGAAAATACCGAATATGAATCTTGTAGATATTTGCATATACTTTATTCCTAGATTAGTATACAGGGTGTCCCAAATTTGAGCAACAGCCTCTAAGAGACATTTTAGCTTTGCTAGAATCCTTTGAGAGTGGAAGGAAATTATATCAAGAAGTAGAAAAAAATCTGTCAGTGAGACAGAAAGACACAAGGGCATCCATCGTGACGTCACGCATAGCTTTTGGAAAGTAAGTTTGACCTCCTGCACTCTCCAGTTTGATCTGTGACGTCACAGTGGATGCCTTGTAAATCCATCCACTGATAGGGTTGTTCATTTCTGGCTTTGTGCAGTACATTTTTAATTAGTGAAATGTCAGTGCGCCATTGTAACTTGTTTAATTTTCATTTTATAAAAAAATACGAAATATGAATCTTGTAGACATAGAATTTATTCCTAGATAATCAATCAGTATATACAGGGTGTCCCCAATTTGAGCAACAAACGAAACTTATAATTTTTTTTGATTTTTGGAATCTACGTCAAATTCTAGGCCTACTTGATGTAAAATGTTTGTATCGATATTCATTTGTTTTTGCTCTAGCAGCCTTACTTTGACCACCCTCCTCGAAAGCAGAAATTCCCAATTTTTGGGAAATTTTGGTGCACTTTTTCAGGAAATCGTCCATAACTCGCTTATTTGAAACACCCTGTATAAAACCACCGTATAACCAGCTAATGAACGGGGTTATCACGTGACGTTGAGCGGGCACGGCTAAGTTGGCCCATTTAGACGCTACAGGGCGTCAAAGTTGACTCTCGTTTTTTCCAGTTTTTGCTCAATATCTCAGAAACGTTTCAGGTTAGAGGTCTGAGAGTTTTTACTGCAAATGCACCTCGATAAGATGCAACTTTTACCTTGTATACACTTTTTTGGTAACACGCACCGTTTGACTTTGAAAAATGAAAAACTAGAATTGTCAAGAAATTTCAAGTGAACATTTTTTATTTTCTTAATTAACCTCAACGGCCTAAATACCTTCAAGTTAATAGTACAAAAAATGTGAAAAACGAATTATTTTTGAATTTTCCAATTTTTTCGAAAATTTTACATCCCTGCCCCAATCACACTTGATTTGTTTTTCGCGTTTTGCCTGTACCAAACCATCGACATATAAAAGTGCATTTCAATCGACAAATACGTCAATATTTGTGTTTGTTTCAGCAAACAACAGCGCGATTGGCAACGAAGTTTTGGCCGAATTTCTGGAACCGCACCAAAACCTGCTGTTCCAGAACGTGTCCTGCCGTTTCGGACTGTCCAACACTTACGGTGTAAACGCGTTCCAGTGGGTCGTGTCCCACACACCGTTAAGCTACACTTACTGGGCTCGAGATGTGGACTTTGGCAATTCTACCGGCGTCCTAACCGACCAGGGATGGCGTCTATTGAACGATTCGTTTGAGTGCTCCATCTATCGTCTAACTGATCTGTCTCTAAACGAGGACGTTTGGCTGGACTTTGACATTCACGATGACAGTTGGTTTAGTTTGGAGGTGGTGCAGTACAGGCAGTTTTTGTACCAAGAAGGCAAGCCTTTAATTTTTTGTTTTACCGATTCAGACGCTTCTAGTGTTTTGTATCGTTTGAGTGATTTTTCCTCTACAACCACTGATTCAAACTATAAAATAACTTTTTCTGCACTGGATTTGGACGAATCCGGTCCGGGGAATTACTGGTGTGAAGCGTTCTCTTATCCTAACTTTTCGGTAGTGCGTTCCGCCAATCAAATAACACCCTACTCGGGGGAGTATGTGGTGCTGCTCGCCCTGCCCCACTACAACAAAAAGCTGGGCAACTACCCTCTAACCTCAGAAAACTTAGAAACCGTACAAAACTTATTCAGAAACGAGTTGCCTTCAGACTGTTCTTTCTACCCGAGAGTGTACAAAATCAACGGGATTGACGAACAGCGCAAAAGCATGAACATAACCTTTCATTTGACATCGGCAAAAGCCGGCAACACTGAGCAGGAATTTGACGTGTTGAAAAACATCAGCCAATCCCAGTCTGTGTTTGATTTTGTGGATTTTAGAAGTGTGCACTACTGTCCCAGCTCAATCACCATACAACGCGGAGCGAAAGTGGTTTGGGGGAGGGGTAACCTGGGGGAAACCCACCATCCCGTAAACGGTTATTGCGTAACCCCTGCAGGGGACTTGGTGCAAAGGTCCTGTAAGGGAAATTTTATAGACGGAGCCTACTGGGATGTGGTTGCACCAGACTGTACCTTGTACCCCAATTCTTCTCTGACTAGCACCATAGTAAATTTATTGGACTTAAACCAGTTAAAAGTTATCAGTCAAAGTTATCAACAATTCAACACTTTAGACTTTGTTTTGACTGTAAAGTTGATTAACCAGTTAACTGATGTGGGTGATATTGCTGAAATTATCAGTAATTTGGTTCAAATACATCATTTGACACTCAGGAGTGCTCAGTTGAATTTCAAATCAACCGATCTGCTAATTCAGTCAGTGGAGCTGATTCTAGATAAAAGCAAGTTTGGGGAATGGAACCAACCAAATTTTTCTGTAAAAATTGTCAATATTTCTGAAGGAATTGTGGGATTCAACTTAGATCAATACAATAATATTACTACAGTTAGTAACGCCACTGCTTATTCCTTCAACCAGACAGACTTGTACGCCGCTGTACGTCTGTCACCAATATTATACCAGCAAATCATTTCTCACAGCACAGAAAACACTACCTACACTCCAAAAATGGTGTTAACAATTTACTACGGCTCGCAGCTGTTTGTGGATGGTCACAAGAGTGCAGATCTGGTGATCGGGGTGTCCCTGCCAGACTTCCAAGCGACTTTCCAGGGACCGGTCACAATTTACTACTTTCAAACGACCGAGAAGCTCCAGAATTGTTCCTTCTGGAAATTCCGGAACGGTACGAGCGGTGCCTGGATAATGAACGACACTGAAGAATTCGCGGATGCAGTGGCGTGCCAATATTATCATCTCACCAATTTTGCCCTGATGATACCGGAGTTGGACTGCTCGAGTGGGTCGTACGACTCAACGGAACTGCTCAACACAGTTGCAATGCAGAAACTTGTTGGTAAGTGTTTTTACTAAGTAATGTCATTATTATTTACTGAGTAAGTGGTAGGGGGGAATGGTAAGGAGCGAAACTAGGCCTTATTTACAATATAGCAAGAAAATGGCGAAAAATTTATAACGAAATTAGTTTGCAATGTTGCCAGACTGACAACTTTTACCAATTTGATTCAAACTGTGTTTCCAATGTTGCCAAACTGATAAATCCCATCAATTTGGTTCAAAATGCGTTTTCATTGTTGCAAAACTGATAAATTCCTTCAATTTGGTTCAAAATGTTGCCAAACTGATAAATCCCATCATTTTGGTTCAAAATGTGTTTCCAATGTTGGCAAACTGATAAATTCTACCGATTAGATCAATCAGATTCTTCATAATTAAATAAAAAATGTAATTTTTTTCTGCAATTTCAAATTCTTAATTTTCTCTTTTCTACTTTCAAATTTTGTCATTACTTAAGTTGATTGATTGAGTTGTATGGCCGCTAGAAGGCGTCAAATTGACGCAAGTAATGTTTTGACATTTTGACCGTGAATAACTCGCTCATTTGACATTTGACGTCAAAATGTCACTGAAGCAAAAAGATAACTCGTAGTAAAAGTTTTCTAAAAATGTCATTACTTAAGTTGATTGGTTAAGTGGTTTGGCTGCTAGAGGGCGTCAAAGTGATGCAAGTAATTTTTTAGTGGTTTATTGACATTTTGACCTCGAATAACTCGCTTATTTGACACTTGACAGCAAAATGTTACTAAAGCACAAATATAGATCATAGTGAGAGCTTTCTAAAAATGTCATTACTTAGGTTGGTTAAATAGTTTGGCCGCTAGAGGGCGCTAAAGTGACCTAAGTCATTTTTTAGTGGTTTTTTGACATTTTGACCTTGAATAACTCGCTTATTTGACATTTGACGTCAAAATGTCACTGAAGCAAAAACTGTCACTGAAGAAAGTTTTCCAAAAATTTCATCTCTTAAGTTGATTGGTTAAGTGGTTTGGCTGCTAGAGGGCGTCAAAGTGACGCAAGTTATTTTTTAGTGGTTTTTTGACATTTTGACCTTGAATAACTCGCTTATTTGACTCTTGACAGCAAAATGTCACTAAAGCAAAAAGATAGCTCGCAAGTGACAGCTTTACGGCGAATACGGCGTGAAAATTTTTTTATATCCTGATTTTTGCAACTTTTGAGTACAGTTTTTCGACAGTTGACGTTAGTGACAGTTGTCACGTTGTTTTAGAACACTGTTTAGCTACAAGGTCACGTGACATTCGTCAAAATAACTGTCATAAGTCTCAGAAACACGTCTTATTTCGTAAACTGTGTTAAAGTTTAATTCTTTAAAATTCTAGACAAATTTAGACATTAGTGACAGTTATCATGTGGCTTTAGAGGATAATTCAGCCAGGCAATCACGTGACTACTGGCAAAATAACTGTCATAAATCGCGGAAACACGTTTAATAACGAATACGGCAAAAATTACCCCGAGATTTGCAACTTTTGACCACACTATTTTTGACAGTTGTCACGTGGTTTTAGAACACTATTTAGCTACAAGGTCACGTGATATTTGTCAAAATAAATCTCAGAAACACGTCTTATTCCGAAACTGTGTTAAATTTGAATCTTTCTTTTAATCTAATTTAAAAAATACCATTTTTGGCATAAAAATAACAGTTTCTTGTTTTGTTTCCTTTTCCTCTTCTATTTTCGTCTTTTTGTTTGTTTTCTAATTTAAATTTAGCGCAAAAGTACTATTTTCGCCTCATTTGATAGTTGTGTTAGGTTAGGTTGTGCTTAGAAGCGCATTAAAAATACTTATCTTTTGCAGAAAACGATAACATGCACCTCCCTACTAAGGGCACAGAAACCAACTACAAACAGTTGCCTGTACTCGACGGGAAGTGCTGCAACCAGAGAAACACCACTAAAACTTCAATCAACTGTCAGTTGACACATAAATTGACAGTTGACGTGTACAACACCCCTGATATGTTTGTAGGGTTGCCCACATTACAAACCTTGGACGATTTAGCCGATTTAATTGAACAGGTTTTCCGGTCCAGTGAGGTGCATCAGGGAGTTTTGGACAGTTTTGATAAATTGCTTGAAAGTTTCACCGGTACCCAATTGGTGGTTAGGGATCATGTGATGTTAGTGACTGCGTCCAAACAGGATTCCATTCACTTTAAAGGGATTAGAGTGAGCGGTCGTGAAGTAAGTTGCCTTACGGAAGAAACCTTGAATCCTCCTGCCGATGTGACGGTGCTGTTCACTCACAAATTGCGCCAGCAAATTAAAAACCGTAAATCCAGAATTTTAATAGCGATTTTCTACGATGATTGCCTTTTTCCTGGTAGTGGTACGGTTTGGAAGCCTGTAGTGGAGGTTTTAATGCCTGAGTTACATCAAAGTAGTTTGGACGGTGAGATTGTTGTGCAGTATGACAACCTTCAGGGTGGAGGCTGTTCCTACTGGAATGGCATGGATTGGATAGTTGAGTCACGTGCCATTCGTGGTGGTTGCAGATTCAATCACGTGACTCACTTTGCTCTAGTAGTGGATGCGCAGAACATCACCAACGACCTGGAGCAAATCCTCGAGTCGAATTTAACCAGTTTGGAGAAATTGCAGCAGGTTAACAGTATTTTAACAGTCAACCATTCGAATTTACTGCCTTTCGATATTTTTCTCATATCCCGCATATTGACTGTGTCTTTAAATGGTGGTTTTGGAATGATTTCCCGCATTGTGAGTGCGTTATCTCAAGTCCCGCAAGCGATTTTAAGCGAGTCTCAACGGAAACATTCGGCAACCGATTTGATTTTGTACGCGGTGGATCAAATGTCTCGAATGGTGACTCGAATCGAGGAGCACCACTCTAATTTTTCCCTTATTGTCCGGAGTTTAGATAATTTGACCGGAATAATTTTGTACAATTGCCAGAACTACTCGTGTTCCTTTGAGTTCCTGGAACGAGCAATTAACGTGACAGATTACAGTCTTAACGGCTCCGTCACAGCCATGGTGGTCTTGAACCAATCCCTGCTCGAACAAATCAGAAGAAGCACCCCAAATCCGAGAATTGCCATTTCAGTGTATTACACTAACGTTTTGTTTAATGAAATCCACGCTCAAAGGGCCACCACTAAAATTTTTGGGGTGATCTTCCCCAATTTTAACGAAACAAACCTGGAAGGCAATGTTACTGTAGTGAACAAAATCACTGCCAGAACTAGTACAAGTAATCAATGCGCTTATTGGATGTACAGTCCTGATCCGGCGGGTTTGAATTCCACGCTGGGCAAATGGATGAACGAGTCGAAAAATCAACGTGACCACTCTATGGCCATATGCAGTTACTCTCACGTGACCCACTTTGGGATGCTCCTATCCAACGCGGATTACTTGGATGACGACCCAATTCTGGACTTTATCACTGATGTGGGTTGCGTGCTGTCCTTGTTTGGTATTCTAGTCATTTTGATTACTGCCATGTTTTTTAAAAGGTGGCGACAAAACACCGGTAATCAAATTTTAATCCACTTCTCTCTTGCCATCTCCCTAACTATAATCACCCTGTACACTAGCGTGTACGTGAAACAGATTTCGTACGGCGTGTGGTGCACTGTCACCGGGTCTATTCTGCACTACGCCATTTTGTCAGAGTGCGGCTGGATGTTGACGGTCGCCATTTTGCAATTCAAACGCTTCGTCGAGGTGTTGGGCGGTCCGCCCAAGTACGTTCTAATCAAAGCGTTGATTTGCGGTTGGGTTTTTCCATTAATTCCCGTGTTGTGCGTGGTTCTGCTCGATCCCCACAACTACGAAAAAGGTCTGGCCAATTTGTGTTACCCCTCAAATTTAGGTTTGTACTTGGGTGTTTGGCTGCCGGTGCTCCTAATCCTAACCACAAACCTGATAATCTTCGTCATAATCATGTACAATATTTTTCACAAAAAAACTGAATACATCGACACGTCCAATCAGGAAATTCTGTTTCAGTGGCGTTTGGCGTTGCTGTTGTTTTTCATGCTCGGACTGAACATGATTTTCGGGTTTCTCGCTCAAATTAAGGACGACAAAGTGTTCGTTTACCTTTACTCGATCACCGCATCGATGCAAGGTTTCGTGTTGTTTCTCTTCTTTATACTGTTCAACAAAAGCACCCGCTTGCTTTACTCGCAATCCGTCAAACAGTGGTTCTACACCAAAGGAATTTTTAGGGTGAAACAGTCGAAAAAGGACAACACATAAATCAGTCATAGCGTTTTTGACGTAATTTGACAGTTGGTCACCGTGACGTCAAAAACGCCCTGCTAGCTCTATGGAGCGTGAAAATGAATGCGGCCTAAATGTGAAAGTGAAGCAACTATTTCGCAAACTGATTTAATAGCTGATTGCACGTTCACTGTATAACACAACATAAATTCTTAATGAGGCTTTGGTGAGGTTACGTAATTTAAAATTATTGTATTTATTAGCTGAGTTTATTATCAATTGACTACGTTTCTATCGAGCAAATTGAATTCAATCCGATCGAGTGAACTACACTACAATAAACAGGATTGACTTGACATTGACACATTAATTTGACGTTCAGGTTGTTATTTTTTTTTTCAAAATAATATGAATTTTTAAAAAAATATTATTTATAAATTAAACTTTCGGTGACATTTCTACTATATTATGGTATACTGGGTGATCAAAAGACAATTTCATGGGCTACAAATTGGTATATTGAACCACCCTGTAACTGTCAAAATAACAGAGTTACGTGCTGTCACAGTAAAAACTGGCAAAATCAAACAACTCAGTTTTAACAGTAAATAACTCACTTATTCGACGTTTAAGGTAAAAACGCTATACAGTGTGGTCAAAAGGAAATTTCATGGGCTACAAATTGGTATATTGAACCACCCTACAATTGTCAAAATAACCGAGTTATTGACAATACAATGGAGTAGTTTACAGGGTGATTCAGTGAATTTTTAACATCCTTGTAACTTGTTTAATTTTCATTTTATAAAAAAAATACTAACTGACAATATGAATATTTTAGATATTTGCATCCTACTTTCTTCCTAGATAATCAGTATACAGGGTGTCCCAAATTTGAGCAACAAACCAAACTTATAATTTTTTATTCCATTTTTGGAATCTACGTCAAATTCTAGGCCTACTCGATGTAAAATGTTTGTCTCAATATTCAATTATTTTTGTTCTTTGACCACCCTCCTCGAAAGCAGAAATTCCCAATTTGAGCGAAATTTTGGTGCACTTTTCCAGAAAATCGTCCATAACTCGCTTATTTGAAACACCCTGTATAAACACACCGTATAACAAAAGAAAGCTAATGAACGGGGCTATCACGTGACGTTGAGCGGGCACGGCTAAGTTGCCCCGTTTAGCCGCTAGAGGGCGTCAAAGTTCACTCTCGTTTTTTGCAGTTTTTGATCAATATCTCAGAAACGTTTCAGGTTAGAGGTCTGAAATTTTAATCACAAATGCACCTCGATAGGATGCAACTTTTACCTTCTATACACTTTTTTGGTACCATGCACCGTTTTACCTTGAAAAATTAAAAACTAAAATTGTCAAGAAATTTCAAGGGTCATACCTTCTGATTTTTTTCAGAAAATTTTTTATTTTCAAAATTAACCTCAAACTGCTCAAATACTTTCAGGTTGTTAGTACAAAAATGACGTAAAGTGTCATTTGTCAAAATGTAATTTTGCAAGGGTGCCACGCCCTAAAGTGTCAAAATTGACATAATTTGAAGGTCATCTCCGAAACGGTGCCAGTTAAAGCAAAATGGACGTCAGATTTGTGTTCCCCAGATTCAAATTAGTTAGAAAAATCACTTTGATTAAAGAAAATCCAAAATGGTCGTCCTTAGTATAGTAAGCCCAAAAAATCCCTAATAAAGATTAAAATTCCGTGCTCTTTTCCAAAAAATCGTCCATAACTCGCTTATTTGAAACACCCCGTATAAAACCAACGTATAACAAAAGAAAGGTAATGAATGGGGCTATCACGTGACGTTGAGCGAGCACGGCTAAGTTGCCCCGTTTAGCCGCTAGGGGCCGTCAAAGTTGACTCTCGTTTTTTGCTCAATATCTCAAGAACGTTTCAGGTTAGAGACCTTCTATACGCTTTTTTGGTACCACGCACCGTTTGACTTTGAAATATTAAAAGCTAGAATTGTCAAGAAATTTTAAGTGAAATTTTCAAAATTAACCTTAACTACCTAAATACCGTCAAGTTAGTAGTACAAAAATGTAATAAACTAATTATTTTTGAATTTTTCAGTTTTTCCGGAAAATTCTGGAAAAATTTCCGGAAATTTTACATCTGTGAGTAACATTTGTGACACTGCTGATTGTTAACAATAACGAATATGTTGTCATCTCTTTCTGCTTGAATATAGTCATCTTTTTTCGCTCCTAACGGATCTTTCACACGCATCCAATAATCCAAAATGACGATTCGAATAATTCTTAATTCAATCCGCTTTGTTGATCGGATTAACAGCCTACGATATAAACGTAGTCAATGTTATAGTTAAGGACAGACGTGGATATAATAATAAATCGATTTGTATTATGCTTGTTTATTTTAGGGTTTTTGTTCAATTTAGTAATTTGAACTGCATTATATACAAGGAAAAGTCTTAATAAACCATTTTTATAAATTTTTATAATTAATTACAAATATTCTACTACTACTACCGTGTACTTCAGTCTTATTTCTACAAACAACACCTACTACACCATTGTTTTATTATAAATTAAACGATTAAGAGCTTCAGTGAAAGCGTCGTTTTCAAACGTTTTAGCTGTGCGCCAAAAATCTATTCGTTTTTCTGGTAAACCTTTGCGAACCGCAAACGTACTTCCCCGTTTCCACTCACCAGAGATCCTAAACAGGTTAAGGTGATCGTTGATTGGTTGGCAGGTGTTTTTGACTGGAGGCCAGCGGTCTCCCAACGTTCCACGAGCAGACGGATCACTGGAAAATGGCCAGAGACTGTCAGTTTAAATTTTGGTTCAGTTTTAACAATGACAGTGACAGAGTGGTTTGACGTTAAAATTTTGACAGTTTTCATACAAAGAATAAAATGTTTTTCCACTCAATTTTTAAAACTTGTTTCCGGTGGCAAAGAATGACATTCCTTAAGCTTGAACTTGACCTGGTCATGGATATAGCGATTATCAAGGTAAAAGACAAGAGGGCCGTGATTGCACAGATCAACTGTCAAAGTTAAGATATAAAATGTCATCTGTCACTCCAGACTGGTAACGTCATGTGAGTTTTATTTGAATATACGTACCCTTTTGTGGTGAAATTAACCCAAACGTCCAGCAAATACTCTCTGAGGATTTGATCGTTCGGTTCTTCCATGTCAGGAAAAAGTTCCGGAGACTTGAACAGGTAGAGCAAATCGTCACAATGGCAGTTTTCTGTAAAAAAATCGATTTGATTGATGATTGTTGACTGGAACCAGCACTTACTCCAGTTAAAAGTGATGTTTGTACCACCATCCGAAAACACTGAACCGTAACTTCTTGCCCCGACGTAATCAAACTGGTATAAGTAAATTGGACTGTGTCCTAAACAGGAGTGCAGTTGTAACGTTTGGTAGAGCGGGTAAATGAAAGCTCGATCTGAGAAAATCTACGCAAAACCCTAAAAAAATGTCGCACTTTACCTCACAAAAACTTACGTCGATAAATCCTTGCAGAAAGGTTTTATCGTTCAAATCCACGTATTCTTTGCCGTTCAAGTAGAATTCGGTGATGTTTTTGTATAAACTGTGCTCTTCAAAGGTGCTAAATTTGAGAACGAACAGTGGTCCACTTATAACAGACTCAAATTGGGAATTTAACTGGTTACGGATCTCGTCAGTGCTTAAAATAGCTGAAAATATAGCATATACACCACGTATGTCAATACAATATTTCAGGGGGTTAATAAGAAAGGTGAATGAGAAAATTATTGTAATTGATTTTTTTAAATCACAATGGTCATACACATGACGTCACAATTTGACAGTTGAATGCATATATACTGGTCAAATTACAATTTTGACATTAGGCAACACTGTCAACTGTCACAACACAAATCATACCTTTAGCCTTTAAAACGCCTTCGTTGCGCACAAACCCAACCATCCATGGCACCCTACGAACCTCCCCATTTTTAAGATAGTCCAGTGGCGATTTTGTGATGTACGGTAAAGGGTTTCTCGGTGTCGCCTTCTCCACCACTGGTCCATAGATACCTACAGGGTTGCCGAAAAATGTCTGAAATTGACAATTTAATAAAGGTTTGACGTTTTTTTTTTGACACTTTTAGCCCCAACCCTAAAATTGTCTTGGGTGTCCATGATGGTTTCGGCTGGCACGCTTCTCAAGCATTCTATCAATTGTTGATGAGTTGCGTTGACACACCCTACCTCCACTCCTTGTTGCTTCGCAATCATTCTCTGTAGGTCATTGGCTGTGCTAGCCCACAAGGCTAGTCCTTGCCCACTTTGTGATATGGCTTTTTTGAACAAGTCTAAAATTTTGACATTTTAGTGACATTTCAAATGACAATTATTATAATCAACGCACTCTCTGTTAAAGGACTCATCATGTGGTAATGGACGCTGGCTGAACCTGAACTTTGCCCACTGATGGTGACGTCATTGGGGTTGCCCGAAAACCTGTCAATGTTCCTTTTCATCCATTTCAAGACCGCGACTTGGTCCTTCAGACCGTAATTACCAGGAGCTTCATCGTCTGACGTGCTTAGGAAACCTATAACGCAACCAAAAATAATCACTAAAAAACTACCAACTGCTAATAACTGATTATACCAAAAGGTCCTAGACGGTAATTAGCGGTAACTAGAACCAGTTTCCGGTCCATAAAGTATTCTGGGCCCAAATAACCGGTGGTGGATCGACCGGTGAAAAATCCACCCCAATGGAAGAAAACCAGAACAGGACAGAGGGTTGCTGACAACTGACATTTCTGTGTATAAACAAAAGAACGTAACACTCATCACCAGAACGCCCATTCCTAGTAGCTGTCACGGCCATGTTTGTGTTGGTTGTTGTCGTTAACCGTAAGATGGCACCACTAAACGCATATTCGCATAATTTTAAAGCCAGACAATCAAAAGCCAGAAAAAATTAAATTTACTTATTGAAAAACGTCACGTGATTATTTATACATTAAAAGGAGTCACGTAATTTAAAAAAATCTCAGGTCAAACTGAAAAGCGGTCACGTGATCCTTTAAACATTATTGCGCTATTTACAGTCACGTGACCTTCGCTTTGACATTAAAAAAGAGTCACATGACTTTTAAAAAAATGTTTGATTATTGAAAATCGTTATGCGACTTATAAACTGTAAAAAGAGTCACACGTGACCATTTGCACATTATAAGGAGTCAGGTGACGCTTCAAATAATACTTTGGACATCTAAAACAGTCACGTGACCTTTAGGATTTCGTTTTGACGTTAAAATAATTGAAAATTATCACGTGTCTTAAAAAATATCAGTTTAAACTGAAAAAAAAAAACGTCATCCTTCAAATGACACGTTGACATTTAAAACTGTCATGTGACATTATAAAATCCATTTTTAATCTTGAAAGAGTCACGTGCCCTTCAGCATCTGTGTTGACGTTAAAAAAGTCAAGCGATTTGAAAAAAAAATAGTCTAAACATAAAAATTGTCACGTGACGTTAAAAATGACATTTTAATCTTACGAATAGATACGTGATTTAGTGGATCAGTTTAAGACTAAAAAAACGGTCACGTGACCTTCAGGATTCTGTTTTGACGTTAAAAAAGAGTGCCGTGTGACTTTTAAAATAAATAGAATCTTTATTATCAATCGATACCTCAAACCAGAAATTCTTATCTTGTTTAGTTTTCAAAATACGTGACCGGGACACTCTAACGCACATTTTGAGGTACTTTTCATCATCAGAACCGGACTTTTACCCGGTTTTTTTGAGTTAAATGAAGTAGGATGACGTTTACATTAAACAACAAACATGGCCGCCGCCAGGACTAGGGCTGGGCTATGTGCGAAGCAGTCAGAGCGTAGATTATCATGAATTGCATTCAAAACTCGGTCGTTACGTCATCGTAGACAATATAACAATTAAATGAATTTTAAAATAGTTAAAGTAATCACGTGACCCTAAAAAAAATTGAATTTGCAACTTTGACAGATTGTTTTTACGATCCCATCTCTCTCTCTCTCTTACCCGTGGCACAAAAACATTCAAATAAAGACAATCTTCCTGTCCTTCACTTTGTGGCTTGTACGAAAACAGATAGTTCTTCTGAAGACACACCGGTGTCTCATCTAGTTGCCGGAACTCGTCGCTGGACTGGATGTCTTGGGGCTCCTGTCAGATGATGGTGTGCTTAACGAGAAAATGCAGTAAAGTGCCTTACTTTGAATCGCAAATCTCCTAAAGGTGGTCGCGCGTAAGGTATTCCCTTGTACTCGAAGTAGGGCCGATGGTGTTCGGAGTGTTTTTGACGACCGCTGATCGACACTGCTGGAGTGTTGAGGGTGATTGTTGAGTGATACCCGTTAACTTGCATCAAAACCGTCATCAATACCACAACAACAAGCATTTTTGGTATTTTGCTCTAAAAGAGTCAAGAAATACTAAAATACTACTTAGGTAGTACTTTGGGTTTTGTATTTTGTTCCAAAACCTCTATTAACATAATAAAATCTAAGGTTCGCAATTTACGTTACTATACAGAGTGTTACAGGAAAAATCAGTCAGTAATTTGGTTTGTATAGTAAAGTTTGACGCAACATTACACCACACACTTTGTATAATTTAGAAAATGTATTATAGTTTGGTTGTTTGTAGGAAAAATGCAATTTACCATTATTTACAAATTAGTTAGGATTATCAGAGGATTATTGGTTCACTCTGTATAATATTTTACTATTTACACAAACGGTCAAAGTTTACACAAGTTGAGATAATGCTCAATTTGTTGTTGATGCTAATTTTACTATCCAAAAAATCTTATATAACCACTTAATGATAAAGTTTTGCAAAAACGACCTTTATAAACTGTAAGAAAGACAAAGGAAAACAACTGTCAACTTGTCAAATTAAATTTCCAAAGCTTTTTTAACGTAAGCGTCACGTTACATTAGGAGGATCAAAGAGAAAAACAAAAACTTAGCGCTAATTTTATTCCAAAGTAAATACAACAGTAGAATGATCTTGTATGTGGTAAATAGCTTGAGTTTGTTCGTAATTTGTGTCGGCCACTTCTTCGGTGTATTGTTGAACGAGCGGATCGTCTTCGTGCACGATTTTCATGTGCGCCAACAGGTTGTAGTTTTCCGCAAACTGTTTGCCGCAATACTCGCAATGATAGTTTTTCTCCTTGTCGTGCGTCGCCCTCATGTGACGTTTCAGGTGCGAATTTGACAGGAAACGGTGTTTGCACACCGTACACTCGAAATTTCGCTGGCCCGCGTGTATTTTCCGGTGCATGTTGAAGGAACTGTGATGAAGGAACTTTTTGCCGCACGATTCGCACTGATAACGACTTTCACCTAGAAAAAAACAATTTAAAATGAACAAGTCAAATTTAATAACCCCCAGTCAAAATGGCGGTGATTGCAGGGATCAACTGTCAAAAACCAATAAGTCATCTGTCACTCAGGACATGTCTTGGAAAGTGATCCAGATCACCTTAACCTTACAATTATGTGTGCAAGGCAGGGATGGAAAATTTCCAGAAAATTAAGATTATTATGGAAATTTTTCCAGAAAAATTGAAAAATTCAAATAAAGTTTAATGTAGTTTTAATCATTTAGCTTAAATTATCTGATTAGAATGCATGATAAGTTTGACAATGACAGTTGTTTGCCCTATCAAGGACAATTATCAAAAATAGAAATTTTTGTACCCAAAAATTACCACTTTTACATCTGATGCAAGGTTTTAACCAAATTTGTAAACTTACCTGTATGTATTGGTAAATGCCTGCTCAGACTAGCTTTCTGACTGAAACATTTACCACAAATGTTACAGAAACAAGGTCCCTCCTTGTTCAATCCAAGTAATCTAATGTCATCCTCTACACTGTCATGTTTTTTTATATGATTTTCATAGCCATTTTTGGTTTTAAAGCTCTGTCCACATATTTCACACAGTATATTATGACTAGGTTTGTTTTTGTTCATCACCTCCTCCACATGTTTGGACAGGTCCATTTGGATTGAGGTCTGAATCTGATTTGGATGATTAGTTAATGTCACTGAACTAAAACTGATAAACAAACCTGTTCAAACATTTTTTCATTCTGATCTTCCTTGGCCACTTCCAGGACTGGTGAAGAAGGTTTTCTGTTCAATTTGCTGTCCTCACTTTTGCATTTCACTCTCTTCACTTTAATCGGCAATCCTTTCAAATCTATATCAGGTATTTGCAGGCATTCCATCTCAGCCAGGTTGTCTGGTTCCAGTCTACTGCTGATCATGTCTGAAGTTTTGGAGGCTTCGACCTTTGAAATGTAGCTCTTCAATTGGGCGTACAGCTCCTTTTCCCTGTATTTGACAAAATCGAGTTCGTTCAACAGTTCGTGGCAATCCCCACATATGTTGCAATGCAAAAATGCGACGTTCCTGTACAAATCCTCCACCATTGTGATGAGGAGTTTATTTGATTTCTTTGAGTGTGTAGTTTTTAGGTTATATTGGATTTTATTGATTTGGTCGCGACATATTACACAACTACTACGTGCCAAATACATTGCAATTATTCATTAACCTGCATTTATGTACCAGAAAAATAACAATTTTAAAATTATTAGTAAACAGTTAACCTACAAAACTAATTTGACAGAATGACAGCCAGCGTTGCCAAACAACATTTTTAGGTTAACATTGGCAAGGCAACGCTGCTTTTCTATCTAGGTTAGGTCTGTTATGATATAAAAGTTGTATTTTTTTATTAAATCGGCTATAATAATGTGGGCTGACACTCTTTTAATCGTCTTCATATCAATATGCACTGCATTCCTAGGCGAAGGCCTAACTTGGCTAATGGTTTACCGGACAGAGCGTTATCAAAAATTGAAAGCCGAGGTGGAAAAGCAAAGCAAAAAATGTAAGTTTTTCACAAGTTTTACCAGCACTTTACAGGCTAAACCAACTGTTCTTACAGTGGAAAAACGCAAAGAAACTCACGGTGACACATTGGATAAGCAGCAGAAAAAGAAAATTGAAAGGGAAGAGGACAGGCTGAAGCACAATAACAGGGATTTGTCTTTTGTAAAGATGAAGTCAATGTTTGCTATAGGGTTTGCCTTTACTGCCCTTCTAAGTATGTTCAATAACATGTAAGTTGGGTTAATTGGGTTTAGTGACTTTACCTAACAAAAAAATCACTTAGATTTGATGGTAGAGTGGTAGCAAAGCTACCATTTATGCCCTTAACATGGATTCAAGGTTTAAGTCATAGAAACCTGCCTGGAGAGGACTATTATGACTGTTCCTTCATATTTTTGTACATTTTGTGTACCATGTCTATTCGACAGAATATCCAGAAATTGCTGGGCTTTGCCCCATCTAGAGCAGCCTCCAAACAAGGGAATAGCTTATTTGGACCAGCTCCTGGTCAGTTTAAATAAAATTACTAGTGAAATAAAACTATTAATTTAATAAAACTTATTTCTCATTATACAGAATAGTAGTTTCAGAAAATGGATGAACCTCTTCATCATAAATATCTTCAATTAAATCATCATTCTCTGTATCCAAGTAGGTTGGAAATGGTAAATCCTTTGGGAATCGCAGTGGTAGTTTTGTGTCGTAAATATTCACCAACGTATTGACTTCACCAGGAATTGCTTGCCCAGACACCCAAAGCACATTGTATTTGGTGTTTATCCTCCAAATCTTCAAACCTTTGGCCACCCTGTATCTGTTGCCCATGTGACCTGGCATTTTTGTGCCCGGCCACACCCTACCCTTCTCCCCACCACCGCCAATGTTACCACCCCGTCTGTGCGTTTTGGTGACACCGTGACTGGCTGGCATACCTTTGAAACCGTGCCGTTTCATTACTCCCTGAAACCCTCGATCAATACTGAAAAAATTGTTTTAACCCAAAAAGCTAACCACAGATGGCACTACCTACGTTTTTCCTCTAACATCCACATAGTTACCAACTTGAAAATGTCTAACTGAAATTGTAGTCCCTAAAGGTAAGACTGCATCAGGACTAACGAAAAACCGTGCCAGCCATTTGGTTGGCAACACTCCAGACTGTTTAAAAAGCCCACAATATTCTTTAGTAAAATTAGTTGGGTCCCCAATTTCAGCACCAATCAGTAAACATGCTTTTTTCTTAAACACTTTAGGACGTAACTGTTTGACTGGTTCATATTCTTCAGGTGAATAATACTTCACTACATGATTATCCAACACCTTAATAAGCATTATTAAAAGAATTGTTTAAGGTGAATAAGAGAAAAACACTTGCTTGTAACAGAGTGGTGGTGATTTTCTCTCCATTCTTCAACCATAAAGGATACACACCAATTTTCCTTGCAATCACTCCAGTTCTTTGCATTTTAGGGGTCCATTGAATTTTCTCTGGCACTATGGACTTTGTCCACTCTCTATGTTTTGCTTGTTGGTCCTGTACCACCTCCCTAATAAATTCCACGTTCTCTGGGGCGATTGGATCGTCAACTGACTGAAACCTAGTGTTACCCTTTCAAGGAGTTTCAAGGGGGTTTTTAACTCACAGTAATCGTTTTTTTCGTCAACCACACAGGGTGTCTGAGCCGCGGTTTGGATGGCAGATGCCTGTCTCGTCTAAACTCGTACGAAATGCTACAAAATAACATCTTGGATATGGATTTTAATTGAGTCTTGTGGTACTGACCTTAGTTGGCGGAGCTTTTCTTCCAGAATTCGAACGTTGCCACATGATCTGGAAACGGCACTTAAGCTCAACGCCATAATGAGTATTCGAATTGCACTTTAATTAATTAAACTTTTTTAATTATTATTATAAAGCCTGAATTCTGCATTTAACCACCTTTGAGGTTATGTATGAATGTAAATGCGTAACGAAATGAAATCACATGACCGTTTCACTGGTAGCCTTACCAAAGTCCCGTGATCGTGTTGTCAAATTACGTACAATTATCAAAGGAAAGTTAGGTTAGGTTAGTCCATGTTTGTGGAGGAAATGAGGTCACATGACCATTGCATTAGTAATCTTACTTCAGTCCCGTGACTGTGCTGTCCTTTATGGTCACAACCATTACAAACATTCAAAATGAGGTTAATTTTTATTATTAATTATCTAATCTATTAAAACAACTGTCAGGGGTGATAATGAAATGGTTTACGTTAATATACAGTGTGTACAGCTTGGTTTGGCAATGTTTAGGTGTGGATATGGACCCTTTGGGGTATATACTTTATTGTCCCTGTATGGGTAAGTACACTACAAAAACCCTTTATTTCTTCCCGTTTATAAAAGGCTTTTTTTTAGGGAGGTTTGGCAACCAAGCAGACCATTTTCTAGGTGCTTTAGCGTTCGCCAAAGGCTTAAACCGAACGCTCGCACTGCCCCCATGGGTTGAGTACCGTTACGGGGAACGAAAGTCTATACAAGTGCCTTTCGACACTTATTTTAAAGTGGGGCCGCTCCGAAAGTACCATAAAGTCATCACAATGGAGCATTTTATGCAGGAGATTGCTCCTTATGAATGGCCGCCGAACGAACGTGTTTCATTTTGTTATATGGCGCGTGGTTGGTTTTTTTGACCATTTTTTACCATTTTGGATGGTTGTAAGTTAATTTTAGGGGACAGTCAGTCCTGTAATGCAAAGGAAGGGAATCCTTTTGGTCCGTTTTGGGATACGTTCCACGTGAATTTTGTTGGTTCAGAGTTTTACAGTCCCTTACATTATGATGTTGGTAATGCAGTGACTGTTAGGCAGTGGCAGGTGCAGTACCCTGCATCAAAGTGGCCGGTCCTGGCCTTCACTGGTGACGTTTATTCCAATTGTTTCTAGTAAACTGTACTGATTTTGTGCTTAATAGGCAGTCCAGCCAGTTTTCCTGTTTCAGAGGAAAACCGTAAATTACACAAGTACCTGGAGTGGAGTGATAGAATCCAGCTAGAGGCGGAGGATTTCATCAAAACTCAACTTCCCAAGGGCGCTTTCATTGGTATTCATTTACGCAACGGCATCGATTGGGTGAGAGCGTGCGAACACATCCCAGACAGTCCCAATCTGTTTGCGGCCGCTCAGTGTTTGGGCTACAGAAACGAACTGGGACCAGCCACTCCCGAAATGTGTTTACCCTCCAAGGAATCGGTGATCAGACAACTGAAACGAACAATCAAACAAATCAACAGTAGGACTGTGACTGCGGTGTTTGTGGCGTCGGACAGTAATCACATGCTGAACGAGTTGCGGACAGCGTTGAAACGTATGAACGTGGCTGTAGTGAAATCGGATCGGTCTAGTCCGCATCTAGATTTGGCGGTATTAGGACAGGCCAATCATTTTATCGGTAATTGCGTATCGTCGTTTAGTGCCTTTGTTAAACGCGAGAGGGACGTAAAGGGTTTTCCTTCCACGTTTTGGGCCTTTCCAGCTGAAAAAACTACCAGGAAAAACAAAATTCGAGAAGAGTTATGAGTTAAGACTGATTTTGTATTATTAGGTTAAGCTTTTTTTTATTAAACAAGTTTATTTAATTGATTTACTTATTTGAACACAAGATGGCGTTGTGTGTGTAGGGACCTACTTTACCTTGCTAGTAGGAATGTGGTGAAGGCGCCAGAAATGTATCAGTTTTGTTTAAACCACATAAATTCAATATAATGAGTTTAGTAGAGTTAATTAGATAGCACGGTTCTTTGAATTAACATGCGACGCAGATAGAAATATTTCAATGTCAATTTATCAAAGTCGTTGCCGTGATAGTGTGGGCAGGTTTCGTACTTTATTAACGTTGCATACCAAAATATGTTTGTATTTGTATTGATTTGTTGTCCAAACTAACTGTAGTGGCGTCTATTGTCTTGATTAGTCACAACCCAAGACATCTTATCGGACAAAGAGCATTCCGGAGGCATCTGCGTGCGTCGACGACGCCAGCGTTTTTTTTTTCTATATACGCGACTTCCGTTTCAATGAGCGCTGGTGCACCGGCCAATAAAGGTTATTTCGTCCCGTCCGACCCGTTTACGTATGTAGCGTACCTACAGGGTGGTCGTAGTTATGTTCAAATAATTGGTAATAGTCTTAATAAGTCACGTGAGGAGTACAGATAACAAAGGAGCTTAGTTTTTAACAACGGCAACGTTGCATCACTGGCCTTCGGAAAATGACAATGACAGTTGTTTGACGACAGTAAAATATCACCCTAGATTTTTTAATTTAAAACGTTTGCTATTATCCGAGGTTTGTTTGCGTGGTTTTTATTAAAAAAATATCATTAATTCACCCATTTAAAGCTTGTTAATCAATAATGTCGATTAGTGTATCTGACTTGTCAATGTCAAACCGCCCCAGCCCTAGCGGCGGCCATCAGCCATGTTGTTTAGTTTATCACTGTACAGGTTCGCGTCGTTTCACGTTTCCCTCCTCAATTTCACGGTTAAAACGCGTTTTCGGTACCAAAAAATGACGTTAAAATGTTCCTTAAAGTGCCACGATCACGTGAGTGTAACTGGTTCGGTGCTGCTGTACGGTTTTCCCGGGAAAAACTTATTGTAAAGTTGGCTAGTGCAATCCAAACATTAGGTACGCTTAACTTTCAAGCTGTATAAGAATGAAGGTGAGTTTACATGATTTGCGTAAATTGCAGCATTATTTCTAGTTTATGCGTACATATTTTGGCGAACGTATTAACCTGAGTTTTAAGCTGTAGTAACATATAGGCCATCTTGTTTTGTCAGAATGAGATAAAACGAGATAGACACTGTAAACACTGACACCAAAATACGTCTTTTGTGTTACCCACCTGCCACTGAGATTTACGCAAATTTGACAGCAAATATTAATAACAAATGTAAAGTCATTCTTGTTGGTTCAAACATACCAAAAACCTTCTCTATATAATGACAGACACAATGCTTGTAAAAGTAATTGACAACTTTGACGTTTAACACCCTGTATTTTTGACTTTGAAATAAAATTAATGAGTTTTGATGATGATTGGACCACCCTGTGCATAAACAACTCAGCGTTCCCTGTTGCTGTCGCCCACATTCGGTCGGATTCGAGTATAGCCGGCAAGGCCGTCGTTCATTGGTGAACGACACACGTTGAAAGTAGGTTGTGACGTCACGACCGTAGTCTATAAGTAGATGTCAGCAGTAGCGTTCGTCTGCATTCGTTTACGCGTCGAGTTTGGTGGAGGAGAGTGGTTTTTCGGTCCCGTTTTTATTGTGTAGTTTATTTTCAATTTTGGTGCTGACAATGGCCAGCGAGGCGCAAAGGCTGATCGGGATCTCCCTTACGAAAATCGCCCAATCCCGTTCGCATCGGGGTGGCGTTAGTCTGCATAAAAACTTACTGGTGGCGACTGTATTGCAAAAAGCGCGCTACATCTTCATGGAGGAGGCCTACAATATGGTGCACTACCATCCCCCGGTTCCGATCCAGCAACGTCCGCCAGTGGCTGAGGAGGTGCTGGTGGGCCTCACCGCTGAGGAAGCCGGTTTGGACCTTCAGGTGCCGGAGAGCTCGTCTAGTGAGAGTGACGTCAACGCTGATTTTCTACCGTCTTGCGCTAGATGCGGTGACAGTCAACCGGATAAGGAAAACCACCCGCCTGGCAGTAGCGAACTGACTTACCTGGATTTGGATAAAACTTCCAACGTGCTCAAGGAGCGAAGCAACCTGAAGAGAAGGAGGGCGGTAGCTGAATGGGAGACTGAAGAGGCCGTCCAGTCTATTCTACCAAAAAAATGCAAAAGAGACTCCTCGTATGACGATAGTAGTAGTAGTAGTAGTGACAGTGACAGTTCTTGTAGTAGTGATGACTCAGTGTTTCTGGATGACGCCACGTTACTGTCGGATATAGTGAGTAAGGAGGTGGAGGAGGCGCAGAAAACAACTGCAACCACCTCCAACGTACCAGGCTCTGCAATGGAAATTGACAGGATTACTTCGCTGGTGTCGATTTTTAGTTTTAGTATGGGCGGCGACAAACTCAACAGGTCGGTGTCCACGCCAGATTTGTGTTCCGCCCAAGCGAAAGACTGTCCCGATAGTATACAACAACGGCCATTTCTCGCCATGACTGTGTAATAATTTCGTGCCCAAAACGCAACAACGATTCAAAATCGTTCCTTTGTAAAGGACGGAGGTCAATTCTTGTGATAGTGAAACATGTTATTACTGTTGTTTGTTAGAACGTTCCAATCCCCTACAAATTTGACCGGATTAGTACTACATTCCATATTTTGTGTACCTGAGCAGGTAGATCCGGTTGTATTTAGCCGTGAGAACTGCTATAACTTTTTGTAGGGGGTTGACTGGGAACGTTCAGGGGTCGCACACCCTTTTTGTGTACATACTATATAATATTATACATAAATAGGTTATTTTCTAGATAAAATTGTTAGCTCCGTTTTAGGGGCTTATTCATGTAAATATTACATTGTAATATTATTGCGTATATTTGAAAAACAATAAATTTTGATATAAAACTTACGGTTGTTTTTTTTGTTGTTGGAATAAACGCCAACTACTGCCTGAACGATAATTAAAACGCCCGAACTGTGGACTCACGCTGACGTCATTTCCATACGTACGTGATCAACAATACGCTGCTCGACGTTTGTGGGATTTTTAGGGATCACCGCCATCTGGACCGACCTTGACTAATCATGATAACGTCACTGATTCTAGGTTTTTTCTGAGTGACGTCATTTGTTGTACGGTCAATTTTGGTTTGTTAATGACCATGTCGGGGAAACCCGACAATGTTTAAAAATCCCGGAAAGGGAATGAATTTTGCCGGCCCCCTTGATCTGTTTTATTTCCAGATAGTTCATTTAGTATACAGGGTGTCCTAAATGTGACTATCACACTCTAGTCAGAGATGTAAAAGCGAGTTGGAAAATCTCCATTTGTGGAAATTTACCCGAAAATTACTTTTCCTTGATAGGAAGGGCTACAAATTGGTATATTGAACCACCCTATAATTATCAAAATAACCGAGTTATTGACAATACAATGGAGTAGTTTACAGGGTGATACATTAAATTTTTAACATCCCTGTATCTTGTTTAATGTTAATTTAAAAAAAATATACCAAATATGAATCTTGTTGATATTTGCATGTATGGTGTCCCAAATTTGAGCAACAAACCAAACTTATAATTTTTTATTCGATTTTAGTGGAATCTACGTCAAATTCTAGGCCTACTTGATGTAAAATGTTTGTATCTAAATTCAATTGTTTTTGCTCTAGCTACTTTGACCAACCTCCTCGAAAGCAGAAATTCCCAATTTAAGCGAAATTTTGGTGCACTTTTCCAGAAAATCGTCCATAACTCGCTTATTTGAAACACCCTGTATAAACACACCGTATAACAAAAGAAAGCTAATGAACGGGGCTATCACGTGACGTTGAGCGGGCACGGCTAAGTTGCCCCATTTGGACGCTAGAGGGCGTCAAAGTTGACTCTCGTTTTTTTGCAGTTTTTGCTCAATATCTCAGGAAGGTTTCAGGTTAGAGGTCTGAAAATTTACCACAAATGCACCTCGATGGGATGCAACTTTTACCTTCTATACACTTTTTTGGTACCATGCACCGTTTGACCTTGAAAAATTAAAAACTAGAATTTTCAAAATTAACCTCAACTGCCTAAATACCTTCAAGTTAATAGTACAAAAATGTAGAGAACGAATTATTTTTGAATTTTTAGATTTTTTCGGAAAATTACAGAACATTTTCTGGAAAAATTTCTACATAAATAGTCCAATAATATAAAGGATGTCCCAAATTTGAGAAACAAACCAAACAATACTAATAAACTAAAGAAATACTTGCTTAAGTGAAAAATTCAATCAATCACCCTGTAGTACAGACATTTTTTTGTATTTTCCGTAACTTTAGTATCTAAATTACTAATTGAGGTTAGGGACATTTTAACATTGTATAATACCATCAATTACACAATAATAAACAGCAATAACAAAATCTCTGAATTAACCTTCCCCACCCTCTACATAAGTTTCAATTTGATAACAAAGCAACATAAGAGGGATTGATCAATCATCCCCCCCCCCAAAGAAATCTCACCCCATAAACGTAGGTGGTGGGAAGGGGGGGGCAAAAAGAGGGCGAGGGCACGGATTAAATGGGGGAAGTTTTCGGGTCCCCATTGTTCCCGCTCTTCCCGATCGATAATGTTGTCGGATTGTGTGTTAAGGGGGGTGGTTTTGCTATACCTGCTTTTCACTTGGACCTTTTAATCCCTCGAGTGGCTTAGACTGTGCTTTATAGTAGTTTGTGTAGTTGGGATGATTTTAAGAAATTAGGCACATTCCTAGTCAGTTTCTTCCTAAATGGAAAACTCATCTGGAAGTCCTAAAGAGAGAGAGAGAGAAGAAGATAATCAAAAGGTGTTTAATGCCCCTTTTCTCAGTGAGTTGGTTTTAACAAGAGGTCGCGTCGGTAGCAAGTGTATATGCGCGACGATCTGGTGATCGGTTCAGCGTTCGTCGATGGTTCAACGACCCAACGAACCATATTTTCTACCGTTGCCCGGTGCTCAAGAGGTTCGTAAATGCACAACGGGCCTCGCCCCGACATTTTTCTTTGTCTAATTCGTATTAAAGAGGAACGAAGAGCGGCGCGCGACGCTCCGTTTCAATCTGACCTGAAAATGCGCAGGTTGCCACTCACCTCTCGTATGAAATGCCATTATTACAACCATGGCAATTTGGCAACGGTGGTTTCCTTTGCTTACGGCTGTCACTCAACGTCAATGACCAGCCGCCTCCTTATTTATAACCAATCCAACAGAATCAAGTCAGCATTGATAAATTACGTTACACCTAAAAAAACAACACACTTTTTGAAGCAATTTGAACGTAGAACACTGTTCTGCAATGAATTTTGAATCATCCTGTATATAAGGTCTACTCTAGCTTCATATTGGTTACGTTTCACGATTTAAAATCCATTGCAGCAGCAGGGTTGTTTTAAAGGAATTTAGATCGTAGTAACATTTTTCTTGTCAATCAATTGACGTTTGTGACAATCAAAATTGGTTTTTTACTTTTGACGTCTGGACGGTTTATGTAGATAACGAGCGGCCAGGGTTGCATTTTCACCTGTTCACGAGCGTCTGCCATCTTCAGTGCAGGTGTTGGGGGCACCTGTCGCGATCTCTTTTTTTTTTTGGGGTTAGTCGCACAAAATGGCGACCACGCCTTTCCTGATTACTGAAAAACCTTTAATCCTTTCACAAACACATTTTTTTCTGTACGTCGCGAACAGGTCTTTTACAATCGGTGGCCGTTACGCAAGACGGTTACAACAGAGCCAACCTCGATTTGCATTAAGGCTCCAACAAGAATATAATTATTAACGTTTTTAGCCGAGAGAGAGAGAGAACAAAAAACATTAGTCGGTAACAGCTTCATTATTACTTATAAAGTTTTAAATGGGACACCCTGTATACGCTTTACTAGGCCTACCAGGATTTCCAAAAGTATACGAGGCCAACTTGATTTTCCCTACTTGACAGATCACGTGACATTTGTTAAATTCAACGTGTAACTGATAAAGAGCGTTTGTTGTAAACGTTTCTCCTATTGCAACATGAACGAACGAGAATCGGTTCACTTTCACTTTGAACAGTGACGTGCACTAACCACAAAATAATCCGGAAGCGGGAGGTTTCGTCCTTGTTCGAACGGGATTTCGTACACACTTTGTTGAGTAGAAAAATCCAAAAAACCGATTGAGTAATCATTTTTTTTCTCTCTCTCTCTCACGTCAGAGAATACTAGATGTGAAATCGTCAGGGCAACAAGGTCAGTCTAAAATGATGCAATTGTTTGAATCGAGTGATACGCGGTACAAACATGGCCGTTGTCGCAAACTGTCAACTGTCAATACTTACCTACATTAACGCGGACAAAAATTCGTTTTTTTGCTAGTATATGTGAAACGCTTTGAAAGTAATTAAAACCGTTTCTATGCCAGTGGGCAATTAATTAAGGCGACGTATGCAAAAAAATCGGTTCGTAAGTAGGCAGAAGAATAGAAAATTTTCAAGTGAAAGTCCTTTCGCGATTACGTCAACGACACCATCTAATAGCAAATCTAAATGTGCAGTTTTTTTACCAATCAAAAACTAGGAACAATGTTGCAATTTACAAAAAATACTGCACATGTAAACGTTTGCATTAATGGTAGGATTTTCCAAGGTAGGGATATTGCTCACCTTATTCAGTTTTCTTCATACTTTTAAGTCCTTCAGTTAATCTTACTTTCTGCCTGTTTGCCCAAAACTGTCTTGTCCATACTTGTACCATTATCCGCGATTTTCATCCATTTTTTCGTCTCCACCATACACAAAATTCCCTCTCTTCTCTCACCTCTATCAAATAACATCCACCAAAACGTTTATAATCACAAAAAAAGAGAATTTAAACACTTGGACAAACACTACATATAAACATAAATTTGAGGTTAAGATTACCGGCTTCTAACTGTCTTCTGTCATTTTTCTTCCGTTCGTACTAGGGATGGGCTCGTGCGATGCACATTATTGTATTACACTGGATTAGGTTGGGTTTGATCACAGTGGGTGCATTTTTTTTGACTATTATTTAAACTATCAATTGTTTTATCACATGAATGAACTTTTACAATTGCAAATTGAATTTTTTTAGATCACGTGACTGTTTTATTAAATTTTGACGCATGCATTACTTGGGGCCACGTGACTTTGACAGCTTCAATTCGACATCCCAGACAAGTTCAAACCCGGTGTTTTTCCATCCCTCGTTCGTACAACGTTGCCAGTGTTTGTAATTTACGTTAAAACCTAGTTTGGGGTTGACGTCCGTTATATTTGTTCATTTTTCGCCCAACTTCTACGCTTAATATTGGTAGTGACGTGTGTCTTCCATCCAAGTGACATTTGAATAAAAAACAGTGTTGCCAAACCTCAGTAAAAAGCCAATACAAATGTTTATGAAATTTTCTAAAACTGGAACAAAATAATACACACACTGGAGCTTATCAACTGTTTGGTTAGTTGTCGAGTCAAGTTTACGACCCTTGATCCCTTTTTACTGATCCCATTATCACTGCTAAAGTAAAATGATTTTAATTAGCAATTGAACATTAACTGACTGGTAGCCGGGTACTTCCCATCGACCAAAAAAACAGGTTCAGATCGGTTTTAAGCTTAAAATTCTACCCGCAGTCCGATGGGACTGATCACGTGACAAATACCGACCGACCTTGTCTTGATCTGCGTAACAAACCATATACAGAGGGTGTACAGTGAGTGTAGTTTTCCAAAAGTGTCGATACGATAAAATCATAACTAAAAATAACGTTATCTCATTGATTGTGAAAATCAATGGTTGAAGGTTAGATAATTAAACGATTTCCGTTTTATTATCCTGTCGCTCGGTTGTAATTATTATTAAACTCTTTTTTGGAGTGTTATTGTAGTTTAGCTGAAGCGTCATCCATAAGTGTCCTCCAGCAGCCATTAATTAATCTCCTGGAGGACAAACAAATTTTGATTGTTTTAAGAATTTTTGAGTTATAAGCAAAAGACAGTAAATCCAGTCTAAACTATCATGGCCGTATAAAGGCTGTTTCACCTTATTGGGACATGCTCGAGAACGCGTGTAGGTGGATAACCGTAAAGCTCGTTTTGTCTTCGCGTTTAGTAGAAAATTCTGTGACCCGATTGGCGCCAATTTACGTAATCGTTTCAACTCTCTCTTTTGGGCTGTTAGAGTGTCAACTGTCAGTTGTCAATCAGCCATCAATGACAACCATGTAATGAATTGATTCGGCCTTCTACACAAATAATTTCCTGGGTGACTAATACGAACGAGCTCTGCCCTTGACTGGGCCTACTTTGATATCGACTCGAAATATTTCAAACAGGACGACAACTGCATAAATTGTTTGCCTTCATGAGGTCATCAACTTTTTATCGCGTGACGTCATACGGTGGTGATACCGAAATTGCCCAGAGTCAACCTGACTTCCTTATGGTGGTTATCGTGACACATTTTAGGGAATCATATTTTGGTTATTACACCTCTGAATAAGCAATGGACTTTCCAAAGGTATATCGACTTTGGTTTGGCCACTAGAGGGCGTCAAAAACTCTATAGTTTGACAGACACACTTTTGCCATATTTGTTGATGAGTCAAAATGTTACAGCTTTGACAGGACATTGAATTCAACCTTCAGGCACCTGGATGTGACACACGAGACCCTAATTGCAGTAGTATTTTAACATGACCTGCATAAATCGAGTAAAATTTCCGATAATAACAGAAAGAGAGAGAGATGCAGTACGCAACTAAAGCATTAGAAATTTGAACTAAATATTCTCGACCCTGATTGGTCAGGGCAGAGTGAAAGGCGAGGCCGGTGCATTGTATTGTTCGTTTAATAATAATTTTGTAGATTGACAAGAGTGGAAAGCGTGACCGGTCTAATCGTCCCATAGAGGTATAAAGAAGAACGAAATAATTTCATTTTTATTACGATGCATATAAGGTCGACTCGTTTTTTTGGGGAAGGTTAAACAGGTCCATGGATCACCACTCAAGGTTTATTAATCACGCAATTTTGTTTTAAAAATAAGGTCTATTTTTGCTTATCTCCTATGTCCAGTTTACTGGAATTTTCCAGTAGTGACGTGTGTTTCAGGTAAATTTCAACTTTAACGACCTTAATACAGGATTAAACAAGAAGGGGAATTGAATCATACCCCTATGACAATACAGGGTGACTCATCTTGCGTTGATCAAAATTACACAACACTTCGATTCGGCTAATCATTATCGATTACTCCCAAAAAGTCTGTTTTTAGTAGTAATAATCGTTAATCGACCTTTCTATTGTGTGTGTGTGCTTTACTTTGATAAAAATGATTCATTACCATGATGAGTAAGCATTCTTGACTAATTAGTTTTGTAGGTATGATTAGACAGTATTTAATACAACTCACAATCATTTTAAAGCGTATTTTTGCACACTCTGTATAGTAAACTAGTCAAATAATTGACTTAGTTGCTGTTGAAGACAGTTTAGACTAGATTCGAGAATACTGTAGTAGCAAACTATTCTAAACTCTGAGATTTGTGAATTTTTTAAGCACATTTTGATTGTTTTTTGTGACAGTTCAGTCACGTGGTTCTAGAAGATTATCTAGCTAGACAGCTGTCAAAATAACACACATCCAGACTCAAATACTGCAAGAAGGTTCTTCTATACCGTGATTCGTACAGTTTCTATGTAAATTTCGATTTTAGGTTAGTGTGACAGTTCAGTCACGTGATATTAAAAAACTATTTACCGAGACAGTCACGTGACACCTATCAAAATAGCTAGCTTGAATGTTTTGACAAAAATGCCAGCTCGGAAACTGTCTGGTATTGAAAACCAAGATTGTCACCTGTCAACTGCCAAAAGGCAGTTTTGACTTTTGTGACCCAACTCAAAATAAAACGAATGGTTTACTATAATTTTGTAGTGTTTTTGAGTTTGTTTAATATCTCGGAAACGTGCAGAGATAGAGAGACGCGTTTGGGCTTGTTTTGTAGTGTTTTTTATGTTCTTTGGAATGGCGTTTAAACGAAACTGATTGGAGTTCAATTAAAAGGACTGCGGTGGGTCAAAAGTAGTGCGAGAATGAATCACAAACAATTGGCGGGCCGTGTGTAAAATCCGTCATTTTCCGCGTTCCCGCAAAAAATGGGGCTTTGCCAAATAATCGTCATCCGCGATAAAATCAGACAGAACCAAGTAAAGGTCTTTAAACTTGTCCCGTCGATGGGTATGCGCGCGCTAACTTTAGTAATTTTTCTCTCACTCGCACGCCAACGCCACCTAGTTAGGCAACCGCAACTAATGCGCGCCACAGTGGCGTGGCCACAAAAAAAGGCCGAATTCCATTCGAAAGGATCAAAATAGATCGACTAGACGAGGAATCGTATCCGGCTCGGAAACGACCGGATGTTCGAGGGCCGGAAGTATGAAAATACTTAAAAAAAAACGCAGACAGCCACGTAAAAGAACTTTTTTACCTGCGAAGGTTCTGTTGCTTCGATGCGGACCGATTAATTCGTTTACTGACTGTCATCAATATAAGTTTGTCACGTGACCACACTATATTTTTATTTATTTATATCAACTGTCATTTCAATGTGTCTGCAAATATTGACATTTCCTACCTACCCTTGAATAAAACCACATAAATTTATGTCATATCTGACATTGACAGTGACAGTTTGTGGCCAACAAAACAGTCAATCACAAACTAGCAACAGTAGGCTGTGATTTACGCAAATATGGCCGTTTTAAAAACGTTTTATTACGCCAATCTCTGTGGCGGATATACATAACAAAAGACAATGGGTGAAACCGGTCCCACACCACTGATTTCCGAGAACGTACAAGAAAACCGTGGAGGGCTATTTAGGGTCGAACCCTCTCATCGTCAACGATGACGTCATGGCAAAGATTGCTCGATCCATCTGTCGCCCACGTTGCACGTGCCATTGACTCATCAACCCAGACAAGACTGGACTCGTTTTGTGAGTAATCCTGATGGTGTTTGGCGACGTTTCGAATTGCACGTTTGTTCCAACCAGAAAAATCGTATCAGAGCGTACTTTAGTACTGATGCAATTATATTATCAAATAAAACCTACAACGTCAAGCATCTCTGTCTGTTTACTAGGTTGCCATTTAACTGGTGGCAACCATTTTTTTGAACAACATTGAAATAAACTTGGCAACGTGCACGCTCCTGATACGTATCGTCGCCTTTATTATTCCCAAGCTAAAATCGAAGGTCGTCGGTAATAATACTACTTACTACACGGCAAATATTTACACTGGAATGGGAAATCTGGCGGCGTTGCGCGTGCGCCCAGGTCACTACGATCGTACCGGAGCGCGACCTTCCATGGCCGCCCCGACTCTATAAGATTATCGGTGCGATCCGTTGAATGTTTTGCGACGTATCGAAAACGTTCCCCTGAAGGTATTTAATTCTGGCGGTGATGTCAGATTTATTCGATTTGATTCGACACGGATTTTGCTTTGTAACCTTTTTAGGCCATTTGTATGCACATCTGTCAAATGTCAATCAAAGTTTGACAACCAGTTTTGCCACAGTAATCTAGTTCACACTGAATGTCATAAGTTGGTTATTTTGACAGTTATTAGGGCGTAGTTCAGACTCATACAAACCAAGTTAAAAGCTACACAAATTTCAGGCTCAAGTGAGACTATCAACGTCACTATTGATAACCTAAATAGCAATAATTTGGGCGCCCCCTACAGTACAGTACAACAATCAATGATAAAACTATTTAGGGATGAAACCACCCCCGTATATCCTAATCAATACGGACTCACTGCGTATGTTATAACCTGAATAAAGACAAAAATAGGAAAGAGAGAGGGTAGGGGAATTGTGTGAACAAAGAAACTGACGTCAACCCGCCCGAAAATAGACGGTTGTGACGACATTCTTCAACGGCAAGGGTCAAATCCAGTGAGCGGGGAGGCTGAAAACAATTTTAAGCGATGAGTACCACAAAGTAGGCATGGATGGTTATGTGTCTCAGCGGGTCAACGAAAGGTTATTACAGATCCGTTAGATCTCGAAATGAACGGTTAATGCAAGAACAAATGAAAATAGTTTTACTACAGACTACTCTGTTTTGTTATAAGCGAACAACACCGTGTACATTGCACAGTCTTGAGACGAATAATAAAATTGGCGTGTGCATACGAGCGGTGTAATAATCAGGAATGGCCGGTGTTGGCGAGGTCAGCAAACGTTCGTCTATCTGGTTTTAACAGTTTTTTTCTTATTTGAAAACGGTTCTGCATGGTCACCTTCGCGCCTCGAGTTCCATTGTAGTTTATATACAGGGAGTCAATTATTGAAAAAATATCCTATTCAATCCAGGTGCATTAAGAGTTGAATTCATTGAATTTTGAGAGTAATGACGGAGAGTCAACTGTCATTTACCAATCCAAACTAACGAAAAAAATCCAAAAGTACTGGCCTGTCTGCATTGTTAACAGTTGAGCTCACTCAAGGCAAACTGGTAATAAATGTACAATTTCATTCGGTTACGAATGTTCTGCTACCGACTCTTTATATGCTTTGTTGTGTTGAATTTATAAATATGTGCCCCTTAGCCCAGATGGCGCTACTAATCCGATAATTTTGATGACACTTCATCATTTTATACAACAAAACCAACGTAATTACTAAAATATCAATTGTATTAAATTAAAAAATTGTCACACGTGACAGTAGCGTTGCTTATGTTAAACAGGGTCACATGGCATTGATTTCAACTTTTTTTGGTTTTGACAGCTGCCAACTTTTTCCTGCATAACCTCAAACAAACTGACGTGTTGTTGTTTTGAATTTTTTCCGGTTTTCAAGTTGTTGAAAAATAGTGCATTTTGTAGTGTTTCTAGTGTTGATTAACGTGTTATTCCAACTTACTGTAAGTAATTGCAGTTGTATATAGCAGACACCCTGTAATTTTTCGTTCCTAAAGAGTATTTTACCACGGTTGACCCAATGGGCAATCGCCTTTACATCTTCAGATATTCCATTAAAAGGGGACCGTTAGGTCGCTGCGCAAATCACTGTATATTGTCTGAAATGTACTGTTAAACGGAAGCAACCAGGCTAATTAATAACCGTGTTAGGAGACAGTTTTTTTCTTGTTTCCTTGCAAGCCTGGAATTTCTAAAGGCACCATAAAAATCCCAAAAATACTTTAAGTTAAATTTAGAACAAAACGTGTGAAAGTACTCTCTGCAGGCGGTTCGAAAATAAACCGATCGCAATTCGAGAGCATTGTACACTAAACCAGCGGTGATTTTCATCGGAAAAGTATTTCAGTCCTGTAGGAATGTTTTAATTTTAAAATTGACTTATTAATAAAACTCACTGGATGCGTCATCCAGGCTGTAATCACTGCAAACATTGTATTAAAGCTAAATAGAAGGGAAAAACGTGATGTTCTACCATGTGTGTTAGTCAGGTTGGTGAGGTCAAGAAATTGCTTACGTCAGACTACTTTCCACCCTCATATTTGGTTAAAATAACCCTCATTATTCATTTTGGCTGGTTTAGTTAACAGTTATGTTGTTTTGTTTATTAAAAACTAATAAATTAATAGTTTTGTGACATTTGTCACAATAATTTACATATCAACAACGGCCATATTGGATAATAATAATGACAGATGCAAATAATAGTAGTTGGCCGGCGTATCGATTCGATTGCCATCTGTAGTAAACTGATAGTACTGAGTTGTTCCGAATTACTTTTTATTAATTAAACCGTATAGAGTGGGAATCTGTTTTAGTTTACACTTTTTATTGTATAGATGGCGCATTTACGTTTAATTCATTATGGTTGGGTGTGTTGACATCAAATAAATGTTTCAATAAAGCGTTTATCCGGTATAGTTTGTTAGAGAAAGTAGAATGTATGAAGATTTTCCTTAAAAATCGTCTTTGGGTCTACTTTCCTGTGGTTTGCCTAGTTATATCGATGGAACCGTCAAAAATTCAATATTTGCTTATATTGGCGTGTGTTTTCTTAAACACCGGGATTCCCGGTAAAACGTTTGATTTTCCTGGAAATAAATTAAGCCAGTAAATCCGCCATGTCGTTTTTATCACGGAAAACAGCTCAAAATGTTGTCTTATCCGTCATCAGGGTAATTCACATCATGTATTATTAACAATAACCTTGACGTCACCATCATTGCAACTCTACTTGGCCTTGGACGTCAAATTAATTAGCTGTCCATTGACATATAAAAGTCTATATCGTATCAGTCAAATAAAGCAGTTATTCAGGTTCAAACGAAACTGAAGGGGGTGCTGTGTGCCGCCTCCCTTAACTATTTAGCCTCGATGGGGGAAACGCTATACACCCACACCGAGTGGGCGTTTTCAGTCAATTACCATTGAAGTATAAGTATAAGTGTCTAAACTAGAGGAACAACCAATAAATCCAGTCTAGAAAACTGTTACACAGCAATAATTGTTCAATAGTCACTATCCATTAAGCTATATAAATCCAGTAGGAGATTTACAAGGGTAGTTATAAGAAAGATTTGCACTATTATATCAGATCGTTTTACATGTCGATGGATGGAGGGTGGAAACGGGAACGACGAGGTGTTTAAGGGGGCGCCAATACGGGAGAGTTCAAGGATTGGTGTCAGTTGTTGCGTCATCAATTTGTGTTTTTACATAAATTCTCCACTGGAGGGCGTTATTGCATTTGACACTGTCACCACACAGTGTCACGTGAGCTGTCATTTTTTCTCCAATCTTAAATAAATAATTGATCTCATCCTGATCAAATAATTTTCGGTTGTAATCACAAATAAATCAGGTAATTCCCCACAAAGGGTAAACACCGTATCGTGGAGTGTATTTATGACGCGGTTCGGTACGCTGGCGTTTCATTCATTCAAAAAGCACGACGACACGATGGTGGTCCCGGTACTGGACGCTACAACTCCACAGAAACGACGTTTCGTCGGCAGCAACCTTCATCTGGACTTTGACCTGAACCGGTGCCGTATCGCTGTGATCGGCAACAATTGTTTGCTGAAAGTTGCGGTGAATGCGGGAACAATCGATGTGATCGGTAACAATTGTACCGTGGAAGTGGACAAGTGTCCTGGATCGATACGGTACACTGGAATAAACGGGACCGTTTACTTGGGCGACAGTAACGATGCGAGTAACATCACCTGCGTAGGGACCAAGTGTCGGATAGTGCCACTCAAAGAGAAACAAACCAGCCAGAGTAAACTTCCGGATAGTTATTTGGATACAGTGTTGCAAAATGTACAGTCTGGTGATTTGAAGGATGTTGACAGTGCTTTTATAATTAGTGGCAACGTTAGAACTCTTCAGTACATACGAGGACGCTTTATTTAGTTCCTATTATAATTATTCTTTATATAAAGCTACAAAGTTCCTTACAAGTGTGTTTACACCGGATCTCACTAGCTTTTAGCAAGTAAATGGTTCGAATAATTTTTATAGTGTCATTCATTAATTTATTATTATTATTTCAGTATTCTAAAATTAAATATATTGCAGTTTGAATTGAAATTTCTCTTCCTCATCCAATTCATCCACCAATTGTCAAGAAAGCGGTTAATCGTTCTGAAGTGCAGAAAGATTTTTGGGGTTTTGGTGACTGTAAATAGAAGAAACTGGTGTAAACCTAGTCGAATGGATGCAGACAGTAATTCTGAACATTTTTGTTCTCTTAGAAATTTTTATTTATTTTTTTTGTATAATTGGTTTTGTAAGTTGGTACTATCAATTTGCATATGGAAGGCTCCTCCACCAATTGTCAAGAAAAAGTTTAAATGCTTTATTGCAATACACAATTCTTAAACAGACAAAAAAATAATTTAACAACTCAGTAATCACTTTAACCTATTTCAAAATATTCGACTTTTTTTGAAAATTTGCATCAAAATTTTGAAAATTTTGTATCTTTGCTATTTTTGGGGTTTTGGTGACTGTAAATAACTCGAAACGTGCGTCTTTAACTGCTCTTTCACCACTTGCAAGGCACAGGATGATTAAACATATACAGGGTGTTCAAAAATTCAAAAGAAAACCACCTTAAATCAGATAGTATGGCTTGAAGAGAAGTGACCGCGTCTACACAGCTTTATAGATAAGAAACTGGTGTAAACCTAGTCGAATAGATGCAGACAGTAATTCTGAACATTTTTGTTCTCTTAGAATTCGTTTTTCTTTTTTATATAATCTTTGCATATGGGCTCCTGCACCAATTGTCAAGAAAAAGTTTAAATACTTTATTGCAATTCTTAAATAGACAAAAAAATAATTTAACAACCCCGTAATCACTTAAACAGTTCTTTTAAGAGGTGACAGTGCCTTGCGAATTACTGGCCGGATCCTTGGGTGGCTGACTGGCCGACCGGACACTTTCGACCGGTTTGGGCCTACGAACGCTAGCCCCGTGATCGGCCGGTTGTAAAGTGAACAACGATCCAAACACTATATGCTGCACTAGTGGAAACTTGGACAACACTTCCGCTTTGTACATTTTAATCAAACCGGCGTTGATTTTCGACCAAGTGGGCACGCCACTAATGCTCCACAGCTGGTTGGAGTGTTCGGCAAACGGGCCCGATTTCACCTGATTGATGTATTTGATGCAGCTGAGAAACATGTAATCCTCGGAAAAGTTGTTCACTATGTCTTGTTTCAAAAACATGGACGGTTCGATTCGTGGATGGTCTAGAATATGAGAATATAATATACAGGGTGGCAAATTTTGCTGTAACACTCAACTGATTAATTGTGAACTGCCCCAAATGAACGGCACGAATTGGTAATCGTCCAAGCTCCACACTCCGTGACTACCGGCAGGTTCCATACGGTAGGTTTGTTGCAGTTTTCGCACTAAATTAAGGTAACTGCAATACAAATCGTTAACAGTGGCAACACTGGTAAAACACTTGTCTAACCTGACAAATACTTTACAAGCAGCGGCTGCAAAATCAGTGTCCACTAGGAAACCAATTTTAAATAAACAACACAAAAACATGATGAACGAAATTTCGTGTCCGGTGCCGTAGTCAATTCTGGTGGCATTTCCAAAACCCTCTTCCAAGTACACCATTATTTCTGGTATGGCACGGTAGATGTCGCTGGGCAGGACTTTTTGCAGTTGCTCAATGGCCTCCTTAAATTTTAATGACGTAATTTGACTAGGACACTCAAATAATTCCTAACCTCTTTTAAACGATTATACCAAGTCTTAAAAGCTGAATTGCCAAACCTCTGGGGTTGTTGTATTGGTGGGATTTCGTCCACCCATTGACTTAACGTGTCCAACATAGCAACCAACTTGTTTACGTTGTCTGAAGCCTGTTCACTCCCTTTGGAATTGCTAACACCCTTGATGGCGTCATTTATTGCAAATATAAACCCTAAATACTCCTATAAAAGAGTAACTCAGTGACTGTTGGGGGGTTATGCGGTGTGTAACTTACGAAATAGGCTTCAGACTTGTCCCATTTTTGCATATCGTCCACGGTTTTGACCAGTTTAACGGGGGTCACAAAGGCATGATCCTCGCTCACTTAAAACACACTGAAATAACCGGAGTTTTTTCTGATACTAGTGGTACTTACCTAGAATTAAGGATTTTGAGTTTAAGGGCATGACTGCCATAGTATTGCAGTCAGAAATAGGTAATAATTCTGTCTCAAGTTTGTTTATTATTTGTTGTTTACTACAGTGACAGTTTTGAGGTTATGCATGCACACAAAACCACTAAGCTGTATACAATAAAATGGAAAGGTCATGCAGTGTAAGGCTTCAATGACCTGCCGACTTTGTGACAGCTAAATAAAACAAACACACTAATTTGTAAAAAGACAGTAATATATTAAAACACTAGGATTTAGATAAGGGTACAGTCTCCTTCACCAACCAGGCCTTAGCCTCTTTATAGCCTTGCTTGTCCAGCAATGGCCCAATTACCTCCCTGCACTGCTGATGGTAGCGATTCAACTGGTTAATTTCAGCGTCAGTCAACATGGCAACATCGATCAAATTAATGGATTTTGGTACTAGAGTGACAGTTTCAAAAGTTAAATATCCGCGATTATTGAAATTATAAGGCGGACTGGCTGGTACGATTTGAACGATATCTTCGATTCGAATGCCAAACTTGCCGTCCTCGTAGTAACCAGGCTCGTTGGACACAAACATGTTAGCCTCGAGGCCGGGGTCTTGATTCATCGGACGCCACGATATGCCCATAGGACCTTCGTGGACGTTTAGATAGTGACCGATTCCATGTCCGGTGCCGTGGGCATAATCCAGTCCGACGTCCCACAAAAATTCCCTGGCAAACGAGTCAAGATGGTTGCCCTTAATTTTGGTGGGAAAAATCCTGGAGGCTAGTTTCAACTGTCCTTTCAACACTCTGGTGTAGCACTGTTTTTCGTAGTCGATTGGGGTGCCAAAGTGTACGGTACGCGTCACGTCAGTGGTGCCATCTCTGTACTGCGCCCCCGAATCACACAAGTACAACTGGCTTGTGGTAATTGTGACGTCAGTCTCCTGGCTAGGTTGGTAATGGATGATTGCCCCGTGCGGTCCTACGGAGCTAATGGTGGCAAAACTGTCCCCCATGAAATCCGCTTGGGTTTGTCTAAACTGGTGCAGTTTTTCAGCTCCGGACACTTCGGTGACTGTACCAGAAGCCACGTTTTGTTCCAACCAAGCAAAGTAACAGCACAACGCCACCGCGTCTTTTAAGTGGGCGTTTTTCATTCCACTCACTTCCGTCGAGTTTTTGACAGCTTTCATCAACTCCACCGGAGTGGTGTCAGTCAACAAAAGGTGCTCGTTAGGGATGATGGAAGTGAGGGCGTAACTGGAAAACTCACTAAACCACACAAACCCATTCAGTTCTAAACAAATCTCTTTTAAAGCCTCCTCGATTTTGCTGTACGGTTCAATACGGAACACGTCACCAGTCTCATTTTTCAAATGTTCGGTAACCTCGTCTGTGGCTTGTTGAGGGTCCAGAAACAACGTAAAAGTCGAGTTGACAGAAACGATTACGTAGGAAAAAAACACGGGGTTGTAGTCAATGTCTGAACCGCGCAAATTAAGAAACCAGGCCACCTGATCAAGTGCCGTCAGTACTAAATAATCAGCTTTACGATCTTTCATCGCGGAAACCACCTCGTTCAGTTTGGATTTCACTGTTTTACCGGTGAATTTAACCGGGAGTGGTTTAACAGGGTTTAAAGGACGTTTAGGCCGATCAGCCCAGAGTAACTCGATCAAGTTTTGACTGATCGGAATCAGTTTGTGACCGACCGTTTCCAGTTCTTTACGTAACGGCACAAACTGTTCAGTGGTGATCAGTTTGGGATCCACACCCACTCTGGATCCGGTCGGGAGGGTTTTCACCAACCATTGACCTTTTTTAAAACCAATTAACTTTCAAATGATCACATGACTGTCTATCTCACCTCTTTTTGGAGTAGTTGGATCACCTTCTTTCATCAGCGTCCAGTTCCCATCCATTTGTTCTGTGGCCTGTAAATAGTACCGTCCATCAGTCCACAGACAGGCGTCCTGATTGGTTACCACGGCAGTACCGGCGCTGCCATTGAACCCAGTTATGAAGCCTCGATACTCGTCGCATTTCGCTAAATACTCCCCATTGTGGGCATCGGCTGAGGGTACAATATAGGCCGATAGGGGCTCTTTTTGGCCCTGCATCGCTGCCCGCAGCTGTTTTAGTAGGTTTGTGGTTGATTTGGCTGGCATTCTAGTTGATTCTGATGGGACACAACAGTCCTCTACAATGATTTGCTGTTGTAAATAATATTATCTTATCTTGGCTTTGTTTGAGGTTGTTTGTACAGTTAGGGAGGGCAATTTTCAATAAATATCAGTTACAGTAAAACCACATAATACCTGACTAAATGGTGATATACCAGCCCTACTTAACACTTAAATTAGTTATTTATTGTCCTGGATTTAAGGGCTTACCTTCAAAACTTGTTTTTTTGCTTGCGATTTCACGAGATTTAATCCTTTAATAACTTGTTACAAGTTTTACGATGTATTTAATACAAATAATTAAAAAAATACAAATCACCACATAACCTATCAACAGAAAGGTAAACACACGAAGTTTTAATAGAGAGACCAGTAGCGGATAGTTATCACGTGACTGTACTAGTTAAAAAGACCTACATTGTCACATGACTCAACTCTCACTCTGTTTTACAGTTCTCGCCATCACTTTTGCAATGTTGTCACTGTTCTCAGCCAATATTTTTTTGGATTGTTGATTGAACTACAAACTGTAATTTTTTGAAAACACACGCCTGTGTCATTAAGGAGCACGATTGTTTTTATCTCTAGACACTGAAGATGACAACAAAATGGTTATCGCACGCGACCTTTCAATGTTAAGTTAAGGACGGATAACAGACCAGAGATACAGATTTTTTTGTCAGTATGGAAAAATTACTCGCACCACAAGAAACCGTGTAGTCTGTGGAATATTGAACGTGGAACCCATTTTTTTTTTTAGTGTAATTTTGGTTTGGTTAGCAACATGAAGGCGGTGGAACGAAACAGTGATTACAGTAAAGCACAGAAGGTATGTTTGATTATGGTTTCTGTTCAGTTTCCCTATTGATTTAAATTTAACTAGAAATAATTAATGCATACTAACGTGGCAACCTTGCACCCGGAACTATAAACGTCAGTGTCACCTGGCCGGCGTTCACCTTCATTTAACCTTTATCATCTCCGCATTTTCGTGGGTTTTGTGTAGTAAATCGGCTTATACCGGAATTATTCCAAACGTATCCAGCTTTAAGGGTTGGTACTCGTAAAGTTTCAGTTGTTTCCAGTGTAAAGTACAAGGTAAATATCGATTTTTTTCCCTTTTGATTTGGACGACACCCCGAAGCTGTTGAGGCTGTTATCAGCCACTTAAATTATCAAATTGATAGATATCCAGTACTTGCAATAGTTTTCAATGTTGTTCAAGTGGTAAAACAGGGTTAAATAACCTAATAACCGTTGTACAAGTTTGTAATTTGCCTAAATCACCCTGTTCCTAGTTTGTGATTGGTCAAAAAATGTGCAGTCAACTGACTTTTTTTTGACCAATCACAACGTCCGGAAATTTACATGTAGGAAACTAATAATCCACATGCCATGCAAAATGGTTTTCAATCAATGTCATGCTAATAATAATAATTGTCAAAATACACTCAGTATTTTATCATTTCCAGTTGATTTAAGTGTTTTTTACTTCAGTCTGAAAAGGTGGTAAGTTAAAGTTGTGAAAAAAGTAACATTAGCCAATCATTTTGTGGTCCTTGAATTATTTCCCCATAAAGTACTGTTTTTATGAGTCATTCAGTTTACAGTAAGTTGTGTAATTGTATTTGTTGTTGTGCAGAAGCAGTCTGTAGTTCCTGCTTGGTCAGAAACAGCAGCTTTCAGTCAGCTTGCTACTGTTTTTGACCAATCACAAACTGACACAAGACTGACGTCACTGTGAGTGCTCTTGTACAGTTTAGGCAGGCATTTAATATCAGCTTATGTACTTTCCAAAACGTTTTCCCCATTTTGGTCAGTGAATAAATGAAACCCTTCACCACAACAAATTAACCTCACTTTTATTCATTTTCCTGGCAGAAAAATTTCCGTCTAATTATAACCATTTACTATTTCGCCAAGTTTATTTATAGTTGGTTGACGGAAGCGTTTTGTGTTGCTAGAAAAATGTTCAGTTACGCGAAAATTGTCCGGGCTGACACTGAATGTTGGGACTTTTTCACGTTGTAGGTAGAAATAAAGTCGGTTTTTGGACACTACAGCCAATTAGAAAGCGACGGTTTTGGAGTTTGTTTGTCAGAAGTATGGTTTGGACTACGACCAATGACCGTGTCACTAACGTAAACCCAGAGGTTTGGATATTCTCTAAACCCCTCACTATTTTGTTTTTTTTTTTATGTTTGCTTGCCTTTTTTTCTTCACAAATTCTGTTGGGTATTTGAGTGACGAAATTGTTCTGGTTTTAGATGAGCGCCAACGTGTTGCCCTTCCAATTGCAAGCGGCCGAGACCAACACTCAGCTGGAGCATGTATGCGCGTTGGACATCCATTCCAGGGCGTCCTTTGTCCGATTGAGCGGCATCATTTGCACCATCGGGCCGGCGTCCAGAGATCCGGCCGTTTTGGAACAAATGATGGAAGTGGGCATGAACGTGGCTCGTCTCAATTTCTCTCACGGTTCGCACGAGTACCACGCTGAAACTATTAAGAATATCAGGCAGGCGGTGGCCAATTACAGCAAGAAAATTGGCACCACCTATCCTTTGGCCATTGCTTTGGACACCAAAGGACCCGAAATCAGGACTGGACTGTTGGAAGGGGTGAGTTTAGTTATTTACATATGGCAACACCGTTTTGTCAAAAAACAATAATATGTCAATTGTCATTTTTTTACCGATAAATGACAGATGTCATTGTGATTTTAGTTATCTTTCAAAATTTAACCACTAGAAACCAGTTTTTTTTAAAACAACTAAATTTAGGGTGGTTCCGCGGAAGTCGAGCTAAAAAAGGGGGATACCATCAAACTGACCACCGATAAGGCGTACGCTGAAAAAGGAAACAAAGACACCGTGTTCGTGGACTACGACAATATCCAGAAAGTGGTTAAAGTGGGGAACAGGATTTACGTAGACGACGGTCTGATTTCCCTTGTGGTCAATCAAATTCAAGGTTCGTTTTTGACGTGCACCATCGAAAATGGCGGCACGCTGGGCAGTCGTAAAGGTCAGTGATCAGTTGACACGTGTCAAAAACGTTTTTTTCCACCGGTTTTTGGCTTGTGTAGGAGTTAATTTACCGGGAGTACCGGTCGATTTACCCGCCGTGTCCGAGAAGGACAAGTCCGACCTGCAATTCGGCGTCGACCAGGGAGTGGATATGGTTTTCGCTTCGTTTATTCGTAACGGAGCCGCCCTGACCGAAATTCGCGGTATTTTAGGCGAACAAGGAAAGCACATCCTTATTATCTCCAAAATTGAAAACCAACAAGGTATAGTACAAACCACTCAAGTTGACGATTACGTCATCGTATTTGAAATGCAGGAATGGCCAATTTGGATGAAATCATCGAAGCTTCTGACGGTATTATGGTGGCAAGAGGCGATTTGGGTATTGAAATTCCCACGGAAAAGGTGTTTCTGGCTCAGAAACAGATGATCGCCAGGTGCAATAGGGCGGGAAAACCCGTTATATGCGCCACTCAAATGCTGGAATCTATGGTAAGTAGCATTGTTTTTCGTTGATTTTCTCTTAATTGAATTGTGTAGGTGAAAAAACCCCGACCAACTAGGGCTGAGTCGTCCGATGTGGCTAACGCCATATTGGATGGAGCTGATTGCGTCATGTTGTCAGGGGAAACTGCTAAAGGAGACTATCCATTAGAATGCGTCGACACTATGGCCCTTATTTGTAAGGAGGCCGAGGCTGCAATCTGGCATCGTCGCCTATTTATCGATTTGTCCGTTCAGGTTAGTACTGATTACATTTTTTTTTTTTTTCATTAAAAATATTGTTGATTAAAAGGCAACACCGCCAATTGACGTGGCTCACACCGTTGCCATAGCAGCTGTCGAGGCGTCTACGAAAAGTTTGGCGGCCGCCATTATTGTTATCACCACTTCTGGTCGTTCCGCCCACTTGATTTCCAAATACAGACCCAGGTGTCCCATTATTGCCGTGACTAGAAACGCCCGAACTGCTAGACAGGCCCATCTTTACAGGGCCGTATTGCCTGTGGTGTATGAGCGTAAGTGTTATTTACCGTTTTGAGTTTGAGGTTAACTAGAAAGTTTACAGAGAATCGTCTGGACGATTGGCTGCAGGACGTGGACGCGCGCGTTAACTGCGGCATCACCTTCGGAAAATCGAAGGGATTCATCAAATCAAGCGATCCGGTCATAGTCATCACCGGCTGGAAACAAGGCTCCGGTTTCACCAACACCATGCGCATCGTGTACGTATCGGACGAGTTAGGAACTGTTTGCGCCGCCTAATTCGTTTCTTGCATGCATTTGTTGCTTTTAAATAAATAATTTGTTTTTGTTTTGGTTAATTGGTGTCTGATGGGGGGTTTAGAATAAGACTTTACGGTAGGTACTTAACTTTGTGTTGTGTAAACGTTTAATTGTTTGTCTTAACCCCGCATTAATCAAAATTCAACGTCAATAACGCCATTTTGTTTTACAGGACCGTAGAGTAAACCAGGAAAGCAACAATTCTTCACCTTAATTGTCTCCTATTAGTAAATGTGCATACAAGTCGAATGTTGCAAGTTATTCTCCAAACTGTATTAGGCTTAATTTATTAAAGTGATGTAAAGTATTCCTACAGAAAATAATTTAGTGGTTAATCCACTGTTTAATAGTGGTAGTTTGTGTTTTTATGTCCTTTCTATTCAGTCAGCATAATTGCTTAATCCAGTCCTGTCACTCCTAATATTTTTCTCACTTGTACTTAATGTGTTAGATAAAGACAGACACCTATAATTGTCAACTCTCAAATTTGAACGACATCTGTCATTCTGTCAAGTGTTTCCTTTTACCGTCCACCATTTAAGCAAAACTTTTGGTCCATGTCCAAAAATTACGTTTAAAAGCAATATTGAACTGAATTCCCCCAGAAATCCACTCGCATTAACAGTATTTCCCATTTGGGACAGCCTACAGTGTAAATCAGGTGAGTGTTAACGTTTCCCATTAAAGTAAAAGTTTGAGGTTATAAAGACACTGCACCAGGTCTTTCTTCATCAACTTCTAGAAAAATTACCTTAAAAAAAACCTTTACAACGTAGAGAAAGTTGTGCCACGCTTTACTTTAACTGATTTTATTGTGTAACTAATCGTTGGTGTTGTTAGTTGAGGTGCACACATAATCTGGTTTGCAACATGCCTTCGGACGCCAAAAAACGCGAACAGCAACGTAAAAAAGACGCGGCGAAAGCCAGACAGACTGGCAAGAAACAAACCAAACCGGAGAATACAGACAAACAGAACCCAACCACCAATGGGGCTCAAAATGGTTCAGCCAATGGCACCACTGAACTGAGTGCTGAAGGTAACATAAATGCTTAATACAGCTTACTGTACACTGTACAACGTGGTTTGTAGAGGCTTTGTGCGCTAAACTGGAGGCTGATGCCAGGCTCAATGCAGAGGCAAGGGCCTGCACCGGATCACTGGCTGTTCATCCCAAATCGAGGGATGTTAAAATTGAAAACTTTTCCATTACTTTCCATGGATCTGAAATGTTGCAGGATGCCATGCTTGAGTTGAATTGTGGTAGGCGTTATGGCTTGATCGGACTCAATGGGTGTGGAAAATCCACACTTTTGGCAGTATTGGGCAATAGGTATGTTTTGTTTTTGCACTGTGCATTTATTACTGCTTTGTGATTGGTCAAGCTGTAGGCTGCTTTTTTTTACCAATCACAAACTATTTAACTGACTATCACTTATTATTCATACCTCTACTGTCTACTGTATTTCTTAAAGTGACTGAGTTTAGGTTGGAGGAGAAAACTGTTGGACTCTCAAATATGTACAAGATTCATATTTGGTATTTTTTTATAAAATGGAAATGAAAACAAGTTGCAAGAATGTTAAAAATTCATTGAATCACCCTGTAAACTACTCCATTGTATTGTCAATAAGTCGATTATTTTGACAATTATAAGGTGGTTCGATATACCAATTTGTAGCCCTTGAAATTCTCTTTTGACCACCCTGTATAGCGTTTTTACCTAAAACGTCGAATAAGTGAGTTATTTACTGTTAAAACTGAGTTGTTTGATTTTGACAGTTTTTACTGTGACAGCCCATAACTCTGTTATTTGGACAGTTACAGGGTGGTTTAATGTACCAATTTGTAGCCCTTGAAATTGTCTTTTGATCACCCTGTGTACCATATATAGTAGGAATGTCAGGCTACCAAAGGATTGAAGCTTTTACAGCGGGAATCTGTTGTCCAGAAGGGAGAACATCTGTTCAAAAGTTTTTCGACCCGAAAATTACCGCTTTTAGATCTCTGCAGTTGACAAGCAGTGTTGCCACAACTTAAATGTATTCTCTATACTAACTTATTAGTTTTGAAATTTATTAGTTTTTACCTCTATCAATGAATATACATATTTTCTTGTAGGTTTTTAATTTGTCTTTTAGAGAGTGTAGTAAATTTGACATCACTGTAGCAGATAATGTTATTTTCAGGGAAGTTCCCATTCCAGAACACATTGATATTTTCCATCTGACGAGAGAAATGCCCGCTTCGGATAAGTCGGCTTTGCAATGCGTCATGGAGGTGGACGAGGAACGGACTCGGCTTGAAAAACTCGCGGACACTTTAATAGCGTGCGAGGACGACGGTACTACCATATTTCCAACACTTCCAGACTTAGAATAATAATTATTATTTCCTGGACAGAGTCCCAGGAACAGCTGATGGACATTTACGACCGTTTGGAGGAAATCTCGGCTGATACGGCGGAAGCGCGCGCCGCCAACATTTTGCACGGTTTAGGATTCTCCAAAGAGATGCAACAGAAGAAAACTAAAGATTTCAGTGGTGGTTGGCGTATGCGTATCGCATTGGCTCGCGCTTTGTACGTCAAACCGCATTTGCTATTGCTGGACGAGCCTACCAATCATTTGGACTTGGACGCTTGCGTGTGGCTTGAAGAAGAACTGAAACAGTACGATTTAGTTGCAATTCGACCCGATAGGGGGACGTAAAGTGGTTTTGTTACAGTTACAAGCGGATACTGGTGCTCATTTCCCACTCTCAAGATTTCTTGAACGGCGTCTGCACCAACATCATTCACATGGACAAAAAAAGGTTGAAATACTACACGGGTAATTATGACGCGTTTATGCGCACTCGTATGGAACTGCTCGAAAACCAAATGAAGCAGTACAATTGGGAACAGGACCAGATTAATCACATGAAGAATTATATCGCACGGTTCGGGCACGGTTCAGCCAAACTGGCCAGACAGGCCCAGTCCAAGGAGAAAACTTTAGCCAAAATGGTGGCGCAAGGTTTAACCGAAAAAGTAGTCACCGACAAGATTGTCACTTTTTATTTCCCGAGTTGCGGCACTATTCCACCACCAGTTATTATGGTGCAAAATGTCAGTTTCCGGTACGACGTTTTTTTTTTTTTTTTGGCAACAATTTGACACATTTTCCTGCAGCTACAACGACACTTCCCCGTACATTTATAAAAACTTGGAATTCGGAATCGACCTGGACACCAGATTGGCCTTGGTCGGACCCAACGGGGCCGGAAAAAGTACTCTACTGAAGCTCCTTTACGGTGACGTAAGTGATTACCGTACACACGTCCAAGTAGGCGGTTTTAAATTATCGTTACAGCTGGTGCCCACTGAGGGTATGATCAGGAAAAATTCCCATCTGCGCATCGCCCGTTACCATCAACATCTGCACGAACTACTCGACTTGGATCTGTCCCCGTTGGAGTATATGATGACGAGTTTCCCGGACGTGAAGGAAAAGGAAGAAATGCGGAAAATTATTGGCCGTTACGGTCTAACTGGCCGGCAACAAGTAATCAGTGATTAAATCAATTTTAAAGTCTCTCTCTAGCATAAACAATTATTAGGTCTGTCCAATCCGTCAATTATCGGACGGTCAAAGATGCCGGGTGGTTTTTGCGTGGTTGGCGTGGCAGGCTCCCCATTTGTTGCTGCTAGACGAACCGACCAATCACTTGGACATGGAAACGATCGATGCTCTGGCCGAGGCTGTGAACGATTTCGAAGGTGGTTTGGTTCTAGTGAGTCACGATTTCAGGCTAATCAGCCAGGTGGCAGAGGAGATTTGGGTGTGCGAAAAGGGCACCGTAACCAAATGGAAAGGTGATATTTTGAGCTACAAAGAGCACTTAAAAAGTAAAGTTCTCAAGGAAATCGAGAAAAACGCCAAACAAGTCAGGGCTTAAATCCCTTTAAATTAAATTCCAACATAATACAGCACCACGGCGTTTAGTTGCACCGGACAATTTTTTAATATATACGGTGTTTCATTTATTGCAAATTGTCTTGTTTTTTCCCCTTAAAACTAGCATGTGGCTGAAATTAGTTCAATCACAATGGCGCTGCAATCGACACTCTTCAAAACGTCAATCAGTTTTGACCGATGATAGGCCACGTCACAACATTTGAAACGTCAGTTAAGTGTCAAAGTTTCCATCATTTCCTAGTCCTCCCAACTTTATTACAAAACAAGTTTTGCTGTAAACTCAAAAATCCTCGTTCAACCCTAGCAAGTGCAATATAAACCACACCCGCCCAGTTTCAAGTAATAGTTTGCTCGCAGTGTAACACGGCCACAACAATGAATCCTGAATAGTAAGTAGTATCGATTTGTTTGACGTGACTGTTTTTTTCGCAATATCACAAAATGCGCAGCTTTTTCTACGTCCTTACTTTGTACACTACCTTATACTAGGCTACTAAACCCCAACTTGGGTTAAAGACAAGTTTTCCTTACATCCACCCACCATCTTGTCTCTCGGCCACTTCCTAAGGGAAAAGCCATTGTTGTCCCTTAAATTTAAGGATGATTCACACTTTTGGTGTTTATCAGCTGTACGTATGTCATTGTGGTCCGGTTATTTTTGTGAAAACCACCTTTGTTCTGGTTGAGAGCCAGTTTTCTTAATATGCAGAACAAATCCTACAAAAATTTCCATTTAATAAGCCATTAATGAAATGTAAATATTGGTGGTTAATTAATTTTGACTGCAATGTTGCCTATAAGTTTTCATATTGATAAAAAAATCATGTGGGGCAACACTGTACAATGGCCGTTTTGACGTCACGATGATGTAATTTGACAGTTGGACACAATACTGTTTCCTTAAATTACCTCATTATGACGTCAAAACAAAGAGGGCCTTGGTTGATTTAATCTAGGGTTAGGTTAGTTAGTCAATAATTTACCCAAATTATTTTTCCAGTGATTATTTATTCAAACTGCTTCTTATTGGAGACTCTGGCGTTGGCAAGTCCTGTCTGTTGCTGAGGTTTGCTGTAAGTCGCCACAGATTGCATAAACCACTTTCTACATTAAAATTGTTGTAATTTCAGGATGACACTTACACGGAAAGTTACATTAGTACAATAGGAGTAGACTTTGTAAGTTTTTACAGTTTTCCGGTGGTTAATGTTAACTGAACGTTTGTTTGTAGAAAATCAGAACCATCGATTTAGACGGCAAAACGATCAAGTTACAAATTGTAAGTTTGTTGGGTATTTCGTGGAAATTAGTTTGTATTTTGTTGTAATTGTAGTGGGACACCGCGGGTCAAGAAAGATTCAGAACGATCACGTCCAGTTACTACAGGGGGGCCCATGGAATTATCGTGGTTTACGACTGTACAGATCAAGACTCGTTCAATAACGTTAAACAGTGGCTCGAAGAAATTGAACGTTACGCGTGCGACAACGTTAACAAACTACTCGTAGGCAATAAGAGCGATCTGACCACCAAGAAAGTGGTTGATTTTCAGACTGCTAAAGTAAGTAATTAACTCCCAAGCAAACACCCAGAATAATGAAACGAAAACCAGGAATACGCCGATCAATTGGGAATACCGTTTCTGGAAACTTCGGCGAAAAACGCCACCAACGTGGAGCAGGCCTTCATGACGATGGCGGCCGAGATTAAAAACAGAGTGGGACCGCCCTCCTCCGCCTCGGCCGAACAAGGCGGGAAAGTAAAGTTCGACCAGAGCCGCCCAATCGAATCGAACAAGTCCGGTTGCTGCTGAGAGAGATGTTTGGTTTCCTTGCGTGTGTGGTAAGTTTTCCCCCGGGTTTTTACCCCATTTTTCGCTGATTTTAAGTGTTTTCAGGTGGTCGACTTATTTTTGTTTAATTCAAGTAGCCCCATAGCTACTTTTTATAATTATATTACCTACAATATACTTTTTTAGTCCGTCTAAAGCGTATGTTCCATTAATTAGTTCAATTTTGCTTTTAAGGTTTTTTTTTGTAATAATGTACTTGAATGGGAATTTCACAATTTTAAGAAACTTGTGATGAGTTAGATAAAGATGGCAATAAACTGTCACTGTCAGTCTGTCAAAAATTTTGTATCCATCTTTGTCTAGCTAATTGATTTCTCTCTTCTTACCACAGGTTTCTTATGTACGAAATTTCCGGACTTGTATATAACAACACTAAATCCAGGATTTACAGAACGTCGTTATTATTTATTAATTTATATCTCATAACAGTGAAGGGGAATGTATATTAGCCTGAAAGTCGGTAAAGTAGTGCTTAATTAAGAACGTTCAATTCCGTTTTCTTTGTGACAACACCATCTTATAATCTTCTTTAAAAAAAAAATGGTAAACTCTTCTGTTAATTAGTAAGGTAATTTTAATAAAATATATTTCACTTTATGTATTATTTAGATTTAGTTTTATTCACATGTCAAAATTGATAACTGCTACAGTGTTGCCACAACTTAAAAACTAATCAGTTGAACGGAATTAAACTGGACATTACTTTCAGTACGTTGTCCTTATTCAGGGGACATTTATCAGAATAAGTAGTGGTGCATCTGTCAGAATCCTCGGCATGTCCGGTTTCCACCGCCTCCTTGATGGCGGTCGGTGTGGCGTACGTAAATAACGGGTTCCTGCGTACAAAAATTGCAACAATTTGATACCAAAAATCACAGAGTGGGTACCTAGTGAACGAAAGCACAAACTCGTCCACACTGGTGGCTTCGCCCGTTTTAGCGTTTTTCACCGCGTCCCTCACTGTGTTGCACACAATCCGTTGGGTGCAGGCAGTGCTGTCAATTGAGTTGACAGCCAGGGAATTGTCAATTTTTGACAGTAAATTTGTTACCGTTGACATTTCCTCCTCCAAATCTAAAAGTGTTTAGTTATAACACAGTGTACAGGATTCAAACCAAATTAACTTACTGCGTCCATAACCTTCGTGACCACCACCGCCAAAAATCTGGGCTACTTTGGGAAGGATCATAATGGCGCCCAGACCAATCAGAGCGCCCAAAACAACCCCGTTCAGGTCCAGTTTCATTGTGTTGTAAGTCATTCCATAACTTTTAAATGGTAAAATCACGTTTTCCAGGTTTACGAAAACAGAAATACTAACCCATTTCCGGACGGGTTGTAAGTGAGGGCCCCAAAACGAGACTCTTTCTTGTCAGCTCCTACCGGATTGTGCGGAACGTAAGTTTTATTGTTTTTGTACTTTTGATAAGGCAGTTCCGACTCGTAGTATCTGCCAGTAGGGCTGAAACCCCTTTTTTTACTGAAAGTTAACCAGTTTGTGCTATTTTAGGTCTGACTTACCCCTCTTCTGCCTTGCACACCCCTAAAATCATAACTGCCACAAATAATACTTTTTGAAACATCTTTCACTTGCTTATGGTAAACTATAGTGAAACCGAACTGAACCAAGTTATTTTATATACAAAAATTTTACAGTTTGTTAACTTTAAACAATATGAAAGTATTAAAAATAATTAGGACTTTGAACAATAACGCGAATTTGGTAATACGTGATGACAAAAGACAGTGCGTTATTTAACTCAACGTCTTTGTTTTGGTTACGCTTTTTGTATGCGTTTACATTTGTTTTTTTTCGTTATTTTATTAGTGGGTATTTAATAAAACCATTTATAAGTCAATGAGGGTGAAGTGACAGCTGGAACGGCATATGTCACATGACCAACTTGCATGGCAATCTTTGTTTGAAGTATTATATAGTGTATGGTTGTCTCTCTCTAGCAAAACTAATGGATGTTACGCAAAAGCCAAAATTTCGTGAAAGAGACATTTTCGTGCTCAGTCGATACATTCCGCGTTAATGGCGGCACCCATTGTAATTGTAGAACCGTTTTTTTTTTCACCTCAAATGATAATTTACTTTTAATGATTCAATTTTCAATTAAAAGTAACCGGATCCCCATTTTTAGCAGTTACTTACCGTCAACCTTGCCAACATGATGAAAGTGTTCTTCTTAGTGTGCTGTGCCGTAAATGTGGTTTTCGGCACGAGGAATTCAAGTGCGTCCTACCTGCAACTGAGCAGAAACGAGCAACAGACCAGGCAGTATCGATTGATTAGCTTCGATTCGGACGGCGACTTACGCGTGCGTACCGCACGAGTGCCGTAAAACGTCGTTACAATTTAGTTATTTTTTCAGATCGACTTGGATTTTAACGTTCCCTTTATCACTCTACCTATTAAGAGATCAATGAACATGGTGAAGAGTTCGTTAATCAGCTTGAACGCGGGCGCTCTTATACTGGGTGGAGTGGTTATATTTGGAGCGGCAATCGCCCTGCCTGTTATTCTAATGCTGTTCAACAAAACCAGTCTTATACCCACCGATAATCCTTTGAATTCAATGATGAGCGGACGTTTCAAGACTCAAAGAAGTAAGCAAGTTGTTATATAGTTCTTATTGTCCGTCCCATGTACGCTGTAGTAGTTTTTCCATGATTTTTTTCTCTTTTTTCCGCTTTTTTGTTTTCTAAACAAATCTCAGTTCAGAATGGAGAAATGTCACGTGACTACTTGATTGTATAGAATATATTGTCACGTGATCGAACTGTTCCGATCAGTTTGGATTGGCATAAACGAATACAGCTGTGAGCTGTCACTGCTGTCAGCCATCTTGTTTTTGTTTGTTGTTATTATTAACAGTGACTTTCTAGGGCAATTAAGTCAATAAAAACGAGTTTCAGAGGGGAAAAATAGTATAAAACAAACTTGTTTAAGTGTCAACGTGATGTTTTGAGTGGTGATTTGGTGGTGGCAATGATTTTTTCGCTAAAAACAGTGATTGGAAAGTTGGCGTGCCTCACGTAACCTCACACCAAGTAAGTTAACTTAAGAGTGCATTTAAAGTCTCACTTTCTTTTTGTCGGACATTCTGGGTTAATACAGTCCTGGAATTCACCTTCAAGCTTTTTTCTTATCAGGGAATTAATTCTTGAACAGAATTTTTCAGAATTCTGAGATTTTCGGGGTGTGCAGGGTCAACTTTGGGGCATTCTAGTTCCGGCCCTGTACGTCTTAGGAAAAAATGTAGCTCGGTAGTAGAAAGGGTATATCTTGAACTACTTTTCGTTCCATTTAAAGTTTGCTCTAGCTCCAAGTCTACAGGGTGAAAATGGTGGGGGTGTACAGGTTATAGTAGCCCTTGATGAGAGAAAAAAAGGACCAAAAACTCATTTCAATAGGTCTTGGACAGGACGAGATATTTAAAATAACCTTAAACGCAGTTCAGACTATAACTTTCTTCACTCGTTCTGTCACATTCAAAACCAAACTCAATTTTAGACATAACGGTTTTTATTTGAGACATTTTACTTTTTACCCTTTTTTCCTTTACCACCTTTAGCACCTTTGCCGCCCTTATCGCCCTTTCCTTTTTTACCGCCCTTCGGTTCTTTCTCTTTCTTCGGTTCGGCAAAATCGTTAGGGTCGTACTGCGCCTCACAGCACACGCTATTTGGCTTTTTCTTAAACCTGGATTAATTTTTAGAGTGTTCTGATTGGTCGGGTTTTTAAACTAACCTTTCTGGGTGTATAATTCCGGCTGGGGGGGTGAATTCAATGTCCAATTCGCTGTCTGAGGACGAGGATGACCTGAGCGCAGTTAAAGGTTGATCCCCATCACAGTAACAAAAGTCTTCTTGATTTTTCTTGTTTTTCGTTATTTTAAAGGTCATGGGAGTGCACTCCATGTAAGGATCTTCATTTTCCACCTAAAAGGGACAGTGAAAACCCTGGAAAACAATCCAAACCAACAATCACCAAAGTGTTGGGGTCCTTTAAAGGGTTCACAGTGATCCAGTAGGCTCCTTCTTTTTTCTGCACTTGCAAAGTGGGTTTTGGTACCACTTTGACAGTGTCACTATCGTCCAGGTCGCCGCCATATTTTTTGAAATCTGGTACCCTCAAGTACCCTAAACCTTGGGCTTGTCTGTGCGCTCGAATTCGAGCCGCTATCGTTTTGGTTAAGGCGCCTGGTCTCCAACCACGTCTAGGCTGAAAATCCCCAAATTGTAGGGAAAACATCAATGTGGCAAAACAGACTGACAGCTGTCACTAAAATGCACAAAATTACCTTTAACCTCACAATTGGACTGCGTATATTCCACAGCCAACCCATATTGGGTGGTACATTGAACATGGGAGTGACGCACTCCTTGTGCCCCACCTTGTTGCCAGGATAGTTGTCCCCCATCGAGTACACGAATTTGCCCCGATTCTTCCTTTTTCTCTTTTTCTTTGGCGTCATTTTTGCACTCGTTTGATCCTTCATTTCGCAGTCGGGATTGTCACAATCGTCGGGTGATTCACACGGTAACGCATCCTCGCACACTGTCGTTGTAGTCTGTTGGCAACATTGGACAAAATGTCACCATCATCACGTGAGCCTTACCACAATCACTGTGTTGGTGTTCAAACCGCTTGGACTGGTCTTCTCAGCTTTTTTAGAGAAATCAATCGACTTGGAAGGGCATTTAGGGTTTTTACACGAAAACCTACACACACAAATTCAGTTATCAAACCAACAAATAAGTTAAGGGTCATACCCTAAGGGAATAGGTTCGTAGGGACAATTAGGAATGCCACAAGAAGGTAAAGGTTGTGCGTAAGGGCAACGCGGATCGTTGCACATTGACGGATCGAGGGGTGCTTTGGAGTAAGGGCAATCAGGCTGGTCACACAAATTATTTTTATCCCTAAAAAGTTTGTTAACTGTGGCAACAATGCAAATTTTGACATTTTACCTCTCTTTCCTTTCGGGGCATTCAGGGTTTGAGCAAACGCTCCGGTCGTCACCTTTATGACATGAAGCGGCACTGTCATCGTCCGCCACCTTTTTGGATTTCTTTTTCAAATCGGCAAAGGGACATTGAGGGTCTGAACACACGCTCACGCTGCTACTACTCGACGAGCTGCACCCAAAAAATGGCTTTTAGAACGCATTTCAGATTTGCTTTCTACCAGAAAACCTTTTTTTGCAACTTTTCCTCGCTGGACAGACCGGATTCGAGCATATACTGTCAGCGTCCGGTTCAGCACTAACCGCAGGACAGTCGGGGTTTCCGCACGATTTTTTCCGCTTTTTTGTTTTCTAGACAAATCCCAGTTCAGAATGGAGAAATGTCACGTGGCTACCTTGATTGTATAGAATATGTTGTCACGTGACATGATCCGACCAGTTCGAATTGGCATAAACGATTACAGCTGTGAGCTGTCACTGCTGTCAGCCATTTTGTTTTTGTTTGTTGTTGTTATTATTAACAGTGACTTTCTAGGGCAATTAAGTCAATAAAAACGAGTTTCAGACGGGAAAAATGGTATAAAACAAGTTTGTTTAAGTGTCAACGTGACGTTTTGAGTAGTGATTTGTTGGTGGCAATGATTTTTTCGCTAAAAACAGTGATTGGAAAGTTGGCGTCCCTCACATAACCTCACACCATGTAAGTTAACTTTAAAGTCTTACTTTCTTTTTGGGCTTTGTTTTTGCCGGACATTCTGGGTTAATACAGTCCTGGAATTCACCTTCAAGGTTTGCATTGTCCGGTTCTTTGTTTTTCTTATCAGAGAAGGGACAATCTTCGTTTTCACATTGGCCAGAGTCGGATTTGTTATTTTGTTTCTGTTAATTAAAAAGTTTTGTTGGCTTGGATCATTAATTTTATGGGTCTACCTCAGCCATGGGACAAGGGCGCATTTTGAAGGGACAGGTGGGATTTGCGCAGGGCTGGGGCAAGGCGTACGGACATAAAGGGCTGCCGCACGGTCCAGTTTTTAGTGTTTTTTTGGTTTTGTATTTTTTTAAGGGCGCTGGTTGAAAGGGACAGTTTAGATTGCGGCAAGGGCCTTTGGGCAGGGGATCCGGACAGTCCCAATGAATCGGCGGCAATGGAGACTGGAAGGGGTACTTACAGTGTGGATCACCACAATTACCTAAATTGAATTTGTGTTATATTTGGCTTCTAAAGGGCTCTGAAATACCTGTGACAGCTGGAGGTAAAAATTGCAATTCCAGCTCTGCATCCTCGTCAACTAATCCTAATTTGTATTTAGTGTAGGCGCATTTAGGGTTGCCGCACCCAGCAGGATATCTGTGTATAAACCAATCAGATCTTTCCAATTAGCATTGGCAACAACGCACCGTTTCTTTTTCGGTTCTTCCGCGTAAGGGCATCCTTCGAGGTTACAGGGTGGCTCGTTGCATGAGGCGTAGCTGTTGTTGGTCAAGGTGGAGGGCGGTGATTGGTTGCATATTTGTTTGCAAGTGTTGCTGCCAAAATTAGGGCCGTAGGGACAGGTTGGGTGACCACAAGGACCCAACGCTACATTTATAAATCTGTCAAAACTGCGCTTAAAATAGTGTTAAGTTTACCTTTTTTGTATTCACTCAATATGTCATCAAACTGGTCCATAATGCTTTTACATTCTAACATAGGAGATTTAGGTGTGATATTGTCCTCCCCTGTTTCGACAATATTTCCATCATCAGCCCCACCTCTCAGTCTTGAGGGGGAGAGGGGACAGTTGTGACTATGCCATGTTGGGGCTTTTTTGCACTTCTACAAATTAGCATTTTGTGTCAAGTCACTTTACTAAAGTCACTGGACTACTTTGCGTGGTTCTGGGTCAATATCTTCGTTAGGTGGTACGAAAGGGAGTTCTTCGTGTTTAGGACGGGAAAACACCCCGTAAGGGCCGTACTCGCACATTGTACCGTACGTGTGACTCATTCCGTAAGTGACTGGGGGCTCCACAACCCCATATACAGTTCCTAAGCCTTTACCGGTTGCTAGAGGTCCTATACCTGTTGAAAACCCCCCTGTAACTTAACCCCAACCACTAATTATGTTATTAGTCAAATAGTACCGTATTCTTTGAACTTTTGTACGGCAGGACAGTCCTTGTTACCGCACAGTTTTGTGGCTATTTTCTCTGCTGTCATTTTAAGCATTTCCTCCTCGTCCTCTTGTATAATCACATCGGGGCCCAAGTTTCCTCCTACCGACTTCATAAAACTGTTCACCCTGTCCATTTTTTTCCGTTGAATCGTTAAAGCACTTTTTTTATCTTTGGTCTTAATGTCGGCACTGTTTAACAGAGGGTTAATTAACGTAATCGGTTAGTTGCAATGTGACTAACCTGATTAATTCCAGCAAATCGAAAAATTTGTTTTCGGAAGGTCGATAACAAATCGAGATTTTATCGTCCTCGTCCTGGAAATCGATTACAATACCTAGAAAATAGGTTGATGTAGTGTCACGTGACATTTGTTTAACCCGATCTGATCAGGTTGGCTTTGAACTGAATACAGCTGTCAAAATGCAAGATCAGTTCAAATTTTAACACCGTTTTTCTCCCTGACTTTACTTGATTTTGTAGTGTTTTTTTATGTCATTAGATAGGAAATTTAATGAGGATTCCAAAAATGTGCTTAAAACACTCATTTTCTCATTCCAAGTGGGTTTTATAAGTGATTTTGTCCCTGACTGTCTTTTCAAGTTGGGTTTCTGGGAGTGGAAACTTTGACACCGTTTTTCTCCCCGACTTTACTTGATTGTGTAGTGTTTTTTTATGTCATTAGGTAGGAAATTTAATGAGGATTCCAAAAATGTGCTTAAAACACTCATTTTCCCATTCCAAGTGGGTTTTATAAGTGATTTTGACCCTGACTGTCTTTTCAAACCGTGTTTCTGGGAGTGGAAACTTTGACACCGTTTTTCTCCCTGACTTTATTTGATTTTGTAGTGTTTTTTTATGTCATTAGAAAGGAAATTTAATGAGGATTTCAAAAATGTGCTTAAAACACTCATTTTCTCACTCCAAGTGGGTCACGTGACTGTTTAGCTAAATTACCCTTTAAAACCACGCAATAAAATCTGCCAAAATTACAGTTTAATACAGTTTTCGAAACGAGACGTGTTTTTGAATTTTATGACACTTATTTTGACAATTATCACGTGACGTTTAGCTAAATGGTCTTCTAGAATAGCGTGATAACTGTTACTAACGTCAATCTGTGCTCAGTTTTGCACTAAATCTTGAAAAGTGCATACAAATCGGCAGACATTCATTGACAACACCAGTTATGTGTGTGTCACGTGACCGCTTGGCTTTAAGTTAATGCAGTGTCACGTGACATCACTTAGACTATTTTATACCTTCTTGAGGATTGTGAAACTGCACGTTACCATCCTTGGCCCGGTCAAATAGCTGAGTCAACGACACGTTTTCCATCACGTTGATTTGCGAACCTGGTGCGCTCTTAATAGCATCAATTCCGCTGTACAAAGGGGCGATTAGGGGCTGATTTCTGTCGTCTTCATACCTGTAAAACGGGCTGAAATCACCTGGAGCACTAACACAGATTAGTGTCCACGGACTTTTTCACTGTAAACGTGTCGGATAGGTTCCTCTGCCTGAATATGTACTCTACGCTTTCTGCGCCCGTTTTGATTTGGAAGGTTGTCTGCAAATTGGGACCGAAACAGGACATTTTCATGAAAATGTCCACTTTAGCCGTACAACTCCCTTGTTCGTTGCATAAATTGTACTTTTCTGCGATTACAATTATTAGCAAACCACCAAAATGTTACCAAAAAGCACCTTCTGTAGTGCTGGATTTAACTAAACCCAGCTTGTCAAAATTGGCAACCATGTCACTGAACTCAGCCCTCCAATTTTGAGTAACTGACCCTACCGTTCGAGTACCATCATACAGGGTGATCTGATACGGGGTGGTTTGGAGCAGGTTTTGCAAATCTGTTGAATCGGACACGAAAAGGAAGGTTTTCCCCAAGTTCATCGCCACCGAATTTCCTTTAAAGTTTCTACATTGAACAGCCTTACTTAACAAGGATTTTGATTACCTTGATCAATTCCAGGAGGGGTAAAGTGTTCACTGCCTATATCGAAATTGATCAGTTGCGCAAACTTGAATCCCACGCTAATGGTCCTTAAATCCTCGAAAACTACCCCATTTTCTGGTTGGATTCGTTTGACTAACGTTTCCAGCACGTAAATTTGATTGCTTGACATCACTTGAAAAAAACTGTTAATTTACGAGACTAAAATGACAATTTTGTGACAATTACCAGTCAATTTGTTTGCAGGTGAAGATTTACCGGTTTGGACCTATTTGCGGGTGATTGATGAAGCCCTAATCGAAAACGAGCTGGACGTCACCGTTTGTTTGCAGAAACTGTTGTGTCGCATTGCTAGGAATTCTTCACAAAATGTGGCAAAAGGTACGTTCTTCAGTCACGTGACTATGATGAATTTTTTTAGGGAATATTGCTAAAACCCTTGTTAGTGAAAAAATCAGGACCGTACTTTGGCTAGTTTTGGAGATGTCAATTTTTTTATGCCATTAGATAGGAAATTTAATGAGGATTCCAAAAACGTGCTTAAAAGAGTCATTTTCCCATTCCAAGTGGGTTTTATAAGTGATTTTGTCCCTGACTGTCCTTTCAAACCGTGTTTCTGGGAGTGGAAACTTTGACACCGTTTTTCTCCCTGACTTTACTTGATTTTATAGTGTTTTTTATGTCATTAGATAGGAAATTTAATGAGGATTCCAAAAACGTGCTTAAAAGAGTCATTTTCCCATTCCAAGTGGGTTTTATAAGTGATTTTGTCCATGACTGTCCTTTCAAATCGTGTTTCTGGGAGTGGAAACTTTGACACCGTTTTTCTCCCTGACTTTACTTGATTTTATAGTGTTTTTTATGTCATTAGATAGGAAATTTAATGAGGATTCCAAAAACGTGCTTAAAAGAGTCATTTTCCCATTCCAAGTGGGTTTTATAAGTGATTTTGTCCCTGACTGTCCTTTCAAACCGTGTTTCTGGGAGTGGAAACTTTGACACCGTTTTTCTCCTTGACTTTACTTGATTTTGTAGTGTTTTTTATGTCATTAGATAGGAAATTTAATGAGGATTCCAAAAACGTGCTTAAAAGAGTCATTTTCCCATTCCAAGTGGGTTTTATAAGTGATTTTGTCCCTGACTGTCCTTTCAAACCGTGTTTCTGGGAGTGGAAACTTTGACACCGTTTTTCTCCTTGACTTTACTTGATTTTGTAGTGTTTTTTTATGTCATTAGATAGGAAATTTAATGAGGATTTCAAAAATGTGCTTAAAAGAGTCATTTTCCCATTCCAAGTGGGTTTTATAAGTGATTTTGTCCATGACTGTCCTTTCAAATCGTGTTTCTGGGAGTGGAAACTTTGACACCGTTTTTCTCCTTGACTTTACTTGATGTTGTAGTGTTTTTTTATGTCATTAGATAGGAAATTTAATGAGGATTCCAAAAACGTGCTTAAAAGAGTCATTTTCCCATTCCAAGTGGGTTTTATAAGTGATTTTGTCCCTGACTGTCCTTTCAAACCGTGTTTCTGGGAGTGGAAACTTTGACACCGTTTTTCTCCTTGACTTTACTTGATTTTGTAGTGTTTTTTATGTCATTAGATAGGAAATTTAATGAGGATTTCAAAAATGTGCTTAAAAGAGTCATTTTCCCATTCCAAGTGGGTTTTATAAGTGATTTTGTCCATGACTGTCCTTTCAAATCGTGTTTCTGGGAGTGGAAACTTTGACACCGTTTTTCTCCTTGACTTTACTTGATTTTGTAGTGTTTTTTTATGTCATTAGATAGGAAATTTAATGAGGATTTCAAAAATGTGCTTAAAAGAGTCATTTTCCCATTCCAAGTGGGTTTTATAAGTGATTTTGTCCATGACTGTCCTTTCAAATCGTGTTTCTGGGAGTGGAAACTTTGACACCGTTTTTCTCCTTGACTTTACTTGATGTTGTAGTGTTTTTTTATGTCATTAGATAGGAAATTTAATGAGGATTTCAAAAATGTGCTTAAAAGAGTCATTTTCCCATTCCAAGTGGGTTTTATAAGTGATTTTGTCCATGACTGTCCTTTCAAACCGTGTTTCTGGGAGTGGAAACTTTGACACCGTTTTTCTCGTTGACTTTACTTGATTTTGTAGTGTTTTTTTATGTCATTAGATAGGAAATTTAATGAGGATTCCAAAAACGTGCTTAAAAGAGTCATTTTCCCATTCCAAGTGGGTTTTATAAATGATTTTGTCGCTGACTGTCCTTTCAAACCGTTTTTCTGGCAGTTGAAAATTTGACACCGTTTTTCTCCCTGACTTTACCTAATTTTGTAGTGTTTCTTTATGTCATTAGATAGGAACTTTAATGAAGATTCCAAAAATGTGCTTAAAACAGTCATTTTCCCATTCCAAGTGGGTTTTATAAGTGATTTTGTCCCTGACTGTCCTTTCAAACCGTGTTTCTGGGAGTGGAAACTTTGACACCGTTTTTCTCCCTGACTTTACTTGATTTTATAGTGTTTCTTTATGTCATTAGATAGGAAATTTAATAAGGATTCCAAAAATGTGCTTAAAACAGTCATTTTCTCACTCCAAGTGGGTTTTACAGTCGATTTTGTCCCTGACTGTTCTTTGAAATTGTGTTTCTAGTAGTTCAAACTTTGACCCCACTTTTCTGCCTGACTTTACCTGATTTTGTAGTGTTTTTTATGTCATTAGATAGGAAATTTAATGAGGATTCCAAAAACGTGCTTAAAAGAGTCATTTTCCCATTCCAAGTGGGTTTTATAAATGATTTTGTCGCTGACTGTCCTTTCAAACCGTTTTTCTGGCAGTTGAAAATTTGACTCCGTTTTTCTCCCTGACTTTACCTAATTTTGTAGTGTTTCTTTATGTCATTAGATAGGAAATTTAATAAGGATTCCAAAAATGTGCTTAAATCAGTCATTTTCTCACTCCAAGTGGGTTTTACAGGCGATTTTGTCCCTGACTGTCCTTTCAAACCGTTTTTCTAGTAGTTCAAACTTTGACCCCACTTTTCTCCTTGACTTTACCTGATTTTGTAGTGTTTTTTTTTTCAGACAGTTTTGCAACACTGTAGAAATTAAATTTTGCTTGGTCGCATTGGAAAAATGTTAGATTATAAAATGACAAATTGTCAGTTTGGCAACTGTTGAAATTATTACGAAAGTTATCAACTTGGCAATATTGCAATCATTTTCTACAAAATTAGAAGAGTTGATAGTTTGCCAGGGTTGTCAAATTAGGGAATTTTGTCCAGAATATAGTTAATTTTTTTTCTTTGGGGTATTTTTTGGAAATATTTTTTTCGGGGGATTTTTCTTGAAGAAAATTTTTATTATTTTTTTTTAACTTTAACACTTAAATATTGTATTTACTTAAAAAAAAACTAGCTACATCTAGTTACACCTTTTAGCTAAGTTAGCATACGTGTCAAATAAGGACATCAGAAGAAAAATGACAGTTTGGGGATGTTTTTAGTGACAATCTAGTAATATAACTTTTATTAATTTTTTAATTAATTTTGATACAAATTTTTGAATATCTCATGTCTATTTTGTCAGGCATTGGTTCGAGTACCGACAAAATAATTGACGGGCTGGCCAGTAGCCAGTGGCTTCAGGACTACACCGTAAACACCCCTTCGAGGGAGGCCATAAATTTTGGGCGGGAAAACCGGAACTGTTCGAATTTATACAGGAAATGCAAACTTTAACCTTAACTAGATTTAAATCTTGATTTTCATTATTGTTTTTTATGTACATTTATTAAAACTAACCACCAAAACATTGGTTTAGTCGCCTTAGAAACGTCACCGACTGTAAATTGTTGGACTGATTAGCACCAATCACCACAAAATTACACTGTAAAAATGGATAATCCACCCCTGTCGTGGCGTTTAAACCCGAATTGAAGGTGTCCTGCAGGTTTGCGTTCAATTCCCCTACTTCCCGGTGTAAGTCCTTTAATTGACGCGTCATATCGTCCACAGTACGGTCAGAAACAAATTTACCCAGAAGAAAACCTAAAACAAAAACCACCGTATAACAAAAGAAAGCTTATGAAAGTGGCTATCACGTGACGTTGAGCGGGCGCGGCTAAGTTGCCCCGTTTAGTCCCTAGAGGGCGTGAAAGTTAACTCTTGTTTTTTACAGTTCTTGCTCAATATCTCAGGAACGTTTCAAGTTAGAGGTCTGAAATTTTTATCTTCTATACACTTTTTTGGTACCATGCACTGTTTTACCTTGAAAAATTAAAAACTAGAATTGTCAAGAAATTTCAAGTAAAAATTTTTATTTTCAAAAATTAACCTCAACTGCCTAAATACCTTGAAGTTAATAGTACAAAAATGTAAAAAACAAAGTTTCTCGAAAAATTTCCACAAATTGAATTTTCCGGAAATTTTACATCGCTGGTTTTGACCAATGACAGCTGTCACATGCTTTGGAAAATTGTTTACGTAATTGGCGTATACTAACCTCCTAAAATAGCGAAGAAGGCCACGGTTAACAAAAAACTCCAACAGAACCGTTTCGTGACAAATTCCGAATTCGGTTGGTTCGCGGTTCGGCTGGCTTCGACGCTCAAAATCCGTTGCATTTTCACGTTCTCATCGCAATTGGAAAATTCATTTTGGGACCGAAAATAAAAGAAATCCAACGGGAAAATCGGGACGTTTATTTTGGGACGCGCACACCTGTTCGCAACACTGAATTGTTTTGGCGAATGCAAAAATCTAAAAATATGTACACGCACACCAAAACAATAGAAAGTTATCCTAGTAATCAGGGAGCCTATTCTTGGAAGCAGGGAACGGAATACTCAAGAAAAGTGTTGATAGAATGTGACAGAAGAAGCTTACAATGGCGGGTTCCTGTCACATTCTACAGACCTCTCTTCTTAATGATTCCCTTCCCTCGTTTCAAGAATACGCAGTTCCAAAACCATCTAGAAGCTCGCAAAAAATTCTGGAACCTTCTAAGAATTTCCAAATGTTTCTAAAGCATTCCAGAACCTTCAAACTGTCCAAAAACTTTTCAAATGCTCCTCAAGTAGTTCAAACAAAAAAACAGAGACTTTTTGGTGACATCTCTAAAAATAATCTCACTAAATACCCCGCTCGAGCTTGTTTTCCTTGAAAATTATGGAAAACATGTTATCTTGAAATTTATTTTGCTTTTTAATCCGGACTCTAGCAATCAGTGTACGAATCTTGACACGTGGTGAATGCGCCTTGTACTTGATTGGTAACTAACTATACTCACTGTTAAATTTATAAAACACATTTTATTAATACAAATTCAACTTGGTAGTGATTAAAATTCGTAAAGTTTGATCGTAAGCCGAACTGACTGCCAGACCCAACTTGTCTGCGCACCAATCGAACGCCGTGATTGGCTGCTCGGACAGGACGCAATTTTGCAACTGTTGCACCTCCCCCGCCACCCCGTAGGGCACCCCGTCCGAATCGTTTTCCACTCGTTTCAGGGGGTAATTACTGGAAAACCACATTTTTACTAAAATCACCGTAACAAGCATACTTTGGGGTAAAATACTATTTCCAAAGGCACAACGATCCACTGCCCCCTGTCGTCATGAAAATTTCCCGATTTTGAGGCAAATGCTTGACCTGCCATATGGTGGAGGCGTGCGCCGTTTCAACCAAATGGGCGTAACCTTTTTTGGGATGATGGGTGCGCAGGTCAAAACAAAAGAATTTCGATTCCAAAGTGGTCACAACCAGTTTGTTCATTGGAATGTCACGTCTGTCAAATTGCAAGCTTACTACCTGTATGTTTTTAATATTTTATAGTCAAGCGGGCTTTGGTTATTTTGACAGACTTACTCCATTTTTAAGACATTTAGACCATCTCACTGACATTGTTTTCAAATCAAACAACTTCAAATCGCCGTTATCGTAACCGGCGGCCACTACACGCTCCTCGTTGTTGTAGGAGTGGCCGAAAGCGACGCACCAACAATCCCGACCAGATTGTCCGTCCAACGGTGTAAACCGAGCCACTGGCAGATCCTTTTGCCTCACATCCCACACCATCACACAACCGTCCCTAGATCCGGTCACAATTTCAGGAGCCCCATAATTGGCGCTACGACCCGCAACGCCATCTATGGAATTAATAACTGCAGCGTGCGTGGTACTTTTGTATACTGGCATTATGGTGTCCTCCAAATCCCTACAAAACCACCACTACTTTAACCCAGAAAGAGTTGCAATTTAATAAAACTTACCAAACTTGCAATCGGCCTGAAAAATCGCCAGTGGCCAAATGGCGGTCCTTTAGACTAGACGCGTCAAAAGTGCAACATTTAAAATGGTCCTTTTTGCAAAATTCGTCAATTTTCTTCACTCCATCACCTGACAACGAGTAGATCTCCACTATACCAGCCCCATTTGATTTACCGCCCACCGATACGAATTTAGCGGAGCACGGTACCCATTTGACGTCGTGAATCGCATAATCCAAAGCGGTTTCGTTGTGGCAAATTAGCTGAGGTTTTGCTAAACTTTCCATTTTGTTTCTAAGTTTCGTATCGATCAAACCGTTGTCAGAACAACAGTTTTAAGTGACGTTGTGTCAGTCTGACCTGTACAGCGGGTTTGCGATTAGTTAAAAAAGCAGTACTGGAAATCAACATTTTACATTCACCATTCGTCAAGATTTTTTGAAAAAATAAAATAAATCAGCGATTTACCTGTATTTGATTTTTATTTCTCTCTCCTTGTCTTTCTGCATCCTTAATACCAACCCCAACACCCAGCAATTACTAACCGAGAACACAAAAAAATAAGAAAACGTCTCTTGACAATTGGTGAATGCGTACATACATTGTTGTAAAGTTAAATATACTTTCAGATGCTTCTGAAAGATTTTTAGGGGTACTTATGTAGACTACAATTTTTAATAAATTTTTAGTACTATTTAGCAATTTAACTAATAAAAAACATAAAAAGGAAAGTGTTATGGTCTTAAAGTCACATGGCATCATGGTTACAAAATTACGCGAATGTCACGTGACTTTTGAATCATGACGCGTTTAAATCCGCCAGAGGCAAACTGTCATCTGTCTGTCAGTCAAAACAAATCAAAAATGGCGGCTAAGCACAGATGGCACAAAAATAGATTCTGAACAATGTAAACAATAACTAATTTTAACTATTCTCCGGTTAATAAACAATTAATAATACAAAAATGCTTTGAAGAAATTGCGTGTAAACTGCAAAAAGTTGTACCCAGTGATTTGTGGTTCAGTTCAAGTTTTAGGGGTGTCAAAAATGCTTTCGCGCAAAAACAAGGATTTAAGGGGGATGAAAGAGGGTGTAGTGGGACGTTACGTGAAAAAGGACACCCCCCCGGAAATGCCAAGTAAGTAAAATAGCTTGTAACAATTAACTTAATAACTGTTCTGGTTAAAGTTATTAACGTATGGACGACAGAGCCGAAAAGGCGCAGCTCAAACCAAAGTAGGTCGTCTCTACCACCACAAAGTTCAGCAAACACCCAAAGCAACGCTGTACAAACCGTACAGAAGTTTGGCAACCAGAAAACCACAATCAGTGATGTTGGTCTTGGGGCCCACGAAGGGAAGTACACTCCAAGTCCTTCAGTACCAGATTTAGCCACGCGGTAATTAATATTAACTGCTTAAGGTGAAAAAGGCTTTAAAAGGTATTTTTTTTAAACAGTTTTGCCAATTTGTCAGTTGGTTTGGTACCAGACACTCACACAGTGCCTCAAAACAGTTTTGGAAATAATTTAAATACTCATCACATTTACGTCAATCAAACCCAACCGAATTACATTGACAATGCGGTAAGGTTAGTTTTCAGGTCCATTTAGGGTGGTTGACATTGTTTTGTTTTGGTAGAACAACGCCAACTATGTGGAAATCGATCAAATTTATCCACTAACCACCGAACCGGACAATTTGTACAAAAATACGTACAATCGGGCAAATTCGCCAATTTACCAGAATACCAGGGATGGTAGTGTCCCCAGGTGATTTTTACCCACGCACCCTTGTAATTTAGTAGCAAATTGTGAATTTTAGGAGCAGCCAGGAACAAGCAACTCCAATTTACAGTAACACTCAAGTGGACAGGTTCCAGAGAAATCAATACGTCAATCAGGTGACGCACATGAGGCACAGTTTAGGACGAAACGAGAATGCTACAGGTTTGGGCTCTGACTGTCATTGTTCCGTCTGTCAACTGTCAAAATTGCAGATCCGTCAGAAGAACTGCCTCTGCCGCCTGGATGGTCGGTTGACTGCACTTTAAGGGGCCGCAAGTACTACATCGATCACAACACTAAAACCACGCACTGGTCGCATCCCTTAGAACGCGAAGGGCTGCCCACCGGTTGGCAGTGTATCCAGAGCCCCATTTATGGCGGCTACTACGTCAAGTAAGTCGCCATTTTGTCCGGCAGAGTGAAATATCTTCTTTCTCTTTCGTTTCAGCAACATAACACGTCAAGCCCAATATGAACATCCTTGTCTAGTTCCCTGCTACAATTATGGTAGCGTGGCACCGCAAGCGTACCAACGGTACTTGTCAGTGCGACCCACCAACTATCCCCATCACAGTGTTCTAGTACCAGCCAATCCGTATTTAATGCAGGAAATACCGCACTGGTTAAACGTCTATTTTAAATGTAAGTCCAATACTGTGCTCTGTCATCTGTCATAAAAAAAATTTGACAGCAAGCACCGAAATCGACCACAAACTGAGATGGAACATGTTCAGACTGTCCGACTTGGAGTGTTACAACGCAATGCTGACCAGACTGTACAAGCAAGAGTTGCAAAATATCGTTATGAGATACGAAACTTACAGGTGAGTGCCGCTGTACAATTTGACGTTTAGTCAAAACCGTACGTCATTTTCAGGGCGGCCCTGATGGTGGAAATGGAAAAGTTTCGTACCAATCCGGCCAATCCTAGACTGTGATCTGAGAGGCAGAAACTCGTTCCTATAATGCCAAGTTCACGCTGATTGGTCAAAAATGTTGACCAATCACTGTGCTAGGTCCTTACGAAAAGTGATACATATTTTAGGTTATGTTATCGCAATATATCTCTAGTATACTAAATGAATATTTTGTCTGTAAAATCTTTGCTTTTTTTCCAATATAAATTAATAAACTGTTGGATGTGTTTTATTTAGAAGTTTGGCAACACTGTCTGATTGTCCAATGCAAATTCTTAGGAGTAGCTAAAATTTACCTCATCGCGTTTTTGCTGTCACAATCATATGCTCGATTTTCTATACTTTCTGCAAAAGATGAATTTTGTATCAGTAGCACGAGATATATTTTCGTTATCATTTCATTTTAGTATTCTTGACAATATGGTTAATAAAGGGTATTTAAAAAACCAACTAATAAAAACAACTATCGCTTCTCAGAGAATTTTATTTTGTACTAAAATAATTGTGGACATTAATTTAACAAATAAAAACAAACTTAATAATATAATTTTAATTGTATGTAATTTATATGGCAAAATACGTTAGAAGTCTGAGCATCCACTGTGACGTCACATCAGATCGCCACACGCCAACTAGAATTTGCAAACCCGCACCTCTGGGAAGACTTTGTCAATGTCAATTAGTTTGACATTTAATTTGTTATTGTTATTATTATAGTCCAGAAAAATGTCCAAACGTTTATTAACAGCCTTAGAATACCCAAACGCCCAGTCTATTAACTTATCAGGTAACCGCTAACTAGCAAATTTAATGGAAATTAACTGGTTTCCGTATATTTGTAGAGGAGAAAACGTTTCGTGAAGTGGTGGTTTGGTTGGAAACGAACCGGCTTAAGAGCGCCAGCCAGCACGTTTTAAACGGCCTAAAAAACCAAACGTCCAACGAATGGGGCAAATACTTTGACCAGTACAAAGATCTATTGGGTTGTCCAGTGTTGGAAACCCAATTGGAGGAAATCCATTGGTTGTTAGGGAGAGCTGTGCACTTGGAAACTGCTAAAAACAGTTAAGACCTTTTTGTGTTTTGTGAGCAGTTATTCACATTATTTGTGGTTTGCAGAAAATGTTTACATCAAACATGCAGTAGAAAACATCATAACATCCAATGTGCCTAAAGTGGTAGCTGAAAATCCTTTGGATAAACTTGACTGTAGGTTTGAGGGGGTTTGTACTTTTACAATTAATTTAAATGAGTTTTTAGTTAGAAGCCAGGAATTCACAGATAGAATTAATCAACTGGCTAAAGTACTCAACATAACACCGTATCCAAATTCTTTAGTGACTTTACAAGCAGTGAGAAAGGTGATTTGCACTAGATTAGCTCCTGAATGTGTGGAGGATCCTACCAAAGTGATTTTAGAGGTAAATTGTTATGTCAAGTTGACTTTTTTGAACAAACTCATTACACAGGGCACTCCTTTCCCATTTCAAGACTCTGATTTGGGTTTTGATTTGAATGATCCAGTGTTGAATCAGGCTGCCAAAGTGCTACGCATGCTCTACATTCATGACCTTAGAGATCTGCAAACCAAGGCTAATGAACTGATTGTTGGGGTGCAAAATGTGACAGCCAATCCAAAAACTGACACTAAGATTGGTCAAGTTGGCAAATAAACACTTTAGTGTATAATATTGTTAGTTTTATTCATTTTAATGTACTGGGGGGTCTGAAAGGGCTCTTGTCAAACACTTCTCCTATACCTAAACATACGGCACCTGCAAAAGTTTCACAAATAATGTGAATTAACAGTAAAATGAGGTATTACCAGCTCCAATAGTGGTGGCAAACATTTTCTGGTTTTTGGGATACTTTCTGGCAGTGTAAACAACGTAACCACCAAAACCAATCAGACCTGTTATTGCCGTAATTTTACACCCTAAACAATTATCTTTTTTGCCATTAAACTCTTCAGTTTTCATTGTATTTAAATAAAAACTGTTGCAAGTTGTAAACAATAACAAATTAAATGTCAAACAAACTGACAATGTCATCCCCCTACCTTTAGGTGCGGAGTTGCCATTACTAGTTAAGTTGTGACGTCACAGTGGATGCTCGAACGCCCAACCTATTACCATATAAAATAAAACAGGAGTGAAATTTTTAAAATTGAGAATATTTATTTACGCACTGTATGCACGTATCCATTGACTTACTGCATAAATCCTCAAATAACGAGGCTCTTATACAAATTGTCTGGTTTGCCTCTTTAAAGTTAAAAAAAAACACAGTTCGAGCATAGAGCGGAGTTTTTTCACTAACAGAAGTAAACTTAATAAGTCAAACGTGTCCAGACTAGATTATACCATTCTAAGTGACACTTAATTTGAAAATCCTCCACTCTACTATAATATAGTTTTCTTTTATTAAACTACTTAAGAAAACAGGACTTTTTTTTAACAATATATCTTCCATATTACATACGTATATATCTACAAGTTTCATAATAGTGTTATGAAGTATATTATGTTACATGACGTAATTTCGAGGGCAAATACAGTTGTTTTGCGTTTCTCTTGTGAATTTTTTTTTCTTTTTAATTATTATTATTATAGCCCTAGTTCACATATTAGCGTAGGGGAAAGTCTTGAAATAAACAACAAAACTGAAAGGTGAAAGTGTTGTTTCGTTTGGCATAAGCCAACTAGTCGAATATGCCAACGTTATATACATCGTACGTATGTGTAAATGATTCCTAAAGCGCATAAGTCAATTTTTTACATCTACTCTTAGGTAAAAGTACATCTTTTGTACATTTTTCATCCACAATAAAAAAAACATGGATAATATCGAAAAAATTAACTCAAAGTCAGCAAAACAAAAATTACAATAACGGCAAACACAGATTGGCTCATTTCAAGTTTAAAAAACTCAAAATGAACCAATCAAACCACGGTTTTGTAAACCAATGACATTAAAATAGACTAATCGCTACGCTTTTATAATTATTTAATATTCATTTTTTTTTATACAACAACAAATTAAATCAAAAATCATTAAGAGTTAGATATTATATTTAGGTACGGCACGGTATGCAGTCCGAATCGGTTATTTTATCTAATTATTAGGTTTTCTAGGGTGCGCACTAAAAATGTCTTTTCTCTTTTTTTAAATTCACTTTGACAGCGTCCAGCGGTTGAAGAAGAGTAGAGAGTCTAGAGTGAGCGATGACGTAGTTAAGAGGCCCAACGCGCCTTCGTACGTTCTACACAAACGAAACGATGTTACGTGGCAATTTGGCAACGTTTCTAGAAAAAGGACCGCCTGCACCACTGTGCCAAACGCACAATGGTGCAGATGGTAGTAACCATAGTGTTTGTCAATGACAAGGTAATATTTAATGGAAGTGATATTAAACCCCAAACTCAGATTCAGGGATTTCTGACACTTTTTGGTATTTTAAAGAATTTTTTTGGAAATTTTTAAAATACTCTTGAGTTATCTATTTTTAAGATCTCTATAGAAGTTATTACTACTTTTCTGAAGCGTTACAGAACATTCGAGAGCCTTCTAGATGCTTCTAGCATCTTCCAGAGTGTTTAGAACATTCTACAACGTTCCGAACGGTTACAGATATTTGAAAACGCTTCTCAAGCATTACAGAACGGCCTAAAACATTCGAGAGGGTTCGAAAATCAACTAGAACGTTCTAAAGCTTTTTGCAACGTTCCAAAACCTTCGGAATTTGTGTACAAGCTTCTAGAACTTGCCAGAACATTTTTGAAGCCTCAAAAACGTTTACAACATTGTTTGGACGCTTCTAGTACTTTTCGGAGACTTCTAAATAACCTACAAAGTTCAATGGCCTTTTGGAACGTTCCAAAAACTTACAGATATTTTTAGAACCTTTTCAAACATTAAAGAACACCCTAAATAGTATAGAGCCTTTCTAAAACCTTTCAGACCTGTCCAAAAGTTTCTAGAATTTTCCAAAACGTTTTGAAGCCATCTGATCACATGAGAGTTTTCTAAAAGATGTTAAAGCCTTCTGTGACGTTCTAAAACCTTCCAGATGTCTGTAGAATTTTTTCTAGAGCTCTAACACGTTCTAGAACCTTACAGAGCGTTTTAAAACAACTTGCAACATTTTGAAACCTTCCAGATGTTTGTAGATGCTTCTAAAACTTGCCAGAACGTTTTCCAGCCCTCTGAGACCTTTTGGAACATTCGAAAGTATTGCAAAACACTTTTAGCACCTTCTGCAACGTTCTAAAACCTGTCAGATATGAACAAAAGTTTCTAGAACTTGCCAAAACGTTTTGGAGCCCTCTGATCACGTGAGGATTTTCTGAAGCATCTTAGAGCATTCTGTGACCTTCTAAAACCTTCCAGATCTCTGCAGAAAGTTTTCTAGAGCTTTAAAACGTTCTAGAACATCCTAACTGCTTCTAGAACCTTACAGAGCGGTTTAAAACCTTCCAGATTTTTGTAGATGCTTCTAAAACTTGCCAGAACGTAGTCCAGCCCTCTGAGACCTTTTTGGAACATTCGAAAGTATTGCAAAACACTTTTAGCACCTTCTGCAACGTTCTAAAACCTGTCAGATATGAACAAAAGTTTCTAGAACTTGCCAAAACGTTTTGGAGCCCTCTGATCACGTGAGAGTTTTCTAGAACATCGTAGAGCCTTCTGTGACGTTCTAAAACCTTCCAGATCTCTGCAGAAAGTTTTCTACAGCTCTAAAACGTTCTAGAACATCCTAACTGCTTCTAGAAATTTACAGAGCGTTCTAAAACAACTTACAACGTTGTACAGCCCTCTGAGACATTTTAGAACATTCTAAAGTGTTCTAAAACACTTTTAGCACTTTCTGCAACAGTCTAGAACCTTTAGCAACGTTCCAAACCTCTCAGATATGTACAAAAGATTCTAGAACTTGCCAAAACGTTTCTGATCACGTGAGGATTTTCTAGAACATCTTAGAGCCTTCTGTGACGTTCTAAAACCTTCCAGATCTCTGCAGAAAGTTTTCTAGAGCTCTAAAACGTTCTAGAATATTCAATAGTCAATCTAAAGGCTTCTAGCACCTTCAAAAACAGCTAAAACCATCTGCAAAGTTTGAAAACCTTCCAGGTCTTTGTAAAACTTGTCAGGACATTCTAGAACCTTCGAAAACGTTCCAGAAGCTCCCAAAGCAACTTACTTACTAACAAAAATTTAAGAACGTCCTAGAGATCTGATAGAACGTTGGAGTGACGTGTAAACCAATTAGAATGTACAGTGTTGCCACACTAAACAAATGACACTCACCCAAATAACACTCACAGACTATGGTGACGCGCGCAACGTTATCACTTTTTGGGCGGATTGGTGATGGACGTGGCCCCACCGCCCCCCGTCTGACTGGGATTATTCGAACTGGCTGTGCTGTTTGGCTGATTCTTGTAGTAATTCTGCTCGAACTCGGCGAGCCGCTTCCAGATCTCTTCCCGTTCCTTTTCGCGCTTTTTCTCCCTTCAAAAAGTAAAATACAAACCCAAGTCAAAAAACCAGGAAAAACGGTTACTTTTGTTTCTCGTTCTTGTAGTTGACCGTGAGGTCGTCGAACAGTTTCGAGTTCATCTCCATTAAGGTTTTGAGCACGTTGTAAACGAGCGCCACGATCGTTTGGTTCCAGTGCTCTTTGGACACGCGATACAGGGGGGAGAACATGATCGGGATGATCACGTGATTGTTCTCCTCGATCATCGACAAGATGTACTCGTTGTTCCAGAAATACAAAGCCCGCTCTGCTACCTTTGAAAAACACAAATTTTAGTGCCCCTTCTGGAAAAACTCTTGACAACTGTCATTAATCGGTCACCATAACCACACTTCTTCTGTGTTGTTAAACTAGGAATGTGCGATACGATAATAATACACTAGAGATGTGCTAATTACCTGGAACTGTGGACTTGAAACGCACTTGGCGATTTGTTTGAATAGCGGTTCTTGGATGCGAACAAATTGCGGAGCTTCGATCACGTCCAACACCTCCTCCATTTCACCCAAAAACATCACCTGAAAACACCCGTATTATTTGATAAAATTAGTTTTAACACAAAAACAGTTTACCTCTTTTTGGCTAGCGGTTTTCGGCCAATATCTGAGCAGTCCCTTGACCACTGGTTCAGTCAGGGTGGCATCCTTTTCCAAAAACTGCACGACGCAATAGGCGAGCTGCGCATGATACAAGCCCAAACATTTGACCTTGTGTAACGGGATGAGCACCTGAACAAACCAAAAAATGTCTAAATGACCAAGTTTGAGGTTATAAAACACACTAGCCCACCTTGATCAGGAACTGTTTGTGTTCCTGTTTAAGCGGTAGGGCAAATCCGTTAATAATGGATCCCAAAATTTCCAACAGTTCACTCACTCCATTGAATTGTTCAGTTTCGTAAATAAACCTAAAGACAAAATTGATTTATTTATGACAGTTTGACAGAAAAAAGAAGAAGAATGCAATTCCAGTGCCACCTATATCCAAAACAATTCCAATATGGCCGACGAATGTCATTGTCAGAGTGTTAAATACGACTCATTGTAAACGCTTACCTGAGAAAAATGTGATTGATTTGTTTACGTATAAACGCGCGAAGCCCCAGAAATTTGCCATAAATACGGTGCAGGACCGTTTTCAGAAAATCACGTTCGCGCGGGTCCTCCGAATCGAACAGTTCCAACAGCTGCAACACAAACTTCTGATCGATGACGCGTTTACCGATGGTCGGCTGAAAGTCCGAACTCTCCAGGAACCTGAATCATACAAGGTACCACATCAAGTACCCGCCAATATAAACCGTAAAAAAAAAACTAAAAAATTACCGTAAAAAAAACTCGTAAACTAGTTGAAGGTGGGGCCAGCTCGCCTCTAATGTGGGATCGTCCTCTTCAGGGTCAAAATCGGGATTTTCACTCGGAGGCAGAGTGCGAAACAAGTTTGATGATATCTGCAATCGTTTTTGCAAAAATTAGGTTAAGAGTCACTCCATAGTTTCGATAATCCGTGTGACGTTACGATGACCCACCACTTAACAATATTTATATTTGAAACAACTGTAAAATTACGTCATTGTGACGTCACATTACCTCTATAAAGTACTCTACTAAAACAAAGGAGTATTGTTTTTATTCATTTTTCTTTTGGTTATTAGGATTGCACATTTCTACAGTGTTGCCAAATTGACAATTCTTCCATTACATATGAAATCGGATACTTACCAGGACCGTACCGGGCAAAATGAGGGTTAGTGACTGTAAACCTTGAAGTTAAAAACACTTAAAAAAAAAAAACAATATCTCCAAAACTAGTCAAGGTACGGTCCTGATTTTTGCTGTGTAGACTAGGAGGATTTCATACAAAGAGGGCACAAATATGGGGAGTGTCTTTAAAAACACTTGAATAATGTATATCTCTAAAACTAGTTAAGATACGGTCCTGATTTTTTCGACTTAATAGAAAAACCAGTGGTTGTATTAATAAATATTCCTCTAAAAATAAAAATCAACCTGTCAAATAAACTTGTGGAACGGGAATAAACGAAAAACTATAAATAGCTACAGGGGAATCCTGGTGAATTGGTTTCCTCACTGTATAGTGAGATTGATTTAATTGAAATTTTTTTTTCACTCTGTATATTTTGGCTGGTGTTCTCACATTCCGGGACAATGATGCAAACTGCCAAAACTCACGGAATAATGAATGAAACTGTGAAATTCAACTTGTTGTTAAACATTAATTACCATTTTAATGATTTCGGGATAGACAGCTTCGGTGAGCACGCCCCGGCCCACCGTTATGTGATCCACCAATTCGTTAAGGGTGCACCGTTTCACTTCTTTGCCCTTTAGGTCGGTGATTGGGTCCATAAAATTGAAGGGCACGCAACATTGTCGTAATTTTCTAATAAACAGTTCTTCTTGTTCTGCTGCTTCCGCGTCTGCAAGAAAAAATATTTATCATGACGTCACGGTGATTTTATCTGGCTTTTACCATACTTCGGTCAACACTCTGAGGCCAGATGGCGCTCTGTCGCTGCATGGCGTCATTTGACAGTTGATCCCAGTTGCCTTTGCAAACAATAACAATGGCTGACCATCACTGTCAAATAACGTCACACACAAAAACCTAACCTGACAGGTCTTACTTTTGACATATTTTTTGGGACACTTTGTATATATTGCCAAATGTACACATTATAGCAAACACAGTAGTCAAGTGGGGAAATGTACACAATATGCAATTAAGAGGTTATAAAAATCAATACCCAATTGAAAATAAATTATATCATTTGAAATGTGGTTGTTTTAAAAGCTTCTGACCTGGTGTAAAACATCTAAAATCAAGGAGGGACTTTGACAGATGATGATTTTTTGGGGCCTAAATAAACAACAAAATACTAATAAGAACACCAACCTTTCAAGAGGGGCAAAGGTTGAAGCTCGACGTCCTGCGAACTCCTGTACCGAGAACTGCCCTGGGTCTTTTTGTTCTTCTTCTTCAGGGACCTTTTGGCGAACGGATCGATCCGGTCGACAAACGCCGTGGAAGACATTCTTCAAAACGGGAACGACAACGACCAGAATCACTTACGATAAACGATTTACGCGGGGGTTCCGAACGGCATCTCAACGCCAACAAATCGGGCATTAAATTACCACGCGAACCATTCGGAAATTTTAACAGTTTTTTTGATGAATGATTCGTGCGAGTGTGTGTGTATCAATTGAGGTGCACGCCCTTTCCGCACTCGATTACTACTCGCGTTTAAGACCAAAATATGAAAATAAGGTTTTGGCGTGCTTGGCCCTTGTGGAAATTGAGAAAACTAGCACTCACACCTTCATCGAAGGCCGAACACAATCGGTATCACTTGGCTCGTTTGGCAAGTCCACCCGCCATCAGCTGGTTAAATCCTCGTAAAATGCACAGTTTCGATGCACCTATCCGGTTTCCGGTCGTCGATACGCATCACACACCCTTCAAATGTCGATAATTGCCAATTTGCGCCGTTCAAAAACCAAAAATTACTATCAAAAACTATTTTTTTACTGTTAATTTTTGCACACCGAATGACACCGATGCCGTAAGCCGAAGTGCCTTGGGCAGATAATGGTGGGGATGGATACGAAGCTAGTCAAAATCGATTGTCAACCTTATTTTCCCACTTCAGCTCGATTATTTTCTACCTGTTGGCGTTACTGGAGTCCCCAAAAAATTACCGTACACTTAAATCACCCCGGAAAACAGTAATTCTCAACAACTAAACGGAATTTAAGCGATAATCGAGAAAAATCAAATGGAGAGTTGCCTTCATAACGTCCAATCCAAAATGACGTTGTCGCAACGATAGCCAATCACAACGCGTGTAAACTTTACCTATAAATAATCACTCCAAGTCAATTTTTAATCACACAAAATTGCACTACAAAGCAAAGAAACACTTGAAACACTCGTAATATTAACTGGATAAAATACACCACAATTCAATAAATTATCACAATATCAATAAAAATCCCTTCTAGCAAAGTTTGAAAGGTGACAATTTGACAAGTAAGACATAAATGACAACTAGGAATGTGCAAGAAGTCACAAAAAAACCTAACCTAATTTTTCTACAAGAAGCTAGTTTTGTTTTTGTTTCTCAACATGACATCAATTGAAAGGGTTCGTATAATGGTTTTGGGAGATTCAGGGGTGGGCAAAACGTCCTTAGTCCACCTGGCCGCCCATAACGAACCAATCAAGTCACCTAGTTGGACCGTGGGATGTGCGGTGGAAGTGAAACTGCACGAATACAAAGAGAGCACCAAAGACCAAACCACCTTCTTCATAGAGTTTTGGGACGTGGGCGGCAGCAAAAACCACAAAAATGCCCGACAAGTTTTTTATAAACCCGCTCACGGTGTGATTTTAGTGCACGACCTGACTAACACAAAAAGCGAGGAAAACCTGCACAAGTGGCTGGGGGAGGTTTTACAGAATGACAGCAGTTTTTGTGGGACCAGCGTCACGTCAGCCCAAGAGGACGTGATCGATGCAGAGAATTTAATGGGAACAAACACCACAATACCTATTTTAGTGGTGGGGACTAAAATTGATCAGTTGGACGAGAAAAGATCTGGAAGATTGAGGAACAACAGTTTTAGTGCCAGGTATAATGCAGAAGAAATTTTACTGGACTGTCGTCAGGCTAGATACTTGGGAGCGGGTACTTCTAATGCAGTGAAACTGTCCAAATTTTATGATAAAGTGATTGAGAATAAGCTGGAGGATCAAAACAAATCATTTACTGAAAGATTGAGTGCCAAACCTGTATCACCAACATATAGTTCAAAGTTTTATTTTACTGCTAGAAATTAAAATATAACAGTGTAAAGTGTAAATAAAAAATATCTAATTAATTATTTATTAAATGGTATCAATTTAGTGCTAGTCATGTGACTATAGTATTAGGAAATTGTATTGGCTTCTTGTGATCAACTGTCAGATTCCCCACATTTAAACCAGCGCCATCTACAAACTGAATCATATGACATATAACTTAACCATACTTTTTTGTTTATATTTCAAAAACTGATCTAAAAACACCACAAAATGGTTTGTCCTGGGCTATACTGCGGTCAAACAATCCTCGACAATGGTACATTATCGAGTTGCGGGCCCTGTGTTCGAGGTTTTCGACGTAACGAAAGCACCCACATTTGCGAGCCCTGCTTAGACAGCCCCCAATTCTACGACTGGCTTTATTTGGGGTTTATTGTGCTCACCGTTTTGGTGCTGCACTGGTTTTTCATTGATATGGTGTCAATCAAACGTAGGTAATGTCCGGTCCAAGAAAAACCCACCCCACACTTTTGGTCAACTCAATTTGTAGTTTTAGCAAAAATGTGTTGTGTTTACATGTGGCCGCGTTCTTTGAGGTGCTAATATCATGTGTGCTGGCAGTTTTGTGTGTACAACCTGTTGGATTATTTGAAATCTATTGTTGCCACAGTCAGTCTTTGTGGGACTGGTACACTTTGTTGCACAATCCCAGGCCAAATTATGATAAAAAGATTTATTGTACCCAAGAAGCTGTTTATCCACTGTAAGTGTTTTGTTATGTTTTATTAAGAGGTTGGCAGTGTTTTTTTGTAGGTATTCTCTGGTTTTCTTGTTTTATATTCTGGCTTTGAGTACAATGTTATTGGTAAGGCCTTGGATATGCAGGAGGTTTTTACCCAGACAAGGCAAACAAGCTATTTATGCTGCAATGTATTTTATCCCTATTTTAATACTGATTCATGCTATTATAGGTGGATTAATCTGTAAAACTCTCTCTTTATTTAGTGATTTAATTACTATAATAACATCGCAATTTTAGACTACTCATTTCCATACCTTATTGTTATAATCTCAGTAATATCATGTGCAGCACATTTTGCAGTGAGAATGGAACAAAACATGTTAGCACTGCTACGTTCAACAATCACCCAACCCAGAAACATGGTAATTGTTATGGCACATTGGTGTTTACATGCTTATGGGATTATTTCATTGACACAACTGACAGATCCATTGTTGCACAGTTTAGTGCTACTTTTAGTCCCCTTGCCTGCCTTATTCTACATTTTAACAGCCAGGTATTGTATCACACTTTGTGTAGGGTTTGTTACTAGTCTGTTTTGATAGATTTACAGATCCAAACAAGTTCTACTTATAGCAGCAGACAGTCTATAAAAGGACGCGCGTCAGAGATCATACAGGCAATTTTGTGATGACTTACACTTTTAACTGTAGATTCAGAATGAATTCTAGGCCTTTAGTTCCAAGAAGTCCCACAGGACAATCACTGCAAAGGGATCTACTGGATATGTATGAGGAGATGAGTCATGACTATTAAACTACAGTTTATTAAACAAAATATACTAAAATTTAACGTATAACGGGGTCTTTTACTTCCACATTAAAATTAGTCAGGGAGATGATTTTGGCGTTTGTTTTTCCCATCTCTAAAGCCAATTGTTGGCCTGAAAGGACACTAGTAAATCATTGTGGATGATTGGAGAGAAACCTACCTTTTGATAAGCCAGTTTTCTCTTCGTCTGTTAAAGTTCTGGTTTTAGTTTCATTGATCATTTTGTAAATCACCAGTCCGGCTGCGTTCCAAGCGAAAAACATGTACAAAAGCGAGAGTTTTTTGTACCATTTTTCAGCTTCGTGCGGTGCTTTTGGTTTGGTGACCAGTCTAACGTAACGATGCCACCAACGGAACCACGTCATTACTTGAAAATTGTGTATTAATTACAAAAATTTATGTTTTATTATTGATATTCATAAATTTAATAACATAACCTAATTTATTTGACATGTAAAAGAAGAAGAAGAAAAGTTTTACAACCTAACCTCAATTTGAAATGTTTTCCTGTTTTTGATTTAAAACTGTTGTTTTGCATTGTAAAATAATGGAAGAAGGCTCGCAGCACCCAGTAGAACTCTTATCGTTAAAACTAAAGGGTGGAATAGGCGCCGTTTCCTTAGGACCACTTGTACCCGATTCCAAACCACAGGAAACCATTGACCAATTAAAAAATCAATTTTTGCCCCACTGCCACAAGTAAGTTTTTACCAGGGTTGTTTAAATATAACATTGTACTGCACAAAAAGTTTCATCTAACAGTTACCTCACAAAATTATATTTGAACAACCCTTATTCATCAATTCTAACTTGTTAAAAGAATCGAAATTACAGAATGCCTGACAATAAAACTGCAACACTGTCTTGATTATTGTTTGGTTGCGCTGGATTTCCTTGATGAAGAAATTGAAGCACTTACTGTAGAAGTATTAAGGGCGTTGAGATGGTGCGCCACCGACGATACGGCTGCGTTAAACATGACAATGTCAAACATAGTTCCAGTGCTTGATAGGTTGATTGTAAAGGCTGAGGAGTTGCAATTGAATGAGGCGTTGTTTGTTAAAATTGCTATTCAAGTGCTGCTTAACTTGCTGAGTGGCAGTAATTATAAGCACAAACAGACTAGAAGGGCTAAAATACAGAGTGACATTGTCATTGGTCACTACATCAATCTGTCAAAATACTGTTATGAAGTTAGCGCCTTGTTGTATAATTTGGATATTACTGACAGCCTGGTGGTTTTAAATTATATTCTAAAAAACTACTCCACCAGTCCCAATGAGTATTTGGACATGTTGATGGGTAGAATGGTTCAACGTCAATTCGTTTGGTTGCAGTACGCCACGTTGCCAAGTAGTTACAAGCTTGACATTTTGCATTTTTTACTGATTGAAGAAAACGTCCCTGCCGAATGCCTCAACTGTCTGGCCAATCGTTTTATCGCAAGCGGAAATGTGGTTTTTCAAGTTTCAGCCTGCACCAATTCAGTTATTGAGGAAGTAGCGTTAACTCTAGAGATTTTAGCTCACTTGTCCAGCCAAGAGAAATGTTTAACCCACCTTTCCGGTAACAAAAACCTACTGATCAACGCTGGGGTGTTGCTGATCAACGCCCACAGATTAGGGCAGACCAGTGACAGCGCGTTCAAACCAGTCCAAAAAATGGCGGACCTACAAAACCCTGAAAACCTGCGCACCAACCCAGTATTTGGGTTTAAGGCACATTTAATCAAACTGATTGGTAATTTGTGTTGGAAGAATAGAGTGATGCAGGATTTGGTAAGCACTAAAATGTCTACTCTCTAGAATTATTTCTCTGTTTTAATTTTGTAGGTTAGGGAGGCTGAACTTATTCCAGTGTTGCTGGACTGTTGCAACGTGGACGCAAACAATCCCTGTATCCTTTTTTGATGACGTAACAATCAATTACAGTGGGTTGCACCTTAACGAAAATTTCAGTTATAATGCAATGGGCAATTTTTGCTATTCGTAATTTGTGCGAGGGGAACCAGGATAATCAGAAAATCATTGCGGGAATGACTAGGAAACAGTTTGTAAGCAACGAGGTTTTGGAGGAGTTTGGACTGACCCTACACACTGAAAATGGTTCATCCAGTACTGGACTCTTATTTTTAGAAAAACCTAGTTTATAAACAGATAATAAAAAATAAATGAATTTCCCCCATCAATTCAATGAATATTAACACACAATTTCATATAGGACACTCTTGTGTATTATCAGTCAGTCATTTGTCTGTAGCGATATTGTACAGTTTTACAGGGTGAAAATTGTCATTACTCACAACATCAAACTGGTTGTGTATGTACAAAGGGAATTGATTGTATTTCAGGAAAATTGTCCGATTCTACGTCACTGGATGTGTGCGCGCGTTTCCATTTTACGCTACACCCGATTCATTGATCAACACAGAGTGTTCCCGAAAACAGAAGTCAGGCGCGTACGCATCCAGAATGTCGTCACGATGGCTGGAAATTGAACGGGAACCGGGCTTGAAACAATAATTGCGTGTTCGTGTGTTGAGAGTGAAACGGCCTCAAATCGGGTTAATCCGCGGGACGTATGGATCCGGTACTGGCCTAATATACGATATTAAGGGGAAGACCAGAGGTTTTGAAACAGGTAGGTTAACCACCATTGATCTATATCGCTCTAGAGTACTCTACATTCAAGTCCTTTTCGAAGCTTTGCAGTCAGTTTAAAACGATCGATTTTTGATTAGAAACGGAAATACACTCTAATAGTGGGGTAGAATTTAAGAACAGAAACACACATTTTAGTGTTGTAGCACACCCTTTTAAGTGAATGTCCTTAAGGTCAAATACACTGACCTATAATACCCACAATGGTCAAGAAGACCAATTCAAGGAATATCCAGGACAATTTAGTTTTTTTAAAAATCAAGACAAATTAACAGCTACCCTACATGGAGGATTGTGTTAAGAGCTAACTAGTCCAGACATTAAAATTCCTGCATTTTGATTTGTTATCAATTTTTGGTAGCCATTTTCTCGAAACTGTCTATACAAATGCAATAAAATATAGAATGTTGCGTTGAGGACCCTGTATATCAACTATTTATGATAAGAAGAGAGAATATTGCAAATCAATGCTCTAGACAAGGCTAGAAGTGGGCCAAAAAGGTGTATGTGACGTCATTAAGCAGTACGTGTCAGTGCAATAGCAACCTAATTCAAAACTTTTACAGTATAATTTACACTACAGACAATTTCATGGGTTACACATGGGGACCAAACTAGACCACTGTAACTGATGTTTATAGTGCGATAACTCCCTAATTTGACACATTTACTGTAACTCTCTAAATGAGGGATATAAAGAGGACTTTCGGGGGCTACACAGTGGTACAAATTAAACTGTCAAAACAACGGAATTACATACCAACTGTCCAAACTTGCACCACTGTTGATACGTCATAAAGTTTATTACTACCTTTGTCTAGGTCATAGATTTGCAATTAGTTTTCTCTCTCCTTATCATGGGATTCCAATGTATAATTTTAAAAAACTGGACCAAATGGTGGCAGTGGCCACATTTATAAGAAGAAATCATTCAGCAATCGGATCAGTAATCGTTTTGACCAATCACAAGCTACTGCTCACGTGCAGTTAATTTGACAATTGTTTACGAGAAATCAGTCACGTGACACCTTTACAGAATGTCATGAAATGTCCCGTGACACGTACGCGGGGGGCTCCCGCTCCCCTAGAGGCGTGAGGCTGCCCACCGTGGACCGGTCGCCCAGCAGGGCCTACCCAGGGGGCAGCCCCTTGGGACGCAAGTCAGGACGTCCCACGAGGTCGGGCAACAATTCCCCCGATCACACGTCCTACGGCCCGTACGTCCATTCCTATTATCGGGACGACGAGTTGGAGGACGCCATGTTGGAGGACAGGGGCAGGCCTATGTCAGTTGGTACCGCTCATCACAGATCCAGGAGCGCCACCAGGTAACTACACACCACAATTTAAGTGCATTTTCATGCGGCTAAATATAGAAATTGTTTTCTTTCGTGTTGTGTTTTCCCCCACTTGAGTGCCCCCTTGTTTTATATGGCACACTTGGAAATAATCACCAGGGTCAACTGCATATACGCTCAATGTAACCGTCTTGGGTAGTAGTTTTTTTAAATTAATTAATTACAATGCAGTAAGATTGTTATCGTGCAATGTCTGTTAAAGGTCGAACACACAAATTGTAGAAAATCATCATAAAAGCCTGAATTACATGGACGGAAGCGTTAAATAAATTAAAAGCAATTAAAAAACCATATACTCGGTTATTTATAACACACTGCTCCTATCCCTATCTTGATTAAATAAACTGTTGAATGTGATTTCAATTACTGAATTGAGTGTTGTAACAGATCAATTATTACAAGTAATGACAACCTTTTGCTGTCATTTTTTGGAAACTGTCAAATCAACAAGATTAGGCAAAATTTACTGTCATCTGTCATTAGTAACCGTTCCTAGGGCTGTGATTACCTTATAATGGTGGGATTTCAGGCCATCGAACCCAATGTCAGTTCGGTACCAATCTCTAGACCGTGGTCCTACCGTTGTCGATCATGACAGAGAGTTTCTGCCAATACGAGATCGTCGTGACCGTTCTTTAGAGCGGGGACTGTACTTCGAAGACGACCCCTACCTGTAAGTTAACCCAGCAGCACTTTTTGCACGACAAAAACCATTTTTCCAGTTCGAGATCCGCCCGACAGTCCCCCACGTCCCACCAGCCCTTCATCGGTGAATTGCAGCACCAAAACTCTGACCTTCAACGAGACTTGGCCAATCTGAAAAAAGAACTGGATTTGACCAATCAGAAATTAGGTTCCTCGATGCATTCGATCAAGACCTTTTGGAGTCCCGAGTTGAAGAAGGAACGGGCGTTGCGAAAAGAAGAATCCGCCAAATACAGTCTGATCAATGATCAATTGAAATTGCTGAGCAGCGAAAATCAGGTTAGTGAGATAGTTTTCAAAACCATTTCCACCATTTTGGAGTACAAGAAAAGAAGCGCTTTCTTTCGACAAACGATTTTGGATCTAAAAATCACATGACACAATGATTATAAAATCACATGAGGGTCACGTGACTTTTGAATCATAGCCCGTTTGGACCCGAAATCACAAACCGAACGAAAACGGCTAAGGTTATGTTTTTCTTACTTGCCTAAATTGCCAGGAAAAACACTACAAGGTGTGAAAGTAGCTGGGAATGTTTCACTTAACGTCTCCGAGACTAATTTTAACGTTTTTCTAGTCTTACACTACGGGATAGCATTTTTTTGGTACCTTTTGGTTTGTGTAGGGACGCCAGCTTAACCAGCCCGTTTCCTGGAGGTATTGGGGCAGTAGCGTCATACCACTTGCACTCACTAGGCCGGAACACTCTAACGCATACTTTGAGGTAGTTTTCATTATCAAAAACGCACTTTTACCTGCTTTTTTTGAGTAAAATTGAGGGGAAAAAAATCAAACCGCGCGCGCTCCCTCTGTTTACAATCTCACTAAACAAGCTCCTGTGCTAGGGCTGGGAAAATTCAAGGACTGCATTTGTTTTTGTTGAGCAGAGCTTTTTTGACGTCACAATGACGTAGTTTGACAATTGGTTAATCTGTGATTTTGCCAAACTACGTCATCGTGACGTCAAAAACGCTTGCTCGCTCTATGGAGCTTGAAAACAAATGCGGCCAAGGTTATTGTACCGTCGTACTTCTAATAGGGGGATTCAAGAGGGAAGGAAGGAAGCTTGTTAAGTGTTTCTAATAGTTTTGTAACATTCGAAACTCGGCTTAAAATACAACTGGGGATAAATCATGCAACTGCAAACGATCAATTATCGACCCTCTCGCTAAATAGTCAAAGCGCCCATCCCTAGTGGCTGTCCAACGTAAGTTAGGTTAGGTTAGGTTAGGTTATATTTAACTAAAAAAAAACGGTAAAAGTCTGTTTCTAGTTATGAAAACTACCTCAAAGTGTACGTTAAAGTGTTCCGGTTATGGGAGGGCAAGTGTAGTGTGTGAGTACTTAATCTTATATTAATATATTTTGACACAGTGTATTAGAAAAATATGGTTTGCAATATCTGGAGAATACACAGTGTTGGCATTATTAAAATAAAATCAAAATACTAGTTTTAAATTAAAGGCTTCCTATCATTTTAACAGCATTAGACAACAATGTCTTTCCTGTCAGTCGATTGGTCCTAATTTACATTCTGTATAGGTTAGGTTACTAAAATAAAAAATGTTATTATTTTTAAATGAAAAAGTGAAAAAAAAAAGACTAGAAAAACAGCTTGTTGCTTGTTCTTGTCCATTTACAAACTGCCATCAGTGCTGCACACATGTGAACTTGGCATAATAGTTTATTGAACATAAATCACCCCAGGGCAACAAAAGGCTTGGAAAACTGTATTAAATGCAATTTTCAAAGTAATTAAATCGAAAAAAAGTATCCGGCTAGGGTCGTCGAACCTCCGTCTTGGTATCGATCGGTCCAGAACAGCGATCCCCCGGGACTGATACGAGCTTTAAATGCACTTTATTGTCGATTTATGAAAGGGATCCTTGTTTCTATTATTTTTCACTGATTCGTTGGAAATATGCCCTAATTTTGTTGCTTTGACATTTGAGCCCTATACTACTTGATTCTGTAGACAACTTTTCAAAAGGGCTCATTATTTCCATTAACAGGCATCTGCCATAAATGGATGTTGTGCAACATCTGGTGACATCCATAGAGGTGACATCTGTACTTAACTCTATGAATTAGAAAGTATCATTCTTCCGCATATACTTTGGGGCCCAGTGAAACCACCATTCTGAAGAAACTAGAGTTTGTATCTATAAGTACAGAAAATAATGCTTTTCTAATAAATACTTACAATGAAACAGACAGTCCATATATTACTTACTCTCAAGAAGAGTTTTTACAAGAACACTACAAAACCAAGTTAAGTCACGTGGTTCTTGAAGAAACATGGACAACAGCCCCATCATTCGGTAAACACCGACCTGATTGGGTATCTGCCATGTTTGCACATTGTTGTCCTCGACTGAAATAATAAAAAACCTTCATTCTTCTTCAGAAACAAGCAATGTTGGTGCGTCAACTGGAGGAGGAGTTACGAATGAGGATGCGCGGTCCCAGCGTGGAGGTGCAACAACAGATGGAGGCCCTTTTCCAGGAAAACGAGCATCTTCAAAGGGAAATCGCCATTTTAAGGGACACCATCAAGGTAATTTGTTTTGTTTCGTAGTGTGTCTTTGATAAATTGTTGTGTTATAGTTAACGATTTGACGTTTGACAGTTATTAATATTGTAGGAGCTGGAGCTGCGCATTGAGACCCAAAAGCAGACCCTTCAAGCGCGCGATGAAAGTATCAAGAAACTCCTGGAAATGCTCCAGAACAAAGGAATGGGTGAGTTTTGACCCATTTTGCTTATGGTTGCCCCACGTGTAGCTACTGTACATTTAAGTTGGTTGTGATCGTAAACAAGTCTTAGCATAGTTACAGCCAATTAAATCATCGACCATCCTTGTTTTTCACGTGTGTTTGTCATAAACAACACATTTGGGTGGTTTGACTGTTGCGTTTTAATGCCAGGCCATCTCGCTTCTGTTCTAGGTAAAGAGGAGGAGCGCGCCATGTTCCAGCAGATGCAGGCGATGGCTCAGAAACAGGTGCTTATAATTTAAAGTAGATTGAAATGGGTGTGAGTCCTATTTTTAGTGCGAGTAGATCCATAGAAAACATTATAATCTAGATAGGAAGGCCATGAAGACGCAACATTTGACATTTGGTTAAAAGCTATTTCGATAGAACCGCCGCCGGAGGGAGCCACTTTATTTTTTTTCTAAAAATCACATGACCCCATGATTACAAAATTATACGTAGGCCACGTGATTTTTTCGTCATATCGCGTTTAGATCCGAAAGAAAACGACTATTGTAGTTTCTAATGTGAAAGGGGTTGGCACAGGTTTTCGATTTTTTTTGGCGAGAAACTGAAAATTTCTTCAAATACGTGTTTACACGGTTTTTTACTGTGCACGTGACTTATATAATGTCAAGCAATTTGACGGTCACATGACGCTTTGAACACTCATAAAAGCCCCGGTAGAGGAATGAGCGTTTTGTAATCGCTTTTGCTGTTTTTACAGTTTGGAATAAAACACGTCTTTATTTTAAATAACCTATAGAGAAAAAATTTGATTTTAACTTTACTTGCGTCACGTGACAGCTGTCATAACTGTCAAAACTGACTCACCAGTGACTTGAAAGTATATGAAATGCCAAACCGATGTGTTTCTTTGAGGAATTGCACTGTAAGTGGTCGTTACAGCTCCGTGAAGCCAAATTTGACAATTCTGACGTTAAATAACACTTTTATACATTTTTTATGTCACGTGACAGCTGTCATAACTATCGAAACTTGTGCACCAGTGACCTGAAACTATAAAATTATATATAGTTGCTAATTTGGGGAATCACACTGGAAATTAAATTTAAAGCTTCATGAAGCTAAATTTGACAGTTGTAACGTTAAGGAACACATTAATACTTACGTCACTTAACGTCACAACTGTCACAAATTTTGATCCATAGAACTATAAATTCAATGTGCAGTGTGATTTATTTGACAGCTGTCAGGAGACGTAAGGAATAGGCTACTTATCTAAATTTTAGCCTAAATCATTACATTTCGACCATTTTAGGCTCATTTTCAATTTTTTTAATGCATTTTAGGCTAACTTAAGAAATACTAGGCTTTCGAAAACAAAATAGTTCTTTTTAGGCTGATTTTCAGCATTTTTGGGTTTTTGAAGTAGCTTTAGTTCAAGTTTTGCTTGTCAAGATAATTTTAATTATTTTAAATACATTTTCAGCATTTTAGGCTTATTTAAGTAATTTTAAGCTTTTCGAGATGTTTTTAACAACTTTAGCTTAATTGTCAACATTTTAGCCCCAATCAGGGTAATTTAGGCGAATTTAGGGCAAAACATATCTAGTGTACGATGCAAAACGCCCTCTCGCGGAGAAATTATCGTAATAGCTAATTCCAAACTGTCAAAACGTGACTTGACACAGTCCCATTGACCTGTAAATCTAGATGTATAATGTTTTCTATATGAGTAGATCGTGAAAGCGTGTGTTAAAATAAAACCGAAACAAGTTGCGTGTCTACAAAGTAAAAGCGCATTCACCAACTGTCAAGATAATGACTAAAACAAAACTTGTTTCGGTTTTATATTAGTGAATGAAAGCAAAGTTCACATCATCTGGCACATGAACAAGAATAAAAGCCATTACAAGCATGTTGGATGTTGCCTTTATTTTTAGCTGTTGTAAAAAGTAATTTTTTTGATTGGGTTCATGACGTAAATTTGCTAAATTCATTTTCATATTGTCACGTTAAGGGTGAGGGGGAAGAATACTCAGGTTTCCACAGGTAACCCACTCTTTATTACGTAATAGTGCCTTAATCTCTAGACGATAATCTTACCCCCAGATGGCTAAGATGGCGGGGATCATGACGTGGTCTGGCTTCTAGGCAAAGGTACACGGAGGGCAACGCTTTAGCGGTGGTGAATGAACCCTAGACTTAGGTCCGAGGGCATTCACCGAGCCGGCAAAGACGCGAAGAGCCTAACAAAGGGAGGTAAGCTGGAACGGCAACTCGTGCTGCGCGTCCACACTAATTCCTTTGTTAGGGCTGATCTAGGGTGTGGCACTTGGTCACCTACTGCTCCACTTTTAAGTTGCACAATAGGCGTACCCAGACTAACCCGGAGATCAGTCAGTGACTTCCCTCTGGGGAAGACCCCAGAGTTCGGTAATCTGTACGTGCTTTTGATGCTGTATTTATACCTACATCATGACCCCAATTCGCCAATCTTGCTGACACAAACATTGTACTGGGGGAGACCGGGGCAACTTAAGTTAACGGCATCTAGTGTAATCTTTATGTTACATGCCCCTCCCCTAGAAAGTGTTCGCCCCGAACACTAAAAGTGAAACTTATACATAAAGTCTACATATACTAATGTTAATCTTAAATGCTATAGGGTGTATAAAGGTGGTGGAACGAGTCCTTTATTTCTTCACCAGATTACAATATAATAATTACATATTCTTAATATTTATAATTACAAATTTTTAATGCTTGCGAGAGATAGGGGTGTACTTTAAAATATCACAAATGTTACATTGGGTCACCTTTCAACCTTGCTGTTGCGTCTATCTTATTGCTTTCCTTATTAAGCGAAATTCCGTAAATTGCTCATTGTACCCTTCTTTGGCACCATCGTCTAAGTGGAAACGCTTCACCTAGGCTTCATCTCATCGTAGTGCCTTCTCTTGGCACTGTATTCTCTAAGCGGCAAACTTCATCGCTTAGCTTCATTTCTTCATATTCTGTCCTTTTGCGTGCTCCTTTAGCACACCTATCCTTGGACATGTATATTTCTTCCCAATTAACGTGAGCCCATCTGGAGATGCTTCTTCAGCTCGACTTATTAAAGACTTCGGGTGCACACGGGTGTAAGTAGAACTGTCGTGGCGGGACCCATCTGAAGATGTCGGCTTCTCCAAGACATAAGGCTAGTTCGCTTTTCAACAAGGCTGTAGCAGTTGATCGATAGACGCAACAAGATTGCCAGGTTGACCCTAAAAAAAATAAAATAAGATTCCAATTATCACTTTGTTTACCATTCATCTCTTAAAACATAAATAAAACCTTTATGTAAACAAGTACACTTTGTTGTTGTGACCTAGAACTTCATAATTGCACGAATTTGCTAGGTCATCAAATACCTACACTTAGGTCAGGGATCGCGACACTGGCCTAGAAATCAAGATATTGTAAATAAATTATTTCGCTAACTATACACTTATTCTATGAAACCTAATTACGAAAATTTGCTTTTTACGATACACAATATAATACCCAAAATAATGTGCTGCTATGCACTAAAAATGTTGCGCTATGGTTGCCTTCTTAGAGCGTCCTACAGGCCCCTCTTGACATTGCCCTACTCAGTTCAAGCAACTGTGGACCTGCAGGCTAGCCCTTTTTCTTCCACAACCTATCATTCTGTTTTCGCTATGTTTCTTCCTGGCCATTGTCTAGCTTATCTTTTGTAACATAAAGATTACACTAGATGCCGTTAACTTAAGTTGCCCCGGTCTCCCCCAGTACAATGTTTGTGTCAGCAAGATTGGCGAATTGGGGTCATGATGTAGGTATAAATACAGCATCAAAAGCACGTACAGATTACCGAACTCTGGGGTCTTCCCCAGAGGGAAGTCACTGACTGATCTCCGGGTTAGTCTGGGTACGCCTATTGTGCAACTTAAAAGTGGAGCAGTAGGTGACCAAGTGCCACACCCTAGATCAGCCCTAACAAAGGAATTAGTGTGGACGCGCAGCACGAGTTGCCGTTCCAGCTTACCTCCCTTTGTTAGGCTCTTCGCGTCTTTGCCGGCTCGGTGAATGCCCTCGGACCTAAGTCTAGGGTTCATTCACCACCGCTAAAGCGTTGCCCTCCGTGTACCTTTGCCTAGAAGCCAGACCACGTCATGATCCCCGCCATCTTAGCCATCTGGGGGTAAGATTATCGTCTAGAGATTAAGGCACTATTACGTAATAAAGAGTGGGTTACCTGTGGAAACCTGAGTATTCTTCCCCCTCAACCAACCCTTAACGTGACAATATTTGAAAAGCGCCCCGCATCGTTTTTACGGTATCATTTGTGCTGTTTATTAATCATTATGTTGGCCCTAAAATGATGTGTGGTGCTTCCTCATCAACAGGTGTGATATACCATACTGACAGTGTATTTAACGTTTGCGTAAATGTCAGTACAGTGTGGCTGTTTGTGATTGGTCTTTTTCCTGACCAATCACAACATCAGCCACTAGACTGGGAGAATGATGAGATTCTTGGTGATGTGTCGATGACGTGGGTGGTAAAGCTGGCGCGTTCGTTGTCCAAGTGCCCGGTCACGGTCCTGGTCTTGCAGGAGCTGCAGGCGGCAAACGAAACGCTCCGCACCCTGCAATCGCAACTGGAATTAGTACCGTCGCCATCCAGCAGTACCATCAAGGTGCTGCTGGACACGAAGGACGCGAGAATCGCGACTCTGGAACGCGAAATTCGCCTTCTGGAACGGGAAATCGAACGAGTGACGCCGTCGTTAATGGCTGAGCCGCCGCGTCGTCAAGTAAGTTTTCTGTTGAACGATGTGCAGGTCGGCAAGGATGGGTCCGTGATTGGTAGACTGTAACTAGCTAAAGTAAAGACTAGACTCCGGTCGCTCGATCGAGAGCTGCTCAGTTTTACCACCTCACTGTCTGTCGGCACGACGCATGCGTGCCTCGCTGCATGCCGCTGCTGCATCTGCTCGTGTGTGCTGCAGCTCGACGAGTTCCGGGTCGAGATCCAGAGGCGCGATCAGGAGATACTCGCGATGGGCGCCAAAATGAAAACGCTCGAGGAACAGCACCAGGACTATCAGCGGCACATTGCCGTCTTGAAGGAGTCGTTGTGCGCGAAAGAGGAACACTACAACATGCTGCAGGCGGACGTGGAGGAGTTACGGTCCCGGCTCGAGGAGAAGAACCGAATGATCGAGAAGAAACAACAGCAACACCAACAGGAACGGATGAGAGCGGCCGCTGAAATTGCTGAGATGCGCGAACACATGGATATCAAGGATCGCAAAATCAACGTCTTACAACGAAAGGTAATTTTCAATCAATCTACCCTAACCCTATATGACGTCAATTGACATAAGCAACAACACAGTCACGTGTTCTGAACACCCCCAAACCGTTCATTAAAATCAAATATTTTATATTGTACAACAAGGGTGGATATGTCTGTCCCATTTAAAATAAGCTCAGTAGTTTTAGGACAAAATAGCAATTTGGCAACGTTGCTGAATATTGATTCTTTATGAGTAATTTTAGGAATATGGCCAGTTTAGCAACATTACAAAAATTCAATACTTATTGCAAAAGTACCAATTTTTAGAAAAATATTTGACAAACTCATCAATTGTAAGGAACATGTAATTTGGCAACATTGCTAAAATGTGGTGTTAAGTTAGGAAAACGGTCTATTTGCCAACATTGCAAAAATGGGATACTTAATTAGAAAAACCGTTTGTTTTTTTATTACCATCCATTTGAAGGACGATGTCAATTTGGCAACGTTGGTTAGCTTAAAACAGTTTTGAATAGTGATGAGCGTAAATTTTTGCCAATTCTAGACAATGTTTGACAGTTTTGACATTTGATTTTGGAGGATAACTTAGCTAGGCAATCATGGTCACGTGACCACTACGTGACCAATAACCTGAAAAGCATTACAAAATTTGGTATAGTCAGCGAAAAAAGAGGTGTCAAAATTTGAACTGCCCGTAACACATTTTGAAAGAACAGTCAGGGACAAAATCGCCTCTAAAACCCACTTGGAGTGGAAAAGTGACGGTTTTAAGCACATTTTTGGAATCCTTATTAAATTTACCATCCAATAACCTAAAAAACACTAGAAAATTTGGTACAGTCAGGGAGAAAAGCGGTGTCAAAGTTTAAACTGCCAGAAACGCAGTTTGAAAGGACAGTCCTGGAACAAAATCGCCTGTATAACACACTTGGAGAAAGAAAATGGCTGCTTTAAGCACATTTTTGGATTCCTCATTAAATTTCCTATCGAATAACGTGAAAAGCACTACAAAATTTGGTACAGTCTGGGAGAAATGCGGTGTCAAAGTTTGAACTGCCACAAACACAACTTGAAAAGACAGTCAGGGACAAAATCACTTATAAAACCCACTTGGAGAAAGAAAATGACTGTTTTAAGCACATTTTTGGATTCCTCATTATATTTCCTATCGAATAACGTGAAAAGCACTACAAAATTTGGTACAGTCAGGAAGAAAAGCGGTGTCAAAGTTTTAACTGCCAGAAACGCAGTTTGAAAAGACAGTCCTGGAACAAAATCGCTTGTACAACCCACTTGGAGAAAGAAAATGACTGTTTTAAGCATATTTTTGGATTCCTCATTAAATTTCCTATCGAATAACGTGAAAAGCACTACAAAATTTGGTACAGTCAGGGAAAAAAGAGGTGTCAAAATTTGAACTGCCAGTAACATATTTTGAAAGAACAGTCAAGGACAAAATCGCCTCTAAAACCCACTTGGAGAAAGAAAATGACTGTTTTAAGCACATTTTTGAAATCCTCATTATATTTCCTATCGAATAACGTGAAAAGCACTACAAAATTTGGTACAGTCAGGGAGAAAAGCGGTGTCAAAGTTTGAACTGCCAAAAACGCAGTTTGAAAGGACAGTCCTGGAACAAAATCGCCTGTACAACCCACTTGGAGAAAGAAAATGACTGTTTTAAGCACATTTTTGAAATCCTCATTAAATTTCCGATCTAATGACATAAAAAAACACTACAAAATCAAGTAAAATCAGGGAGAAAAACGGTGTCAAAATTTCAACTGCCACAAACAAAACTTGAAAAGACAGTCAGGGACAAAATCACTTATAAAACCCACTTGGAGTATGAAAATAACTGTTTTAAGCACATTTTTGGATTCCTCATTAAATTTTCTATCGAATAACGTGAAAACACTACAAAATTTGGTACAGTCTGGGAGAAAAGCGGTGTCAAAGTTTGAACTGCCAAAAACGCAGTTTGAAAGGACAGTCCTGGAACAAAATCGCCTGTACAACCCACTTGGAGAAAGAAAATGACTGTTTTAAGCACATTTTTGGAATCCTCATTATATTTCCTATCGAATAACGTGAAAAGCACTACAAAATTTGGTACAGTCAGGGAGAAAAGCGGTGTCAAAATTTTAACTGTCAGTAACACAGTATTTGTAATTTACCTGTCAAATTTTCCTAGTAAATTGAAATATTTACTTTACCGGTAATTTATCCATCACTAGTTTTGAAAGTGTTCCTCGTGTGTGTTTTTGATATTCCAGTAAGTATACGATTTTGCAATTTTTTTTTAACAAAACTAAAATACTTGTTTTTGGTTTCCTTACTTACCAACTGGCAACATGGCTATTCTACTGTCTGGCGTCAACAAACACGGTTCCGGACGCTTGGTTGCCAAATTGTGTACGAATTATTGCAAAATGATATACTAACAACAATTAACACGTTTGTTATGCAGTCATTGTAGTATTGTCAATGAAATTTGCATCTAACTTAGGTCGAAAACTTAGAAGATCTTCTCAAAGAAAAAGACAACCAAGTGGACATGGCCAGGGCCAGATTGTCCGCGATGCAAGCTCACCATTGCTCGTCAGAGGGCGCTCTGAGCACTTTAGAGGAAGCGATTGGTGACAAGGAGAAACAAATGAATCAACTGAGAGAGCAACGGTAAGTTGATCTTTTTGATTCGCTTTTTTTTAATGTTGTTTTGGGAAAAGGGACCGCGCGGAACAGGAAAAACAAGAAGAACGCGAATTGCACGAAAGAGAAATTGCGGACTACAAAATGAAGATTCACGCGCTCAACAGCGAGGTGGAAAAGCTCACAGCGAGATTGGAACGCGCCCAAGTGGACAGGGATCGCATCGAGGCTAAACTGGAAAGTTCACAGTCTGAATTAGGTATAATGCTAAAAGGTGACAAGAAACAATTTAAGACAAATGTAGTGAAGAAAGACAGAAGCGATAGCGATAGCTTCTGTCTTTTTTGCCTGGATAACCCTATTTTTCACTCGCCCAACAACAAACAGGTAAATCAAAGGCGGAACTGGACAAGGCCGTGGAGTTTGGACGTAGAGGTGACGACTACGACACGGCCCGGCAACGAATCGCACGTCTCGAACTGGAAAACGAACGCTTGCGTCAAGATTTGGAGTTGGCGCAGGCGAAAACCACCAGGTTCGGTAGCAACATCTACAGCAGCACCCACGAACTGGACCGCATCCACGACAGGGCGGACAAAACGTCGTCCGATCTGCGACGTTGCCAAGCCGAATTGAGGGTGACGCAGGCGGACAGCGAACGCGCAAGAGCCGAAGCTCAAGCGTTACAAGAAAAACTAGAAAAGTCGCAGGTCAGTCAATTTTAAGTTCATAAATTAACCAATCACCCTGTACATTGTACACTTAAATCTTAATCTTCAACAATTTTAGGGGGAAGTATATCGCCTCAAGGCCCGCTTAGAAAACTCTCATCAGGAGCAAGACAGCCTCCGCGAAGAACTCGAGAAAGCTCAATCGACTACGGCGAAATTGCACGCAGACAAAGATCGAGCGTACGCCGAACTCGAGAAGGTCAGTTTCGGTCGATTTGAATGTGACAAAAATGACAACCAACTCGATTTCTAGATGAGGGAGGAACTGGAGCGTACTACGGCGACCTTGGGAAAGGCTCAACTGCAATCAGACAAGCTCCAGAACGCTTACGACAAGGCTCAGACCGAAGTCGACAAACTGCAAGAGAAACTCGACAAGTCCATTGGCGAGACCAGACGTGTTAGTATTCAAAATGATCAATTTAGTCAATTTAATTAAGAAGAAACTTTCAAAATTCTTTTGAACTACTTAAGGAGCATTTGGAAGGTTTTTGGACAGTTTAAAGAGCACATTGAAGGTTCTGGAATGCTTTAGAGGCATTTGATATCTTTTGGGAGCTTCTAGATTGTTTTGAAAGGCTTCCGACTGTTTTAGAAGCATTTTGTAGTTTCTGTAGTGTTTTGAAATCTTTTTAGACTACTAGGAGCATTTGGAAGGTTTCTGGAGAGTTTAAAGGGCATTGAAAGTTTTGACTACTTTTAAAGTATTTGAAAATTTATGGAGGGTTCTAGAAACTTATTTCCCTTAAATGACCTTTTAGGGCAAAAGTTACCTGATGCATTCTTATAGAGAATATAATTTCCTACAATTTTCCCTTTATACACATTTTTGATATTTTTTCAAAAAACCGAGTTATTCACTCATTTCATTTTTTAAAACAGTTCTGAGAAAATATCTCCCTTAAATTACATTATTATTATAATTTGAATCCATTTCGAGAAACAATAAGACGAGAAATAGACAGTTTGGCAACATTGCCAAAAATGGGTATTAAATTGGCAACTTTGTACTAGAAATTTGCTACTCAATTTGGACGGTTGTCATTATTTTTATGAGCAATTTTAGTAAATACCCAATTTGAGTAAATACCCAACACCTAACCTAACCTAACCTAAGGTCCTTTTGTATAAATATGTTTTTTGCTGTGCATTAGAACCCTCCTGGAGCAAAATAAAAAAATTGCCAAAATTGCACTTTCAGCAAAAACGACATTTTTTCAGTTTTCGAATAATTGTAACTTTTTTATTTAAACTCTTATAGTTTTCACTAAAACGCCATTAGAAAGAGGATAAAAAATACTACAAAATGAGCCAAAACTGGCCTCTCTAGCTCTTCATGTTACCGAGATATTATATTTCAAAAAGTGGTAAAAAAGACCTCTAATACTCCCCCATTCTTTCAATTTTTGTGAAAAATGAAAAATTTTAAAGTACTTTTTTTGTACTTATTTTACTTAATAAAAGGTCCTTTGGTATAAATTGGGTTATTTTAACATAACCTCATTTATGTGCAGATCCAATTAGAAAAAGAAAAACTGGGATACGACTTAGAGAGTATCCAGTCGCAATTGGACAAGGCTCTCGGCCAGTCTGCTCGTATACAGAAGGAAAAGGAACAAGCCCAGCTCGAAGCCGATCGGCTTAGAGACAAAAGCGAAAAGTTACAGGTAAGAGCTGTCAAACGTCAAAAAAAAAAACAGTGTTGCCACATTTTGCGTCACAGGCCACAGTCAGTCGACTACAAATGGAAAAGGACAAGTTCCAGGACGAGTGCGAGAAACTGAAAGAACGGCTCGATATGCAATTGAACCAAATTACCAAGTCGCAAAGGGAAAAGGCGGACATTGAAACTGAATTGGACGTTTTGAAGGAACGTTGGGAAAAAGCCCATATGCTACAGGTGAGCAGTGTAAACCAGTGTCATTTAGTACCCTAATAAAAATTTTAGCAAAAACTGCAAATCGAACGAGACGACGCAGTCACGGAAAACGACATTCTCAAAGATAAACTAGAAAAGGCAATTTACTCGTCACAGAAAGCGATCGACGAGCGCGAAAACGTACACAGAGAATTCGAAAAACTGATAGAAAAATACGACCGTTCTCAAAGCGACCTCTATCGTCTGCAAAACAAAATGGAAACCGTTCAGAGCGACAAAGAACGTTTGGAACTCGAAATCGAAAAACAACAAATCGCCATATCGAAAACCAAAGAGGACCAACGTAAACTGCAAGAAGAGGGTCAACGCATCCAGGAGATGTACGACAGGGCTTCGATGCAATTGGCCCGCAGCAAGGAGCTGGAAGAGAAGCACAAAGAGGAGGTGGAACGGCTCAATATCGATTTGGAGATGGTGCGCGATCGCTACGAGAAAACCCAAGTGGAGCTCAGAAGATTACAAAGCGAACGGGAGAAACTGTTGGCCGACAACGAGAGACTCAGATACGAGTTTGATAGGGCGCAGGCTCAAAGCGCTAAAGCTCAGGCCTCGTTCGAGAAATCCCAGGAGGAAATCTCCAGGTTGTCCATTGAAGTCGAGAAGCACAAAGACAAACATGATAAACTCCAGAATGAGTTCAGGAAAGTTGTAGCAGAGTACGATCATTTAAGGGAAACAGCTGGAGTAGGAAGGGAAAGTCGATATTCTAGGTAATGTTCTTAAGCTTACTATGAATTGTTTTTAACGTGCCAGAGGCCTCTGGCAGCCATTTTGAATTGCCAGAAGCCTCTGAAACCTTCTTAAGCTTACTAAAACTGTTTTTAACGTGCCAGAAGCCTCTGGCAGCCATTTTGTATTGCCAGAGGCCTCTGAAACCTTCTTAAGCTTACTAAAACTGTTTTTAACGTGCCAGAAGCCTCTGAAACCTTCTTAAGCTTACTATGAATTGTTTTTAACGTGCCAGAAGCCTCTGACAGCCATTTTGTATTGCCAGAGGCCTCTGAAACCTTCTCAAGCTTATTAAAACTGCTTTTAAGGTGCTCGAGGCCTCTGACAGCCATTTTGTATTGCCAGAGGCCTCTGAAACCTTCTTAAGCTTACTATGAATTGTTTTTAACATGCCAGAGGCCTCTGGCAGCCATTTTGTATTGCCAGAGGCCTCTGAAACCTTCTTAAGCTTACTATGAATTGTTTTTAACGTGCCAGAAGCCTCTAGCAGCCATTTTGTATTGCCAGAAGCCTCTGAAACCTTCTTAAGCTTACTATGAATTATTTTTAACGTGCCAGAAGCCTCTGACAGCCATTTTGAATTGCCAGAAGCCTCTGAAATCTTCTTAAGCTTACTAAAACTGTTTTTAACGTGCCAGAAGCCTCTGGCAGCCATTTTGTATTGCCAGAAGCCTCTGAAACCTTCTTGAGCTTACTAAAACTGTTTTTAACGTGCCAGAAGCCTCTGGCAGTCATTTTGTATTGCCAGAAGCCTCTGAAACTTTCTTAAGCTTACTATGAATTGTTTTTAACGTGCCAGAGGCCTGCCATGGCCGTGCAATGTGTACACACTCTATTAAGTGTTGAATAACATTGTTGCCATTTACAGGTATGACAGAGAAGAACCGCGTACAAAAGAAGAAAACGACAGATTACGTGCTGAAATCGATCGACTGCGTGAACGACTGGACAAAACGTTGGGTGACTTGGACAAGAGCAGAAAGGAACTGGCTTTAGTTGAGAGCACAAGAAGCAAATACGGTTTCGAAGATAAGGAAAAACAAGCGGAACTGGACCGATACAAAGACGAGTTGCAACGAACTTTGAGCAGTAACCAGCAATTGGAAACTAAGCTGCACGAAGCCTCCGTGCAGCTGGATTTGGCCAGGCAGGACGTGGCCAAAGCTCAGGCAACGCAAGAGAAACAACGCATGGAATTGGAACGAGCCGTCATTGAGCTGGAAAAACTGCGAGACCGCTACGAAAAACTCAAAGCTCAATGCGAAAAAATGGAGAAGGAAAACGAAAAGATTCGTATGGAGGTAAGTGTATGGAGTTCCCTGGGATAGACTTTACGCTATATTATTGTTCCAGACTGCCCAACAAGAACGTCGTCAAACTCTAGCGGCCGACAAAGTAAGAAACGACGAACGTCTCGAAGTGGAACGTCTGAAAGACAAACTGGAAAAAGCGATCCAGGCTAGGAACGCCACTGAACTGGAAGCGGGACGTTTGGCGCAAGAACTGGAAAAATCCCAGATGCACCTGACCAAAGCGTTGGAAACGAACGAGGCAACAAAGATCGAATTCGAAAGGATGGCGAGCGAACTGGCACGGATGCACGAACGTTTAGAGAGAGACAAACTGGACTGGAAAACTATGGAGCAAGAGAGAGACGTGCTGAGGGCGGAGCTGCAGCAGGTGCGCAGCGGACTGGACACGCAAAGACGCACTCTGGACCATCGAACTCAGGAGACTCTAATCAAACTACAACAAGAGTTGGCGCAAGCCAACCGAGAGAGAGAGAAAATGGCTTCTATGTTGGATAAACAAGGACGACAAGGTGAGAGCGTGTTCGTGACAGTGACACGTGAAAATAATTGTTTGTTTTAGGCGAGTCGATTGAAAAACAAATAATCAAGTACGAGGCGGACATTAAACAATTAACAATGGAACGCGATCAACTTGTCATACAACTGGAAAAGTCGCAGGACATGCTGATGAATTTCCAACAAGAGTTAAACCATAGCGAAGCGGAACTGGAAAAACACAAACAGGAAGTGGCGAGACTGAAAAATGAACAGAAAAAAATGGCGCAAGACGTGGAAAAAGGTATTACACTTTTTTAGGTTAAAAACTGACTTAACTAAGCAACGCAGCTTAGATGTGCCAAAATCTAACAAATTTACCATTTTTTTCCTCAGGTACCAAAGAAGTATTGGAAAATCGCGACCGTGAAATAGCCAATCTCAAACAGCAACTGCAACAAGCCCAGAAAGAACGAGACGCGCATAAACAACGAGCGGAAAAGACGGAGAAGATGTTGCACGAGAGTGGGTCACGTGACGACGCGGAATTGGAGCAGTGGCGCAAAGTGATCGAGCAGGAAACGCAACGAGCAGATCAGGCCGAGAAAACCTCCCAAGATTTGCAGAAACGAATCCAGGTTGGCCCCGTAAAAACTCCCAACCAGGAAATGTCATATTTTTTTGTTTAGGTTATGGAGAAACAGCTTCAGCAGCAACTGAACCAAATGGCCCAGTATCAACGGGAGAGGGGCATTCAACCACCACCGCCGCAGGACGACAAGGAGCTACAAAGGCTGAGGAAGGAGCTGGAGAAGGCGCAAGGAGAAGTGAAGAATTGCGCTACAGAAAAAGAGAGGTTGCAGGCCCAACTGGAGATGCTGGTGCAGGAATTGGAGAAAAACCAGGTTTCAATAAACTCTCTGTCAAAACTCAGTTTTTTTTTCTTTCTAACAGTCTTTTTTGATTAACATCACCTCTTGACAGGATTTGACAACGCTATTGTGACTGATTTGAGGGTAATTTCAGTTGGAGTTGCACGAAGCCACGAAAAAACCGCAAAGAACCACCGAAGACTTGTCCGGACAGAAGAAACAGCTGGAGGAAGAACGACGAAGGATCGAGGAGGCCAAGAAACAATTCGAAGAGCACAGGAAGAGCGTGGAGAACAAACAACGACAAGTGGACGAAAAGGAGCGACAATTAGCCGAATTAGAGAAGCAACTGCAAAAACAAAAGCAACAAATGGACCAATTACAAGCCTCCCTACAAAAGGTATGATGATTTTTTGACAAAGTGACTTTTAATACAAGTATGCGATTATTTAAGGCTGGAGGTACGGCAGCGGCGGCCAATGAACTGAACAAAAAACTGGTCGAAGCGGAAAAGAAAGTGGAACAGGCGCAAGAAGAAGCGAAACGATCTGCCACTGAAATGGAACGACTACTCCAACTGGTCCAAATGAGCCAGGAGGAGCAGAACATGAAAGAGAAGCAAATCATGGAGTTGCAACAGTACGTACACACGTTAAACGAGAAAAACCAAACAAAAATAAGGACGCAGGCAAACTCTATTCAGTGACGTCATCTTATTGTTGTTTGATTTTTCTATAGTGCCCCGGTTGATAGGCAACCACACTAACCTGCGCAAGCACGGTGTGTTGCCTATATTACTACGACTCTTTTTTACAATCTTTTTGTAGATCCCTGAAAAATATGCAAGCAAAGATGAAGCAGCAGCAGCAGCAAGCGCAAGCACAAGCGCAAGAGGTATTGCAACCCTTTAAACTCAATTTTTTCAGCTTTATAACAATACTAACACTTTTTTTCCGTTTTTTTTCTTGTGTCTGCCTTCTGCGGGACATGTACGTAGGCTGGACCTGCTGGTTTCCTCAAAAGCTTCTTCTAAACTCCCCCCACACCTTCTTGTATAATAATAGTACTAATCAAGCGTTAAAACAACTGAAAATCCAGCCTCATTCCTCTTTTGTCGCTTTAAAAGACGCTTTTAGCTTGGATAAGTTTACCCTAAAAGTAATAAAATAATAGTGTATGTGTGTGTTAGAGCGAGACGCGCGATGTAGATTTAGGGACAACAGACAGAGATAGTAGTATTGAAGATTTTGAGCGGGAAGAAACCGATTTGACAAACAATAACACCGTCGTGACAACCCGAAGCATATCAGATAGTAAAATTAAGGAATTAGAACACTTGGTAGTGGAAAAAGATAGAAGAATCGCACATTTAGAAGACGGTTTAAGGGAAACGGTGGAAGTGGCGACGGAACGCGAACTGGTGTTGCAGAAAGAGGAAACGAAACGGCAACACATCATGGAGAAGGTAAGGTTGGTTTCAACGCGAATGGCGGTGACGTCACTACCGTTTGTCGTAAAACGGAGATTACATTTTATTAGGGTGATTGAAAATTAGGTAGCCAAACTGGAACAGAGGCTATTGTCGTTGCAGTCCGCCCAAGCTTTGCGATGTCACAACTGTAAGCCTTACGTACGCAGAACGTCCCTATTGGAGGAGAAACTGTTGAAACTGGTGGCGGAAAGGAAGCAGAACTTACGGGAATTATCGGTTTTAAAGTAAAGTGGCCTTTAAGGGGGTAGTATATTAAAAACTTAAGGGGGGTGTATAAATTTAAGGAGGGAGGCGTTGGAGGCGGCCATTAGCGAAAAAGACTCGCATTTGGCCCTGTTGGAGATGACCGGCATACGAAACGCTCGACAAGCCGAGGAAGTCGACCATCTTCGTTTGGATAAGAAACGACTGGTGGAAATGCTCAAGAAGGAGGTTCGAAACAAATACCTGTTACAACTGTTATACACTATCAACTACAATTTTTAGGCTGAGAGCAGTATAACATTAATGGCCGAAGAATCGGAGGATGAATTGTCCAAAGTCATCAACGAACAAGAACAAGAGCTAAAGAGCCCTTAACTAATTAAAAAAATTAGGTTAGAACTGATCTCAGCAATAAAAAAATGAGAGAGGGGGGGAATTTTGTGACGCGCCGGCCGAATACGTTTCTCTCATCACTGCCTGACGTGTGTATAATTCTAGTTAATATAATAGCGAAGCAAATTATTATAGTTAATTGTTTGAAAATGTGACAATAATAAAACGAGGAATGAGGCGTGCGTGTAAAAAAGTTTGTTGAAATAATGCAATAAAGCACAGTTGATCACACTGTATAATTGACATTATACGCGGTTGTTATGTTTATTAATTAATTAATAAGTAGTTTTTAAGTGTCTTGAACTAGCCACGCTGTTAGATTTGTTTTTTTGGTTTTCAATATAATATACCGGAGAGTGTTTAGGACACCCGGTATGTTATACACTCTGTTGACATCTTTCAAATCGACCTTATTATGCTCAGTCTGCATGTGCAGTGTCACCGCCTACTATACTCTAGAAAGCCTAGAATGTGCCCTGTCAAAAATTCCAATATGGCGGAAATAGTGGTGACATGTATTTTACGGTTTAAAATCAAGACTTTTCGTGTTTTTGAACGCAACAGTGTTTGTGTATAAAACATTAAATGTGACATTTTAGGCTTACTAGTATAGAGGGCGCTGGCAGTGTGCATATTAGCATGAGATTGCACATGTCGACTTGATTTCATATCATACAACAAATTCTATATATTATTATAATATTGTATTATTATATAATCGGGTGAGAATCACTGCCAATCATTCCTAAAAGTCATTAATACATACAGGGGGATGTGAGAAATTCAAAATGTGACATCTCTGTCACACACACTAGAAAAATTTTGAGTTTCTTTTACACCCTGTATAAATCCACCTCATTCTCTCTCTGCTTTCTATTACGGACAGTACGGTAAAAAAAAAGCTTTATTTTTTCGGCAATACGATAATTATATAGTATGTAAATTGGTTTAAACTGATGATTGACATTAAAACTATAGTGATATATTATACATAGAGAGGTTAAGTTAGATAGCAGTTTTTATTTAAAATACCGTCAATTTGGTGTCCTATCACATTTATATCATCTGCATAAACGTACATATCTCATCTCAAATTAAAGATATATTCCGAAAATATAAGTGGTATATAGTTTCATTATCCTGGATTACCTATAACAGGACGGTCACGTGACTGCTATTTTTTTAGAAGAGCATTCGGCAACATTGCATTGACAGTGCTTCAGTTGTTTACCGATTTGACAAGAGTGAGGTTAAGCTGCTTGTAAGAAGCAAAACGTAATTTGACAATTACGTCATTGTGACGTCAAAAACGCCCTGCTCGCGTCACATGGCGTTGGGGGTAGTAATGGAATAGAAAAAAACAAGCAATTAAAGGCATTTAATTTTACATAAAACATATCACAAAACTGTTTCTGTGCAGCTTAAAATTGTAGTTAAGTACGTTTTCTTAGTAACTTAAATCATAACCTAACAATTAATACTTTTTTAATACTTATTTTTTTTCGGTTTACATGTGCGTAAATGGTAACAATGCTGAATTTACGCACATGTGAACTTAGCATTAGAGTACATAAAAAACAATTTAAATAATTTATTTCATTATTAATAAGTTAATGAGATTCATATCACTTGTTTAATTTAAAATTAGTAAGAATTAAGTAACTTTGTGGTCAAAGTAATTTTTTTTTACAGACACATTTTTGTACAAAAATTTACACTATAATATAAATTGTCATTTTGACGGTAAAAAGTTACTTGCACGTGTACTCTTGGGTGATTTCACTGCACGTGTCGCACTGTACAGTACAACACCAGTGAAACTTACACCTGCACTGAGTATTTTTGACGTACTGATGGGTGTTGTAGCCCCTGCCGCAGCACATCAAGTCGCAACCTTCAGTACCTGAAATATATTTCGGTTGGCACAGCTGAAATGACATTTGACAGTTTTTTACCTCTGGAGGTGATGTTGCAGCTCCTCCCCGCCGTTCCTAGACTGCCCGAAGCCAAATCCCGTTCGCAGTAATTGGGGGACATTTGCAGAAACACCAATTCGGCCTTTTTCGGTTGCTTTTTGCTCGGCAATTTCCCTTTAGTCAACACCAGGTGTTGTTTTTTCGTTTTTCTCAAGTTGGCGTTCCTGGGGTTTTGGTGTTGTTGCGCCATTGCCACTACAGGCCTGTTTTTCGTTCAACTTTAAACGTTTAAGCCGGTTTTGTTTACTCACCGTGCTCTGTAGTATTTTTCCATTAGGGCGTCTCCGATTTGCCGGAAACTTGGCAACGTTTTCCAGCAGGTTTTCATCGTGCAACTGCCAGACACCCCGTGACACTTGCATTCCAACAGGAGAGTCAGTTTTACTAACTAGAAATTCAAAAAGATAGTTTAATAAGAGTAGCACATGAAAGATCATCAATCAACTTTAAAGCCCTCTAGCGGCCAAATCGTCAAGCCATATAATAACATAACCTATACTTGTGTACTTTAGTAAATAAAAGGTTACGGTGTTGTCAGACAATACCTTACAACGGCAATTACTTGTTCTACACCACTTTTGAACGGAAAACAACCCAATCGGCGACTACAAGGCTGTATTTATGCTATTGGTCGTACACGCAAGCCCACAGGTACCACTTTAACCACCATGCACCATAATAAATCAAACGCGATAATATGGAAATAGCGCGATTTTCACACGCTCCCGGCCAACTAATGGGTAATGTGTAACTTTACGCCGTGTCCGTAGATTGGTCTTTAAGTATAGACTTAAACGGCATCCTTTGATAAATACTAATATCATATCATATTGAATTGTTGTACTGAAAATTAAAATAAAAAACGAATTATTTTTGAATTTTCAGATTTTCCCATTTTTGGGCTACAAATTGATATATTAAACCACCCTGTAACTGTCTAAATAACGGAGTTATGGACTGTCACAGTCAAAACTGTCAAAATCAAACTTTACAACCAATAACTCAGTTTTAACAGTAATAACTCACTTATTCGACGTTTTAGGTGAAAACTCTATACAGGGTGGTCAAAAGTCAATTTCAACGGCTACAAATTGTTATATTGAACCACCCTGTAACTGTCCAAAAAACAGCGTTATTGACAATACAATGGAGTAGTTTACAGGGTGATTCAATGAATTTTTAACTTCCTTGTTTAATTTTCATTTTATATAAAAAAATACCAAATATGAATCTTGTAGATATTTGCATATACTTTATTTCTAGATAATCAGTATACAGGGTGTCCCAAATTCGAGTAACAAACCAAACTTATCATTTTTTATTCGATTTTTGGAATCTACGTCAAATTCTAGGCCTACTTGATGTAAAATGTTTGTATCGATATTCAATTGTTTTTAGCAGCCTTCTTTGACCACCCTCGTCGAAAGCAGAAATTGTGCACTCGTCCAGAAAATCGTCCATAACTCGCTTATTTTAAACACCCTGTATAAACACACCGTATAACAAAAGAAAGCTAATGAACGGGGCTATCACGTGACGTTGAGCGGGCACGGATAAGTTGCCCCGTTTAGCCGCTAGAGGGCGTCAAAGTTGACTCTCGTTTTTTGCAGTTTTCGCTCAATATCTCAAGAACGTTTCAGGTTCGAGGTCTGAAATTTTTACCACAAATGCACCTCGATGGAATGCAACTTTTACCTTCTATACGCTGTTTTGGTATCATAAACCGTTTGACCTTGAAAAATTAAAAACTAGAATTGTCAAGAATTTTCAAGGGTCATACCTTCTGATTTTTTTTAGAAAATTTTTTATTTTTAAAATTAACCTCAAACTGCTTAAATACCTTCAGGTTAATAGTACAAAAATTACGTAAAGTGTCATTTGTCAAAATGTCATTTTGCAAGGGTGTCATTTCCTAAAGTGTCAAAATTTTCAAAATTAACCTCAACTGACAAGTTAGTAGTACTAAAATGTAAAAAACAAATTATTTTTGAATTTTCATATTAAATTTACCAATTTTTCAGGAAAAATTTCCATAAATTTAATTTTCCGGAAAGTTTATCGTTTGACTTAAAACTTCTGTTGTTGTTTACTGTCTTCCGTCAACTGTCATGTCACTCAAACGTCAAATTGGTGTGTGTCACATTTACTTACTTTTCGGCCTGCTTTGTTGTTGTGCAGGTTCATCAAACTGCGGTCGTCACCTTCGAATTCGCGGGCGTCCATGAATTTCCTCGCAAACTTGGTGGCAAAATCAACGTCCACGCTACATCCGCCCCATTTCCACCCGTTGGGGGCTGGTTCTCGCATTTTGCCCGGATTCTGACAGCCGCACATTGAAATGTTGCCTCTGGCGCACGCCGCCGTTATTGCAAACGTCACTCCCGCACTGCTTATCGCGTAAGTAAAGGCCGCTTCTCTGGAACCTAAAAAATACCGTTATTCAGTCAACTCTCCCCTAAAACCGGTTATTTTGAAAACCTTAATTAAGATGTAACTGAGTAATTACCACTTGTGTGTTATCCGTAAAAAATGTCTACCCACAACCGGTCTCCTTATCACCCCGAGTAATTGAAGCGGTATGCAAATCGACCGGATTTAATGCCGCCGGATTTTTGCCATCGTGCGCCTTATTAAACCGGAGATAAGTGAAATTGGTTAATTCGATCGTTAAGCGCGGTTGCCATATTTCAGGACCGGTTAATATAGTCGTAGTTGACAGCTGAAAATGGTCAGTCGCCATTAGCTAAATAGATTCGGTCATATTTAACGCGTTGACAGGTCTCGTTAACACCTTATTCTCGGAGCCAGTTTTTAATCATTTAAAAGAGATCGTGTCAGATAAGTAGTTCAGATAATTTCCCCGTTAATGCAATCTATTTGCGATTATAAATATTACAAAATGCTCAACCCCCGAGTTTCCGGCCCACTCCACCTGAATCACTGCCATCAATTGATGGTACTGTAAATTCGCGCACGTGGGCAGATCAAAGAACCTGATTATCGACCCAAAAACCTTTTATTCAATCGACACTTTGTTATTTATATACCAGGTGTCCAAGAGCACCCTGGACATAGGAGATTAACATGGGAAAATGGTCAGGAGCCACAAAAATCTGGTAAGGTGCGTTTATAACCTCATTCAATGTCTCTACTAAACTTATTTACTTTCTAGCAAAATTCTTTAAAAAAACACTGGTTTTGCTTGCAAATATTTAATGAGGATGACCGAATCACCTATCCTAAGTCTCTTCATAACACTAACAAGTAGTAGGAAGGCCTGCAGATGTTTGAAGATAAGTTGCTTTACTATACAGGCACCGCAAAAGAGGGTAAATACTTCCCTCAAAAGTGGTGAAATTTACTGACCTATGTGACTGATAGTTTTATTGTATCCTTCTGTTTTGTAGTGTTATCAACACACCATAGTGTTTAAGTGGTTTTACATTGTATGATGTTAATAAAAAGGCATTTTTTATAACTGATTGTCAATGTTTTTTCCTTAACTCTACAGGGTAAGGTACTTATTTAGCTCCATTAGTTAACTTGAACATAATTCACCTACAAGAATACTAGTAAAATGTCTACTAACCAAAAACAGTTTATTTGCAAGTAATGTGTAACTCGAGTTCACATTTGATTAGTAAAGGTATGTCAGTGAAATGGTGTATTGAATTAGAAGCAAGTTGTTTCTCTTTAGAGACTTTCAATCACTATATTTCACCTACCTTTGCTAATTTGGAACTCCACTATATCCTTTTCACTTGAAAAAAATGTATACTGTACCTTAAATTGTGAATAAATAATTAATACAAACGTTCAGTGTACAAAGTTTTATTTGGAACAATTGAGGGTGTGGAAAAAAGAACACAATTATAATGTTAATAAACCTAGAATAGAACAGTTCATGTAGGTAGCTCAAATTGAAAAGTTGGTTTTTCGACAGTACCTACCCATATACAAAAACTTTTGTCACCTGACTGATAATTTGACTGTGTAAGTCCCTTCTGTTCCTAGAAGGGGTTTCTCAGAGGTTTTATAGCCAGTTTAAGATTCTTCACATTTCAGTCAGATCAAATTTTGAGATGATAGTCCATGAAGTTAAGCACATTGAAGCTAAATCACACCACTTTTGAAGGAAGTATTTGGCCCCTTTGGTGTTGTCCCTGTACAGTAGGAAACTTATCTTCAAAGATCTGGCTTCATTGTCCACTGTTTTCATCACTTTACATCGTTTGGTAGTGTTATGAAGAGACTTAGGATAGGTGATTCGGTCATCCTCATTAAATATTTGGAAGCAAAACCAGTGTTTTCTTGCTACAAAGTAAATAAGTTGAGTAGAGACATTAAATGAGGTTATAAACGCAACTTACCAGATTTTTGGGCTGTGGCTACTGATAAAGTGTTTTTATCACGATTTATTTGTATTTTCTTCGCATTATGTGGGTAGTAACTCAAAAATATTACTAAATAAACTTGTTTTGATAACAGAATAACTGACACTGACAGCGATTTGTTATGATTTTGAAATGTTGGTAGCACTACCGGATATACAGGTGTGGTAAATCCAAAACCGACCTTAGGAAAATCGTGTAACGGACAGAGACACATAAATGATTGAATGCGCGTGACAAAGACAGAACACCTCCAAAAATTTTAAGTAGGCCAAGAGTTGTCAAATTGACTGATTTTAACGACTGGATTTGAGGTTAGATTTTAATCGCAGATGACAGATGAAATATTACTACAATAGGGAGGTCTCGCAACGCTACAGCAATTCGACTGCTAAATGAAACATAAGTAATTTCATTCAAATCGTTAAACAAATTTGACAGAAATCGGACTAAATACAGCTCACACTTACCGACTATAATAAATTAGAAATAATCCAACAACAAAATTAATTTTTTCGACGCTATTGGATACTTGGCGTTTGGCAACAGCGCGCTGGAAATATGGCCTACTTGATATTTTTTTCGTGTTTTCTGTCTTTGTCCCACGCATTTAATTATCTACGTTTCTCTGTCCGTAACACGGTTTTTCTATGGTCGGTTTTGGATTTACCACACCTGTATATGACCCACTTGAACCACCATTGGCCACAAGTCAGAAAACGTCATAGTCACGTGAGCATTCAACCAATGAAACTATACCGAGTAACGGACTGTCAAATTGGCAATCACTGAACAAACATTTAATTTATTTTTTCACAGCCTCTAAACTGTCTCGACTGAAAGCCTTCTTTGCCATCAAAGAGGTGCGTTTCGTCTTGGTTTTGACACTTCTGCGGCCTATACTTGAAGCAACCGATTTCTGAGTACTTTTGGAGATCCGCCCCGATGCTTCCGAGCTTTGACTGGCTTTCCGGTTGTTGGCTTCCTCGAAACTGGTTCGTTTCGGTATTGACGCCAAACTGGATGTTTTACTTATTTTGAACGAAACGTCACTACTGTCCAGTTTACGGTCCTTGCGCATTCGCTCCAGTTTTCGTGACGTGTTGAAACTCACCTGACTTCTGAACTCGTTTGAATTGTGGGTTAGAAACGATGACGTAGTGGATTTTTGTTGTTTCGACGACGTACTTTCCAGTGGACCGCAAAACTCCATACCTTTGTTGACAGTTTTCATTTCCTCTCGATATGACAGGTAATCGCGTTTGTACAGTTTGAGCAATTCTCGTTTTGCGTGCTCCGCTTTCGGTTTGATTACTCTGAAGTTTGCTGCATTGATCGACTTGACCTGGACCGGCACTTTTGCATAATCGGGATGATTGCGGATCTTGTCGAAAAACAACGATTCGTATTTTAGGTTTAGGCAAAAAGCGTTCTCCCAGCTACCCTCCTTGAAGAAAAAATCTCATTATTTGTCCCTGTTTTTTAAGTGCTAAACCACTACCTTATAGTAGTTAAGGAACTGTTTGTACATGTTTAAACCTGATTTGTAGTAGAGTTTGGTTGTGATGGTTGGATTCATTTCCATTCGACCTGAATACTCTACCAGTGCTTTCAGTCGATTTTCTGGACTAAGTTCGCAAGAACTACGCAGGTTCAACATTGCTGCGACACTTAAATAAATTTTGACAGTGACAGTTATAACCAATTTGACAGCCTTCAACAAAACAAAATTAACGGTCAAGCTAGCAATGAATAAACATGGTCTAATATCTTGTATCGGTGTAAATGCGGCTTGTTTACACGGAATTGATTGAACCGACATACAAACTGCCAGCAGGACATGCCCCGCTCTAAAGAGCGTCATAATGTAACTTTATGACATGGTTTCAGCGCAGCGGGCGACCATTCTAATGTCGTTTCCACTGACATATTCAGCCTCATTAGTCGAATCTTTATCGTCGTTACGATCTCATAATCGGAAATCGAACGTTTTGATTTACGATCCTGTTAATATGCTGATTTACCAAAAAAAAATTACTGACGATGGCTTAATTCCCGGTATATTCTAATAATTACTCAACAAAATGACAGTTGACCTAACCTAGCATAAATGAAATAGCGCCATTTTTCTGCTTCTTTTTATTTACTGACGAAATCCACAATCTAACCAAACAAAAAAATACCTTTACTACCGCGTTAATATTAACGAGCTGACAAATGATACGAAACGAATAATCGAACAGAATGATTGAACACCCTTATCGATAATTGTTTTGTTTCGATCGCATGTTTGGCGCCGGTATTTTTTCAAAAATATCGCGTGACCTTACGAGAAAATCAATTAAAAAGTCGCCGTATATCAATAAATGGACACCTTTATAAATCAATTACAATAAATAAGGATCGCCGTTTAATTTCTCGTGTTCGTACGCCATTAAATATTATCGAATCGGTTCCAGTACTTGACAGTTGGTCCTGTCACATCCCTACTTTTTAGACAGTCAAGGCTATACATGCCCTTTAGTCAGTAATTTACTTTCCCCACCTTCCTTAATCAGGCAGGTGTTAATGGTTGCGACAAAAAGTTAAGCTGCTTATTCAAAAATGATAATTTTCACCGTATTTAACGGATTTGCATTTGTAATGAGTGGAATTAAGAGATTTGTAATTCCCAGATATATTACTCTTACTAGCATCTAATATATCAATAATTTATAAGTTAAAGGTAAACAGAGTAAAATTAATGATATCGACTGTAGTAATTATTTGAATCGGCCCAGCTCTAATAAACTCTGATCGATCAACGTCAAACTGGTCAAACAGCCCCAGCTCTAGTGGCTTCTGTCATTTTTGACATTAACATAGTGCTGTCTTTTTCTAACACATTGCTACTACACTTCTTCTTAGTAGGCTGTGAAGTCAGTAAAACAGTATGGCGGGCGCGTTCTTTCAAATTGGGACTTCGTTTCATGTTTTGGGCCCCAAAATCACTGATTTCGGGTTAAATTGGTAGTGGAAAGTGTTTTAGTAATGTCCGGGGGTGTTAAAACTTCATTTTCTTGGGTTCCAGCCGGAAACCTGGCAGCTTCGAGATGTTGCCGTTTGGTTTACAAGGGTGGTCCTCGTTTATTCAATTTCACGGTGAAAACTTGGTTCCGGTACCAAAAACGTTCATTAATGTGCCACGTTTAGTGCTTTGGCGTTAATGTGCGTATATCCCGGCAAAAAGTGATTGGAAATTTGGCAGTCTGGACCGGTCATGGATATGGCGATTATTTAAGGTGAGCACCGAAAATCATCATCTCAGCTATTTAATTATTGATTGATTGGAATAATTTGTCTGAATTAAATGAAATTAAGATGGTAAGTGCAATGACCAATCAAAAATTACAACAGAGCTGCGTCATGTACGTCACTTCTGTCATCCGGGCGCTGTCACTTTAAACCAACAAACTAAAGGTGTGTTCACATGTATTTTTCTTAATTTACATAAATTTGTTGGCCGGGCCCATTAAGGTCGACGAGAGTGCAAGAATTATCGTTTTCACTGATTTTTATCTTGAGCTGAGCTTTATTTTCGCTATTCCATACGAACAACCGTATTTATTGAGGTGGGCTTTACACTATAACCATTATTCCGCGACTGGGTGATCGTTTAAGGTTCATCTACGTTGCCTTGACAAACAGAAGTCGTTCTTTTAATCCTATTAGCTTTTATGAATATGGAAAACAGATGAATCTGACCTGAAACATTTTCTGACCATTAAAATAACGCAAAGTCCTCTGAGTAAGTTATGGACGCTCCCGTCAACCACGAGGATTATCATGTTATACCATTTTAATCCCCGACAGGTCATAAAGTACGGTTTTAACCAACATAAACAAGTCTTTAGCCAGCGGGTGGATCATTCAAAACCACTCGGTTAAAGGCCACCAATCCGAACGATAATATATAGACCCAGTCTTGGAAACGTCATAATTCTACCCCTGTCTGAACCATAAACGTTCTCTTTCTAACACTCAGACAGAATACGCCAACCGTTCACTTATTCGGTTATTAACCAATCAAAATTTCTTTTTGTACAGCACTTCCCACTCCTATTAACCAATTAGAACTCACGTGAACACGTTAGTGACAGTTGCAACGTGTTTCTAGAACACTATTTATTGAGATTGTCACGTGACAACAGTTAAAATAACGGTCACGTAACTTGAAATCACATTTTGTCTCTACTAAAGCAAGAAAATTGTATTTTGCTGTTTAAACCGTGATTATCGCAACACCTGGTCAATTTTGACAGTTTTGACTTTAGTGACAGTGCCTACGTATCTCTAGAACAGTATTTATTAAGGTTGTCACGTGACAACAGTCAAAATAACGGTCACTGAAATTGAAAAGACGTTTTGTCTCTAGTATTGCAAGGGAATGGTACTTTGTTTTTTAAACTGTGATTTTTGCAGCATTTGAGCACAGTTTGACTGGTTTGACGTTGTTGACAAGTGTCACGTGTTTCTCGATTACGATTTGCTCACATTGTCACGTAACAGCCACTCGAGGAGCTAAAAAACGAATATTGTTTTCTACACTGCCAGATAAACGGACTCTGCTTAGTCTCTTTGAGCTTTCCCGAGCAAAATTTGACAGTTTTGACGTTAGTGACAGTGCTCACGTGCTTTTAAGACACAGTCACGTGACAGCTGTCATCAAACCAATTCGAATACTTCAAGAAAACTGTTTCAATATCCTGATTTTTGTAGCTCCTGCGCCAAGTTTAACAACTACGGGTTCTCTGAGCTTTTCCAAGCAAAATTTGACAGTTTTGACGTTAGTGACAGTGGTCACGTGCTTCTAGGACACAGTCACGTGACAGCTGTCATTAAATCAATTCGAATACTTCAAGAAAACGGTTTCAAATCCTGACATTTGTAGCTCCTGTGCCAATTTTAACAATTACGGGTTTCCTGAGCATTTCCGAGCAAAATTTGACAGTTTTTACGTTAGTGACAGTGGTCACGTGCTTCTAGGACACAGTCACGTGACAGCTGTCATTAAATCAATTCGAATACTTCAAGAAAACTGTTTCAAATCCTGATTTTTGTAGCTGCTGCGCCAAGTTTAACAACTACGGGTTCCCTGAGCTTTTCCGAGCTAAATTTGACAGTTTGTACGTTAGTGACAGTGGTCACGTGCTTTTAAGATACAGTCACGTGACAGCTGTCATCAAACCAATTCTAATACTTCAAGAAAACGGTATCAAATCCTGATTTTTGTAGTTTCTGCGCAAAGTTTAACAACTACGGTTTCCTTGAGCTTCCCCAAGCAAAATTTGACAGTTTTGACATTAGTGACAGTGCTCACGTGCTTCTAAGACACAGTCACGTGACAGCTGTCATCAAACCAATTCGAATACTTCAAGAAAACTGTTTCAAATCCTGATTTTTGTAGCTGCTGCGCCAAGTTTAACAACTACGGTTTCCCTGAGCTTTTCCAAGCAAAATTTGACAGTTTTGACGTTAGTGACAGTGGTCACGTGCTTCTAGGACACCATTCAGCTAGTTCACTGTCACGTGACAGCTGTCATCAAACTAATTTGAATGCTTCGAGAAAACTGTTTCAAATCGTGATTCTTGCAACTCCTGCGCAAAGTTTAACAACTAATACGGCTTCCTTGAGCTTTCCCGATCAAAATTTGACAGTTTTGACGTTAGTGACAGTGGTCACGTGACACTACTTAATCTAGACAGTTACGTGAAAACAAAAATGTGGCCGAATGTGTTCCTTTTGAACTGGCGCCACGAAGAAAACCGAGTAAGGAAATAAAAAAGAACGGAATGATTGGGAATGGAGGAATTGCGGTGACATTACGCACGTCCCTAAGTTAATTAGGCAGCGGCCAGATTTACGGCTGATCCACCGATATGCCTTTATTGGGACGAAGACGAAATACAATGGGAGAATGGGAAAGACCCGTTGCTCCGTTTGTACCATTTTACTTAAAAAAGAAGAACTTACGATATTGTCAAAATTGGTTTGAAAAAAAAAGAAGAAGAATTGTAATTAATGAGATGAGAACATATTGCAATTCACTGCGCCCTCTATAAGGTTATCAGATAATTACTAAAAGCCACAGTCTCACTGCGTGCTATTTACTTGACAGTGTAGACAAAGTGAAAAGCAGCAAAAAAAGGATTTTAATAATTATAACAGTGTAATTCTATATGTTGAAACAGGCCGGGTCGCAAATATGTGGGCCGATTAAAGTTATTGTATACCCACAACCGCAACTTATTATAACAAATTTATATCTGATAGCAACTGATAGGCCCGCTTGATATGCCTTATTTGTAAACAATGAGAAACCGAGAGAAAGACACGCTCGAATGTGACCGGAATAAATGAAGACAAAACGGCAGCATCTCTTGGCTGGCTTCTTTGATTGAAGAACGCTATTTTTCCTCTTTCTAACCGAAGAATTGCTTTAAAGCAGAAAACTGCGCCGTAATAATACACCGTGCAACGTTGCGGGCACGTAACATAAAATGGTCGTTTAATTAATGAAGATAAAGATTTATTGCGCGTGCGGCAATAAATAATGGTAGCTGGAAAAGGCAAATTCACCCACACCAAGCGCAATTCATAATATTGAAAATATGGATGACGCTAATTAATGAAGTCCCGCGCTTAATTTACTGCCGCGTGCGAACATCTTCAGAATTTCATCTTCTTCATAAATCATGCAAGTTTTAACCAGTACCCGTATGTACCAACAGTTTTCCATTTTGTGGCCAAAGTGATTGGCAATCATTAAAATTGACATTTCACACGTCACAACTGTCAAAAAACCAACTCATAAAACTATAAAAGCATTGAAAATATGATTTACATTGATTCTTGTGGTTTTAACCGGTTTTGTAATTTTGTAGCCTCATGGAGTGATATTTGACAGAAAAAAGAAGAGCGCGTTCTAGTGTCACGTGACAACTGTCACAAAACGTCAAAACTGTCAAGGAGTCCAAGTACCTTTGCAGTGTTGAAGACAATTGCGGTTGACTGATTGACTGTGGTCACGTTCCAACTGTCAACTGTCACTAACGTCAAAACTGTCAAAACTTTAAAAGTTCAGCGTAATTTCAGTTTTTAAGTTACAAGCTTCATTTTTTCACACAATACAGCCCAAAGTGTCTAGAATATTGTATAAAATTTTCATAATTTTCCCTACTTAGTGTGTTGTCGAAAAAATCGCTTTTAATACCTACATACCGACTACAACGACATGTCCAAACGACGATGGATTTTCGATTCCGCTGCAATTCCATCTGTGATGTCTGAATTGGTATTTGCATTCGTCGGTAGCCATTCGAATCCCGTCTCCAATGGCCACCATTGCGTCTACGGAAAAAAGACACAAAAATTGGGTTGATTCAGGCAAAAAAAAACCTAAAAATCAGTTACCTGGTGAAGATCTGCACATTTCTCTCTGTTTAGCTGTCAATCCCGGTATCCTAGAGCAGAAAACCTCCGCACCCAAATTGAACACTCCGTATACTATCCTGAAAGAAAAACCGAAGAATTAATTGCCATAGCCCATCCAGTTTATATTCGTGCTCAATGTCACGTCCACTGAAAGTCCCAGACGACCGCTGTCAAGTTTGACGTTTCTGGCTGGCAGATTTAGTTGAAAAGGAATTTGTCACGTGACCAAACATTCACGTGAAAAAAAATTAGTAAATTAGTTTAAATTAACACTCAAAATGTGACGTAAAGTGTCATTTTTAAGGGTGCTAGAAAACTGTCAAAAATACCCTATTTTCAAGGTCAGTGACAGCAAAACGGACACCAGATTCGTGTTCTCCATACTAAAATTAGTTAAAATGGCCACTTTGATACGTGCTAAATCCAATATGGCGGCGGTCAGTATATTAAGCCAGGAAAAACCTTCGGTGCATTGTCCGAAAAAATCGCGAATAACTCGATTATTTGGAACAATCCGTATAGACACATCAGATGATCGTAGGTAGCTAACGGATGGGGCTATCACGTGACGTTGACAGGACCAGGCTAAGTTGTACCGTTTGGCAGCTAGGGGGCGTCAAACTTGATTACTTATTTTCCGAGCTATTTTCGGAGATAGCAGTGTGAAATTTTTACCATTATGCTCCTCAAAGTATAACATTTTTTAGTAAGGCAGTTGAAGATGATTTTAAAGTTTTTACTACTACGAAGGGTACTTTATTAGGTAATCTTCTGGTGGCGGTCGTAAAGTTCGAGCCAATAAAATTGCAAAAACCATTTAACGACGTTTTAATGCGACTGACTGCTTAAAACTAATTTGAAATCTTGACCGTCTAATTTTTTGTCTGCAAATTGGTGTTACTGCTGCACACTGGGATTGGTCGAAAAAAGCACAGTTTTCAGCTTTTTTTAACCAACCAACTTTTTTTAATACAACGTAATTGAACAAACTGTCAAGTGACGTCAAGCTCTATACAGAATTTATTATTCACTAGTTTGGCTCTAATAAATGCACCTTCATTAGTTAAGAAGCATCCATAGTGACGTCATCAGTAAAAATTACGTCGTTGTATCATAAAACTTTATACAGCGCCAACTCGAATAAATGGCCCAAACGCACGGTTTCGGCGTTTTAAGGTTAAAGTTTTTCCTACCTTAAAATACACGAAAAAACGCTAAAAAGTATGAAACTACCTGGGAATTGTTCACCTTAACATCCTGGAAATAGGTTTCACGCATTTTTAGCCGTACAAATATGTAAAAAAGTACAACTTTTAAGCCAGCTTTTGGTGTGTGTAGAAACGCCAACTTTTCACATCATGTTTCCTGGATTAATTAGGGCGCTGGCCCCAAACCACTTGCACTGACATGACCGGGACACTCTAACGAACACTTTAACGTACTGTTCCTTACCGAAAACGCAATTTTACCGGCTTTTTTTGAGTAAAATTGACGACAAAAAGGTTAGGCTACGCGCACCCTCTCTGTTTACGTTTGACACAAACAAGTAGGCCTTGCTAGGGCTGGGCTATCCGGACGCAATCGATCTGTTTTGTTGGTTAACCGAGTGTCTCTGACCGAGTGAAATGAATCCAATGGGCCAGAGACCTCTGAAACATTCTAATAGACATTTTAAAGTACCAGAGGGTTCTAATAGCGATTAGAATGTGCCAGAAGATTCTGAAATCATTTAAGAGTCTTCTAAAGTTACCAGAAGTCTAGCAGACATTTTAAATTTGCCAGAGCCCCTGAAACATTCTAGTAGACATCTCAAAGAATCAGAAGGTTTTAATAGTGATTAGAATGTGACAGAAGCCTCTAAAACCTTTTAAAAGTCTTCTAAAGTTGCTATAGGGCTCTGAAACATTCTAATGGTCATCTCAAACTGTCAGAAGATTCTAATAGTGATTATAATATGCCAGAAGCCTCTGAAACCTTCCAAGAATTTTCTAAACGTGCCATTTTGACTTTAGATTCTGGCATTTTGCTAATTTAAACTATGTTGTCAAATCAAAATTAACTGAGCTACAATATCGACAATCTCTGAATAGTCAAAGCGCCCATTCCTAGTTGTTGTGGCGGCCATATTTGTTGTTGTTCGAGAAGTCTTGTTTGTTTGTTTGTTTGTACAGTAAACGGTCCAGTAAACTCGATTGTGACCTCTTTGTCGCTCTCATCATCAATAAGGTGATCCGGATCACGTTCAGACACGTGACAGATGACTTTTGGTGTTTTGACAGTTGATCCGTATATAGAATCACAGCCATCTTGGCTCTCGCTCTACATATCGCGTGCGCCACTGTCGTATAAATTGATATCTCCTTTATACGAAGTTAAGTAGTGATAAAATCAAATCGAATTTACATAAACGTATCAGGTGTGTAAATATATAAGAACTGGGAGCCTGCATAAATCAAAACGGGCTGTCTGACGTATTTATTTCATTTCGTTTATAAAAGAGGAATCAGAGCGACAGTCGAGATAAAATTTGCGATCGTTATAGAGTAATTAAGGTTTATCGGGGAAAAAAAATGAATCATTATTCAAATTCCGTCCAGAGGAACGGCAAAACGTAAACACACCGACAAAATGTAAAACGATAATTTACACGCTACCTAACCTAAAAAATTTACATATTCAGTATAGCCAAAGAGCTAGGATTATAACGAGCCTCAAATTGCCCATTAAAATAGTTCAAACCCAATAATCTGAACTATAATGGCATAATATAAATGGCCGCCAATTACTGCCTGAAACTTTAGCGATATATTTATGGGCCTATTCTCTTTCCGAGATATTTTATAGACATTTTCAGGATCACTTTGGTATGTCGGCGTCCTTTTTGTCTCTACTCTGTCAATACGTCGATTATTCGTTTATTTCACCGTAATTCTCGAATGACAGATGACTGTTAGTGACAGACAATCAGTCTAGTTAGTTAAATTCATTATGTTTACTGGTACTCGCTTTCCTCCATATTATTCTTGTTCCCAAAATGGAGGAAAGCGAGTATTCCAGCTGTGTTTCCAACTCTGCAACTGAAATGAAATATTGATTGATTAATTTTAGAAAAAATGATCACATTTCCAAAATTTGGTCATTAATATGTTCAGTTTGGAATTTAACATTAAAATTTCAATAAGAATGTTTTGAAGTTTCAGTATGTTTATAAAGCTTTCACAAACTTTTTTAATGGTTCAGAAGTTTCTAAAACTTTCGGAAAGGTTCTAATTACTTTCAAAAGGTTCTAGATCGTCGTACAATCTTCTGAAAGATTTCAGAAAGTTCCATGTCTCCATTTCTCATAAATCCCCATTTCCAAATGAACAAGTGACTGCACCAAAACGAAGTTTATAGTTTGAATTAAAAATTTTAAAATTACACCACAAATTCAGTTTTGAAATTCAAAATTTACAAGTTACAGAGCGTTTCTAGAACAATCTAAAACTTCACAAACGGTTTCACAAAAAAACAGTTTAGTGTACATTGTCACTTTTTTCCATGTAACCCCTGAAGATGGTTGTGATTGGTAAAAAAAAAGCAACCTTCAGCTTGCTTCTATTTTTTTGACCAATCACAATACACTACCCACTGTCGTGACGTTTACGCAAATGTCTAGATGGCGTAAGATTGAATTACAGTGTAAATAATGACAGAAGGAAAATTAATCGCGCTAATTAAAAGGAACATTTCAATTGTCCAATTATAAAATAAATAATTGAATTGTTTCAGTTAATTTACGAGTTGATGAATAACGCCCGAGGCCAACCCCATCAATTTTCCTTGAAATTTTCATAAAACAAGAATTACACCGAAGCCATAAATAAACAAATGACAGTGATTTTAACCTTTCGTTTGATTGGTTCAGCTGGTACAGTGTTGCAAAGTTACTTCTTTTACTCATAAACGCACTGCTCGACTGTCATTTTTCTTTCCAAATAGGCGGTTTTAAAAGAATGCTAAAGCGGCCAGCATTGGTCGTGAGTAATATGGGCAAGTGGGACTTTTTTAACGATTCAATCTATTGTTAACACCCATCTGCGCATTAGAAAAACGTGCGTAATCTGATTTATTGCTCATTTAAATGCCGGTTATTATTTAAAATCACGCCCGTCTGTTTGCGCCTTTTAAGATGGCAACCGACGATAATGCACAATATAATAATTAATTACACTTTGTATTTTTAATCTGCAACCTATTACAAAACCGAATTACTTTACTACAGGGTGATGGGAGTTAGTTTTAGAGCTCCTTGTTTTGTTTTTGACAGAGAGTGTCTGGGAATGTCAAAGGTGCCTGGATGGTAAATACAACTCGGATTGCAGGCAGCTCCCTCTGTCTGTACTTTGTTAAGCCCTTATTGAACCACTGAATAACTGACTGGTTAACTGGAACTGGCACGCCACTACCAAGTCTATATTACATAATTTATTAAACTGACAAGTAGAGTGTAATTGTTTATAAAAATTGCACGCTTAATGGTCTACAAGGTTTTAATATTCATAAATCATTAATTTAATAGAGAACCGTGTCCCGTGTAATTACAGTTGACAATACTATTATAGTATAATTAATTTCGCATCGAAAGTATGTGATATATACGGTGATTTTTTCCTTTAATGGGTGTGCCTAATTGTCTCAGTCACGTGGGCAAAATGTCAGTTACTGTTTCTTTCTAAATCGGAAGCAATTTTACTAACTGTCCTAGTTGGACGTAATTTGACGGTTAGCCAAACAAAACTATAATAGTGTCAAATTACGTCAGCCAGGAGACTAAACAAAATTCTTGTGGTTAGTGGTTATCTCGAGGTGACCCTTAAAAGTGGTTCTCACTTTAACATTATCAGTATCTGGCCCCCAAAAAGCCCTCTTATGTAATTTAAGGTATTTTTAGTTAAGTAGGTCTCAGGTGTCATTAACGATTTATTTACTGGTCGGGTGGTTATCTGACAAACCTTTGTAAGGTTTTTGGGAAAAGGGCACAATATAGTCGAGTGTAAATGGGGGCCTTAATTGACATTCAGAAGAGATATATTGTTGGGCTGTTAATTAGTGTGAAAACGGCTTTTTTCTTGCATCTAATGTGGCTAAAATGATTGACGATTCCAGATCATTATTTTCAAGACTTGTTAGCGCACTTGACTGTTGTTTGCAGTTTCCACTTCAATCCGATTGAAATCTGTTGAAGAGTGTGGGTATGAGCAGTGCCGTTTTGCTTCGGCTCGGACATTTTGACTTACTAACTACCGATTTCATTTAGATAACTTTTTACATGAGCTTCTCGACTTGGACGCCACTTTATACACGCCCATGTAAGCGCATTTTTAATGAATGACCTCTCAAAACGTTTAATAGATTCATTTTCAGTACGATCGGATGCTGATAATCACCGCAAAACTGTTCCTCGTTAAGTTAATCTTAATTAGAACAGCAACTTCATTTAGTAAGTGACTAATCACTGAATTAGGGAATAAAAACTAAGTTCAGTTACTGAACTAAACGTACACAATGGTCACGTGACCATTGTCACTTTTAGGTCTGCTCGGAATAACCGAACACAACTATAGAAATGTCAAAGAGTTGCAAACGTCAAATGTCTTTGACATGGCACACCGCCCTCTATACTAGAAAGCCTAAAATGTCACTTTTAATGGCGGCGTTAGCGGTTTTCATTTTATACACAAACGTATGCAGATGCAGTAAAAAATATGTTTTTTTTTTTTTAATTGTTTCGTGTAGTTGATTGCAAGTTATAAGTGAAAAATCAAAAAAGGGTTAATTCCTGATCTAGATATGTATAGATAGAGCGTTTTATGCACATTCAAGTCCAGCCTAAGCAAATTGGTTAGAACATTTTTGTTCTGGAAAGTACAACACACAGCAAAATAGTTTGTTTAAACACTGCTCAATGTAAGAAAATCTGTAAATTCTTGAAACTAGGTAAACAAAACTGGTAAATGGTTCTTATTTTATTACCAAGAACATTCATTCAAAACTATTTTTGTTGCTCTCACAATAAAGGATGCTTTAAAATGTAACTTACATACCTGTGACATAGTGTAACTTACATTTACTGTACTATAAAGCACTTGTACTTACCATTGAGTATAGTGTTGGAGTTAAATCATTCCACTTTAAAGTGTTCAATCACTGTTGAGTTAGAAACGGTTTTTTGTAAAGTAAAAGAGGCTTTTTCCTGAATTGCTGTTACAATGTGGCTTGAAAAACGTATGAACGGCAGCAAACCAAAATAACTTACGCAAATAACCTCAAGTTTTGATTTTAAACCGTAAAAATTCATCTAATCCTCAAAAAACTCAATTTCCACAATACAAACAAACGCAAACTGTCACCACTATTTCCGCCATATTGGAATTTTTGACAAGCACCTTCTAGGCTTTCTAGTATAGTAGGCGGTGCATGGCACCCTTAAGAAATTATATTTTGACAAATGACACTTTACGTCACATTTCTGCTATTAACCTAAACTAACAAAGGCAGTTGAAGAAAATTTTCAAAATTCCAAAATTAATTCAAAAAAAGTGTTATTACCCCCTTTAGAATTTTTTTTTGCTCTACACCACTGAAAAGAGCAGTCCAAGGGGATTCATTTGAATGGTTAAACCTCTCTGAATTCCCAAGAATAACCTAGATACAGGGTGTTTAAGTTTTGAACTAATTTTCGGTAAAAAGTGCATCAAAGTGGTTTTTGGAAAATATCTCGTAAAAGGTTAGATTTACATAAAAACTGCAAGAGTGCAAAATTGTTCCTAATGACCCACTAAACCAAAACCGTGTAAAATCTTCCGTATTTTCAGCAGTTTAAAAGCTTCAATTCTAGAACTTGAACTCAAAAAAAGTAAAACATTTTGCATCTCTAAAAGAGTGCTTTTTTTAAATCTTTTTGACAGATTTTTATGCTTTTTTGAGAAAAATAATTTCCGTACTCTATTAATAACTATACAAGGTTGCCAGAAAAACAATATCGATGGGTGGTCCCAGCTCGTGGATACCAGGAAAATAATTTAGCCGCTAATAGTACAGTCGGCACTCTGGTTTAATATGCAGTAAGTTTTTACTGAATAGAAAGCGTGTAATTAACTATTTAAGAAACGAAGGAGTGCGTTCCGTAACATTTCTGACAAACGAGAGCGATAAGCATATTAATTGCCCGTTTAATTATCTTTTAAGAGCGCAGTCTCCACCCCAAAAACCGAGACGAGTGGATAAACGGTTTTACCTGAATAAATTACGGGGTGCGTTCATTTCAAATTGTGGAGTAGCTCAGCTCGCACGCATTAGAAAAGTCTGAGTGACGTTTATTTGACAGATTGTTGTCGTCCGTGTTGACGTTTTGACAGGGTTGCCAGATTAACAGAATTTTTCCAAAAAATAGGGGATGTATTTATTATTCTTTAGGAAAAATATTTACTAGCGGAGTTTACAGGGAATTTTAGGTCTGACACTTTTTACTTTCAGGAAAAATCCTGATTTTCGTAAAACTTGAATAACCAAACAAAAAAAGCCAGAAAACCCACTCAACTAACTAGAAACACAATTTGGGTATTTGAGCAGTTACGGGCCTGAAGTTTTCACTGAATGTACTAAATTGAACCTAAAAACCAGGGGTGCACTGGAGAAATTCCACAAAAAAATCCTGTTTTTTGTAAAATTGGAATATCCAAACAGAAAAAGGCAGAAAATCTACTCAACTAACTTGAAACACAATTTGGGCAGTTACGGGCCTAAACCAGGGCTGTACTGTAAAATTTTCTTCCAACAATTTGAGTTTATAAGAAACGCACTATAACCTCAAAATCTGTAGAAAGTGGTATATTAAAGATTTGTAGTTTTGGGTGCACACGACAGGATTTTGGGCCGGCTTTCTCAGTTATTAGTGTTTTGTCCATAAAATTTGTTCTTCACAGAAAAAAGTAAAAGTTTTGGGCTACATTTTGACGTTGGAACGAACCTTCTAACTGTCACAGGAACCAAGATAGGACCTGTCAAATTGTGACATCTTAAATCAGGTTGTTTAGTTGCACTGCACTATTTCCGTTCAAATATCTCGGTTATTTGTAATTTTTGAAAGAAAATTGTATTCAGGAAATACAAAGCCAAAATTACGAGCTACATTTTCACGTTTGTACGAACTTTCTAGCTGTCATAATAACCAAATTAGCACGTGTCAAAGCTGTCATCTGAAATTTTGGGTTTTTTAGTTCGACTTGGGAAATTGAGTCGACGAATCTGGTTTTGGTGTTTGTGCAATTATTTCGTTGAAAAATATCTCATTTGTCTGGTTTTTTTCTAATAAACGTGTCTACAAGAAGCGCCCCGTCGAATTAAGACAGCGGGAGGGCTTTTGGACGGTTTCGCGGATCGTAGAGTGAAAAAAGACTCGTGGGCCCCAACCCACCGGGGGGTTCTTGTCACCGGAGGGTAAAAATATCCTGACCGAAGACCACCAGCACCGGGGCTGTCATCGAATCGATTTTATGGCATTGTAGAGGTTCGGCTGTTGCGAAAAACGTTTTTTACACACTTTCAGTGATATTGATGATGACATTTCAGACATAACACGTCTGTAAAATTGTTTGAGTCTTTTTTGGTTAAGTGGCAACGCTGCGTTTGACGGCACCGTGACGCGACAGCACAAAAATTTCAATCTTACGCCATCTACATTTGCATAAATCTCATGACAGTGGGTAGTTTATTGTGATTGGTCAAAAAGCTAAAAGTTGCTTTTTTTGACCAATCATAACCTTCTTTAGGGGTTACAAGGAAAAAAGTGACAGGGTGCACTAAACTGCTTTTTTTAAACTAACCTCATTTTGACTGAGCGTAGCAGTTCGACAACATTGCTACAATTGACTTATAAATTGGGGAAATAATCAGTTAAGCAACATTTCAAAAAGTTATTATACAGTCAGGGAGAAAAGCGGTGTGAAACACAGTTTGAAAGAACAGTCAAAGACAAATTCGCTTGTCAAATCCACTTGGAGTGAGAAAATGACAGTTTTAAGCACATTTTTGCAATCCTCATTAAATTTCCTATCTAATAACCTCAAAAAAAAGTACAAAATTTCGTACAGTCAGGGAGAAAAGCGGTGTCAAAGTTTGAACTACCCGAAACCCAGTTTGAAAGAACAGTCAGCGACAAAATCACCCACATAATGGCAATGTTATTAAAAACCACCGTTTAACGGTAAACCTGGCAACATTGATTTGGGGGTTATGTTTAATTATTGCATATACACTGTTTGCAGTGTGAAAATTGGATTTTGGAATGGCCACAGGCCTTAATCAATTTTCGAAATGTATGCGTGGTTGCATACACTAGTTTTTGACAGACTTCAGTGAAATAGGAATGTTTTCTCGTTGAATAAGTTGGAAAACACCAGACATAACCGGAGAAAAAGTGTCGCAAAACTTGAATTGGCTTCGGACAACTGGTTTCGCGATTATTTAAAGAATGCTTCCCTGTCTCGAACGCGTATCTTATGCAAGAATGAAGTTCGATTTTTTTTCTCTCTTTTTTTCAGTCCAAGGCCTGTTCTGATTGGACCTTATATTTTCTTTTTTTCTCTAAAATCATCGGACGTTTCAATTCCGCTTAATATATTATTTACCCCAGTAATATAATGATTCCCAAACGAACGTAAATAACATCTAGCACAGCTAGAGATCGAATTTTTTTAATCACAGTCGGCCACTCCCCGTTGCGCAGTTACTAATCATTCAGCTCAGAATCCTCTTTCCGTTCCCGAGATACTTTAATTTATCGTTCTGAGATGACTTAAACAAATAATATTCACGTTAAAGCTGTAAAATCTCACTTGACCACTTTTTAAATATTAGAAAGCACGTCACTAGCAAAAAGCCTACTAGATTTAGGTCAATAAGGTCTAGCAATCCGTATTATTATACAACAGGAAATCCCCTTATAGTGTATTGACGCGTTTCAAGCAAATTTGGACATTAAAGGAAAAATTTCAAACGTTGATTCGACAATTAACCGAAAATGTTAATTAAATGTCCGATTATAAAATTGTTCACACCTCGGAGAAATTTTGTGTTATCAGTGGCAGCTTAATAGACGCCATTAATTATCGCTTGGGCGTTAATTTTTACATAATAGACGCGTCACTTTTACATATAAACGTCATTTGATTTTGTTTGTCGGTAGCTTTTAACGACGATGCTGTAAACACCGTTTACATCACACGCACACGGTTGCATCAACTTTTTTTTTTAATCAAGACAATTGCGGCAACGTTGCATTTTATCCTGTCATTGAAGTCTTATGCCACATACATGGATGATTTACAGTTATTATTAATCTATCAAATATAATGTAATAAAGTAACAATTTAATTAATCTAGATTTATTTTATTGCCATTTTACGATAGTTGTATTAAAAGATTGCGCCCATAAATTGTCGATTTCTAGGGCTGGTGCATTGTATGTAATACACAGACACACACACGTCATTGATTATCACAATTAAATGTTAATTGGTAAAATGACAACGCAGCAACTAACTCCTGGAGGACAAACAAACAACCGAACCTTCTGGAGGACAACTGTTCAGTCACGTGACTTTACATAATACAGTGACATAAACAAATATAATTTCTTTTGAGTGAACTTACTGAATTTGTCGTACTGAAATGAGCAAAAGTACTATCGCGCGTACTTCCCACAGCATCCCGACACTTTCCCAATCACATTCATCAACAATTTAGCCAGAAAAAACATCACGTGAAGACGTTTACACCTCCATCAACCGTTATCGCGATTAACTAGTTATTGCACAGCTACAGCAACAATACTGACACGGAAATTGTACTCATGGTTTTTGTCCTTTTCAGTGACGCACCGAATTTTTTTTTTTACTTATTTGATATCTCGTTTGGTTGCAAATTCCTAAGATGACAAGGGAGAGACGAAAAGTGTTAAATCAATATTTATTGGGAGCAATTCGGATTAGTGTGGATTTACGACAATCTAAAATAAATCAATATTGCCGTTCCAGTGATAAAATTGTTAATTTTGAAACTAAAATATTAATCCCTTTTAGATAAACCGTTAAGGTTAATGAATATTTGAAATTCGTGATGTGCGTTGGATTTAGCATAATCCAGCGCGGTTGGTTGTTATTTAAGTCAATATTGACTAAAAACCCACTGAATTTGTAACAATAATCATATAACATACTTATCAGTAATAATTGTGCAAACTTACTCCAGCTCTATAGATTTGAATTTGCCCATCCCTAGTTAGGTGACAGCTGACACTGACAACGCGTCAACGTCAAAATCAAAAAAAATAGTGAAATGTCAGATTTGTTTATTTTCGGTAACAATTTTAGCTCAGACAAGTTTGTTTCAGTTTTGTGCTGTGCGGTTAGTGGACAAAAAATCAATTCTCAATCAAAATGGGGGTGTAGTGCTGTGGTTCAATGCGACAAACGTCTAGAAGGCCCCGTTTTCGATAATATGTAAGTACCCTCTGTCGTTTATTACTATTTGTGTGGTGTTGTTAGTTAAAAATTTGCTTTTACCCCAATTTACGCAACTAACTGACTTTTGACAGTTTCCACCGTCAATAAAAATCAAATATTAGGGCTTGCATTTAAAACATAATGGGCCATAAAGTTTTATGGCATCGCAGATTGCAACGTTATTATCAGGCGGGAAAATCCTCGCTCTAGTTTTTCAAACAAAAATCGGATGGAATTTCTCCAAAAACGACTATCACTAGGTATATTGTGTTCCTTTGTCAAAGATCCTGTTAATAAGCTCGACAAACAACCGTTTATTAGACGTCAAACATTGTGTAAAAATTCGTCCAGTGTGTAAAGGCGGCATAACAAACATTTCACCTAACAAATATTGTTTTTTGGGGGATTATACGTTGACTAGTCTAAATGACAGCACTGTGACAATCACACAAACTGCTTGCTGAGATGTGAATGATTTTGTGTGAATATTTACCTAAAATGGTGATGGCAAAATAGTAGCAGCACTAGCGCCCTCCAACCCCATCGAATGTCCCTAGGGAGCATACTGAAGCGTTAAGGTCCGAGTCAGAATCATGGCACACTTCAATCACTTCAATCCGATCATCACTGTCGCGAAAAGAAAAATCGCTCGTACTTAGATCAGGCGGATCGGTGTGACGTGAGGCCCGATTCAAAATTGACTAAAAGACATCCGTATGGACATGAAGAGAAGAATATACCGGTCAGGTTGATCTACTCTTTCTACTACCTGAACGGATTGGACCAATCAGAACGTCCCAAGGCCCCCCCCATGTTCGGTTTACCGTGCACGATTCTAATCTGTAGGCGCTAATTATTGTTGCAAAGCGAATTAATAAATTAAATTTAATATCTATACGGGAATCGTGTGCATGCGTGTGTAATACAATATTGTGAAAACTCGTTGCTGCTCGTAAATTATATTCAGTCTGTACTGTTCACTTGATATTAATTCGACAGAAAAAGTACAACTTAAGGGCTATTATTGCTTGCAAATCAATGTGAGTTGTAACGACTAAATCCGTTAATGATACTAATTTGTTTCAAGCTAATTTCGACTTTATGTAACTGATTTATTTGTTATTTACGTCAAATTCCAGGCCTACTGATTCAGAAAGAACTAAAATTATTATTTCAATAAATATCTTTTTCTAATATACGTTAACAGGTAGATACAATAAATTAACCATCGCTAACTCAGTCCAAGACGATTTATGGAAAAACGCCAGCATAATAATTATAAATCTGTAAGCTGGTTGGACGTTAAATTATTGAAATAATAATTGAAATTTATGATTCGCCATCGGTCATTTTCAAACATATAATGCCCGCGTATATACACTAATCTACATAACATTTATCTATCCCGATATGCCTAAAGGCACTTCAAACGAACTATAGTACCCACTTTAAAAGCTTAATAGAGACGTAAAATATGTATAGTAACAACAGAGTCACGATAGCCATAAACGTTCGAAAAATAAAGACTTAAACGTTGTGCAAAGTTGTAAATATTGAATAATAGTGGTATTCTAGAGGCTCTTCAAGTCGTTCATAACCATAATATTTACGGTTCGGCTGGTTGGGTGCTCGTACATCTTTAAATGCTTGTCCTCCAAGCATTCGGGTGACGTCACCACGATTATGATAGCCCATATCGAATCTAGTTAACATATAGGAAACAGCGTCTAAACGACCGTAAAATAAAACAAAAAATAAAAACATTTTTCCGGTTCCGCAATTCGAAAAGCAGGAACTACAGTCAGATTCACTTTATTAAAATCATTCTAAAAAGCTTTACGGTCTATCAGTAATAATAGCAAATTGCATTGATGATTGTATACAATAACACAATCAAACTATTGTCCAGAGCTTTCGCCGAAATCATTTTAAAGCAGGTACACTAAATGCAATCAAGTGTTATCTGGTCGTAGAGTAAATACAAGATAATAGAACGTTTGTTAACCTACCCAATGACTCTCTCCTTTGAATTAGAGGAACGCGGGCTTGTGTGTCCTCCAGCCGGTTTGTTTACTTTTACGTCATTTGGAGGACAACTTTTAGGTGTTTTTATTATTAAAACTGGAAACTTACCAAAACCACTTCATAACGCTCAAAATCTGTGTAAATTACATGTTCTGCTCACAACACCACCCAAGACTTGACTGATTGCATCTAAGAATTAAGCTTAAGAAAATATAGGAGAATTATCAGGGCCTGATTAAGGCCAAAACAATTCTAAAAGTAATTTCTACTCTGCTTTCCAGAGATAATACAAGGATCACAGTGCCAATGGAGCCTGGATGTGATATAAAATATCATGTAATCCTGGCCTGATAAAGTTTTCCCCAAACCAGACCCCTCAATCCAAAGCCAACTGTTGCCTTTTTAAAATCGCATTTAGGTTATTAAATTGTCCTTTAACGTGCCAGGAGAAATCTAATTAGACAATCAGTTCTTAAATCTCTGTTTGGCACACTTTTTCACTTTGAACTAAAACTAAAAAAAAAACACATTGGGACAATTAAAACAAAACTTTATTCAGCACCGTCCCCCTCCCCCCGCTCGTATTTCTCTATCATAGCGTTGACCAGAATGCACTTGGTCATGTGACACGAACAGAATTCGGGATGTTCCACTTCTTCCGGATCCAGCATGGTCAATTCCAAAGTATATCTGAAATTATTTCATTTGAAGCTCAGGAATGAATGCAACGTTGCCAGACGTTAAAATTCAAATTGGTCTAACCTGCGCGAATTCTCCTCCGATCTTTTCATCGAAAGATCATAACAAATGGGCGTGCCCACTTCCACTTTGGTGGAATTGGGCAAAACGATTAACGTTTGCTTCCAATGGGTTTCCGGTTCTTCCGGTTCCGTCGACAACGTCACCGGCTCCAAATTGTCCGGACCTTTTGGAAGGGGAAACGTGCACGTGAACCACAAACAGATACCCTCGTAGCTGGCCATTTTGTTCGAAACGGCCACGTGTCGGAAGTTAATTGCGTTCAGGTCATTTTGGCTCACTTCACGCAAGTCGATCCACAGGACAACCTAAACAAACAAAGTAGTGGTAATTCCATGTGTCTGCGGTGATAAACAGCGATTTTAGGGGCTCAAACGCCCCAAATTGAAAGAACGCGTCCGCCATACTGTTTTACTAACGTCACAGCCTACTAAGAGTAATTTAATAAATCAGACAAGGACGGCACTAGTAGTAATAGGCGTTTTCGTAAATAGTAATCAATTTAACCCTGATTTGTTGACCAATCACAAATCAACTTACTTCAGCTTCTGAAAGAACCCAATTAGGTGAAATGCGTTCAGTCAAGGGTTTCTTATAGGCCTGCTCTCTGAGCTGTCTGGAAAACGACTCCATTCGCACACCTTGGACATTTTCCCAGTCTTGATACACTGACGGAACACTATTTTTGCATTAAAACAACACTACAATCAAAAAGAGACGAATCACCTGCATGGAGTGGCGTAAATAGAGGCGGATTCCGGAAAAATCAAACCGTGCGGTTTCAGATACTTGTCCCTAGCCCAAATGACCGAATCCAACATTCCCTCGTGCAACAAGTAGAATCCCATCCATTCTGACACTATCACGTCCACTTTTTCCGGTATTTGATCGCTGGTCACATCTTCTATCCTGCTATGTATCACCTTGACAGAATCAATAACTGTTTAGTTTAAAAAGCTTGACTGGATGTAATCCAAGTCCTTACTTCCCTACCTGAACAACATTCTCCACGTGATTTTCCTTAACTATATCAACGGCTAACCGGTAAATACCGCTGGCTTCCACAGCGTACACTTTTTTAGCACCGACCTGGGCACAAAACACCGATAACAGGCCGGTACCGGCACCTACATCCAGTACCACCTTGCCTTCAATGCTGGATTTATTGTTGAAAATAGCGTCACGGTATGCAACATTTCTGACGTCATCTTTCAGCATCAGTTTGTGAATCTGAAACAGTACAGTTTTTGACTAAAATCAATAATATCGACTGGTTAATGGAATTAGCACAGCACTAGTAAAGCTAAACTGCACGCTCTTCGATCAAGCAGCCCAGCCCTAGTGGCTGGCGGCGGCCATGTTGCCGTTTTGTTAACAGAGGTGGTGCGCGTAGTTTCACTCAATTTCACGGTTAAAACTTGTTTTAGGTACCAAAAAATGACCTTAAAATGTTCGTGAAGGTGCCACGGTCACGTGACGGATAGTTGGTTCGGTGCTACTATGCGTGATTCCAGGAAAAAACTGATTGGAAAATTGGCAATTTGGACCGGTCATGGATATGGCGATTATCACGGTACGTAACTGTTTTCAGTGTTTAGCCCTTAAATTGTGTTTTTCTAGGGGATTTCACTTAAATTTTGCTTATTTTTAGCTAAAAAAAATCCATAAATGCAACATAAAGGGTGGTTAGGTTCATTGAACTGTCATTTTTGACATTAACATATAGCTGTCTTTTTCTAACACATTGCTACTACACCTCTTCTTAGTAGGCTGTGAAGTCAGTAAAACAGTATGGCGGGCGAGTTCTTTCAAATTGGGACTTCGTTTCATGTTTTGGGCCCCAAAATCACTGATTTCGGGTTAAATTGGTAGTGGAAAGTGTGTTAGTAATGTCCGGGGGTGTTAAAATTTCATTTTCTAGGGTTCCAGCCGGAAACCTGGCAGCTTCGAGATTTCTGGCCAGAAAATAGTGTTCCAGACTACCTAGAGTGAGTGCCACTGTCTTTAAATAGTGGAAGGCAGTGTCTAATTTGATAGTATAAAACCCCTAAATGGCAACACTGCTGGTGAGTTTGTTTTTAGTGTTTTTTTTGCTTTTACAGAAAGTTGATTGAACTGTCTTATTTGACATTAACATAGTGCCGTCCCTTTCTAGCACATTTCCATTTAACTACCACTATAATGTATACGTATCCTGCTCTATTAAATATGATTGAAACATCATAACAATAACCGAATATACCGACCACGTTTACTCCTTATACCATTTACCCACTTACTATACACTATTATAAGCTTAACCTTGATAAAAACTCTCAGATAAACACTCCAAAAACCAGTTTAGTTATTCAGACTTAATCAACGACATTCAGTTGTTTATTCAGAAAAAATGGTGAAAGCGCTGGTGTACATCTACGCGCAACCCTTTCAAGGCTTTCCAAAACCGGAAAATCTTACCATAGTGGAGGAGGAGTTGCCCCCCTTAAAAGATGGCGGTAAACTGGTGTAGTTTGGTGTAATTTTAGTGTAATTTTTGTGTTGTTTGGTTAGAATTCCTGGCCGAAGCTGAGTATTTGAGTGTGGACCCGTACATGCGGGGCTACGCCCCGTCGTTCAAAACTGGCACTCCTATAATAGGGGGACAAATTGCACGGTTAATTTTCACTCTAATTTAAAAAAACTCTAGTAGAACAGAGAGATGATGTTTTTGTAGAATTGTGGAGAGTAAAAACTCCAATTTTCCGGCCGGAAAACACTGTTTCGGCCAGTTTGGTTGGCGCACTTACACTATATCCAACGGTCTGCCCGACCCTGTAATTCAAATGTCCCAATACGTTTTACCGGACTTTAAAGGGTTGCCTACCTCTCTAGGACTTGGGGTACTGGGTATGCCAGGGTGAGTAGCCACGTTGCCACATCCCACCCAATTTCACAGCACCATTGCAGCAACACTGCCTATTTTGGCTTGTTGGAAATTTGCAAACCGAAATCTGGAGACACTGTAGTCATTTCCGGGGCGGCGGGGGCTGTTGGTAGTCACGTGGGACAAATAGCCAAACTGAAGGGTTGTACAGTGATTGGTTTAGCTGGGTCGGATGAGAAAGGACAGTGGTTGACTGAGGAGTTACAGTTTGATCACTTTATTAACTATAAAACAGAAAATTTAAGAAAAAGTTTGAAGGCGGCTGCCCCTAAAGGAGTGGACTGTTATTTTGACAATGTAACTAGTAGAAACAGTTCTGATTGATCCCTGAAGTTAGTTGTTGTAGGTTGGGGGTGAAGTTAGCTCCACCATAATAAATCAAATGAACCTGTTTGGTAGGATTGCAGTTTGTGGGGCTATTTCCGCCTACAATGACACTGAACAGCCTAAAGGTAATCCAGTGTAATTGAAAGGAATTCTGACTTATCAAGCTTAATACAGCCACAGCAATTCAAGCCCCAGTCACCATGAAACAACTGAAAATGGAGGGTTTCATTGTAACTAGATGGCATGACAAGTGGATGGAGGGGATTAACCAGAACTTGCAGTGGATTTTGGGTGGACAATTAAAGTACAGGGAAACTGTCACAGATGGCTTTGAAAATATGTTCAAGGCCTTTACTGACATGCTTAAGGGTGTCAATTACGGTAAAGCCATAGTTAGGGTTAAGGGCATGGTTAAGTGAATTAAAACCGGCATGAAGTGACTTGTTTTTGTTATTTCACCCTGTTGTTGTACTCTACCATCCTAATCTAATTCTACCCTGTAAACAGTACAAAGAGTGTTCAGAAGCTACACTCTTGTACAGGAAACCCCATTACTTTTTCCGGTGTTGTAAAATCACTACTTTTCCACTTACCTCGATATCTTCATAACTCTTAAAGTACTCATCAACGGTTTGGTCAACCTCCATTCTCTTTGGCCCCCCAAGGTTTTTGGTTAAACAAAATGTTTTGTGGGAAAAATGTAAACAATAAATGGGGCACCGATCTTACGTCAAACAATGTTGCCAATAGTTAACACTCCATCTCATTTTGTTAGGTATAGAAGAAAGTTTACATACAATTCTGACGGAAAACTAGTTTGGCGTCAAATAGATTTTTCTTTTTAATAGTTTTTACAGGGACTGGATGCATTGAGGGTTGGATTAAGCAATAGTTTCTAAAAAACCTAGATTTGGCAACACGGTAGGCGATACGTCAACCTGACGTGAGTTAGAAGAGCCAACTCATACTAAACGTACATAACCTTAATTTTTGTGTTTATTTTCAATTTTAATTTAATCATCACAAAGCACCCTTCTACACAATGAAAAGACAGCAGTAAGTTTGAAAGTCTCGTTTTGTTAGGCCTCCACACGAGTTTAATAACATTTTTTAGTAACACTAAATACTACAAACGTGTGGACCGTGGTAAAGACAGTGACAGCAGTGGTGGTGAAGAAACTGAACTGTTTATTAGAAATAAGTCCCCTAAAAAAGAACTACCGACAGTGGAGCGGGTTATAGAGGATGGGGACACTTTACAAGCATTGGCAATCAGATACTATTGCACTGTACTAGTTCAGGGTACTGTGTAGTAGAGTTGTTTGCTCACCCTTTTGGTTACAGGTGGAAGAACTGAAAAGACTAAACAACATACACAAGGACAATGAAATTTACGCGAGGCGTAAGTTGAAAGTGCCCCACCGGCCTTTTTGTGAAGCTTTGGCTGTAGTGCACAAAAATGACTCCCAACCCTCCACCAGTAAGCTAATTGATATTGACGAACCTGTAGGGAATGACCAGGTTAGTGAGGTAAATGAAATTATTTTTAATAGCAACATTGCCACAAAAGAGTGTGAAAATCTGACCCAAAGTGCAGAGGATGTTTCCTTACTACCCCAAAATACTACAGTGCAACCAGACCCAATTATTTCCAAATTAAACTGTAATGGGTCTGATTGGGATATATCCTATCCAGCTCTAGTTATTTGTATTGTGTTAGTTATATTTGCTATACCGTTGATTTATGTGTTTTACATTGCTGAACATATTGATCAGTATAGGAACCATACGCACTTGAATGGTACATGATTGAGTGTGGAGGTTTAATTTTAATGGTGATAATTAAAGTTGTGCCTCAAAGACAAAGTATTTTGATAACAATAACTTATATGGCTGTTTTATGATTAGTAAGTTAAGACTAATAATTTGTAATCTATTTTAAAATAAACTTGCTTAAGGTTGAGATAAAAGATTGTTATTCTCGTAAGTCACGTGACCGAGGCTAGATCAGTTGATGAGTGACATTGATCCGACTTTCGCCGTTTGACATTTGATCGGCGTAATTAATAACCTAACCACAAACAAGTAATTATTAGAAAATATCTACAATTATATGTTTTCAGTCTAGAAACAGTGTCTTCCAGTGGTAATTACCATGATTTTTAAGTGCCTTGTCTCATATTTAATAGTAAATTGTGGTACTGGATAGTTTTGGCGCTTGAAATTCAAAGAAATGTCAAATCAACAACAATGCGGCCCTTGTTTAACGTTTTCTCTAGCTTACTTCCCCTCCAAACTTCAATTGGCGCCAAAACAGTTCCTGGTGTGGCATTTTTGGTCGGGTTTTGCAACTATCAGCACACGTACATCAAAGCAATGGCTCCCGTAGTGTTAAAGTACACCAAAGTAGTGCCCCAGGCCTTCCCACCTACTAAAGGGTCTGTGAAGGCTGCTGGCTTTGACCTGAAGAGTGCAGAGGACACTGTGGTGCCGGCTAGAGGCAAAGCTCTAGTGGACACCGGTTTGAAGATTGAATTGCCTGAGGGTTGTTATGGACGGATTGCCCCCAGGTCAGGACTGGCTGTGAAGAGTTTTATTGATGTGGGAGGTGAGTACAGTATCTCCTTGATTATTGTGTGTAAAAAAAATTGTTTCAGCTGGAGTGGTGGATGAGGACTACAGGGGCGTACTCAAGGTGGTTCTGTTCAATCATTCCAATTCCGATTTTGAGGTTAAACAAGGTGATCGAATCGCTCAATTGATTTGCGAGAGAATCTACTATCCGGAACTTCAAGAAGTTGAGGTAATTGCCATTTTTGACTCTTTGTGATTTCCTTTAATTTTTTATTCCTTTAGGAGCTGTCAGACACTCAGCGTGGAGAGGGTGGCTTCGGTTCTACCGGCACTAATTAAGTTTTTACTTTAGTCTGTATGTTTCTATTTCCTATTAGTATTACGTATTCTTTTGTAAGATTAAGAGTTCAATAAATTATTTTTGTCATAGACTACAGGGCTTAGTTCCTTTTTCAGTGGCCAGTACACCAAAGAATTTTCATCACGTGATCTACAATGTTACTGTATCAGTAGTATCACGTGGCAGCCCTAATCAGTTGCTATCTTCTTCTATTGTTGGTCTAAAAAGAGAGGATGACAGATCTTGAAATAAATGTCAGTTGTCAATGAGGTTAGGTTTTTTGTTTATATTTTTTTATTGTGAATGGTAATTTTCTTTTAAGTTTTAATTAGAGTTTATTGAGCAGCAAGAATGGACAGTGATTTACAGCTAGATGAAGAGGAATCTCTAAAGCGTGCTTTGATCTACAAACTGAAAAAAATCAATCAGCAAAATACTGGACAATCACACTCACAGAAGTCTCAACAAACCCCAGAGAAAACTAACAGGCAAACGGTTAGAAAAACACCCATAAACGACCAAACTAGTTCTATAAAACAACAGGGAATATCCACAAGACAGTTATTAAAACTGCTGGAACTGGAACGCCAGGAAGAGGTGCAAAGTAGACTAAACGCCCGGGTAAACATATTCAAAGAGTTTGATAAAGTCCAGGGAGAACAAAACAAACAAGCCTGGCTGACAGCCCAGAGAACAGCAACAGAAAACATGAATTTACAAGCTAAACAAATAATGGAAGCTGATTGTAAAGCACAGTCAGGCACTCTGTTGGAAATGATTCATTTAAGAGAAGTGGCTTTGAAACAGATGCACGAGAGACAGAACTTGCTCTGGGCAGCCAATAAAAAGTTAATATCTGAAGAGATAGTGAGGAGAATTAGTGTGAATGTTTTGAGGTACTATGAAGAGATGAAGAAAATGTTAAGTCTGGGAAACAGTTTAGATGAAAATGGTAAGCCACTGTCAGCTGTGCTACCAATCAATTATAGTGTGTTAGAGGCTTTAAACAATGGAGTGCAAGGAGTAGTGAAAAAATGCAATACTGAACATGGAAATTTAAGTGAACAGGATATAGCCACTAGTGAAACACTTTTGTGCAAAGCTGTAGAAATACACAATGTTTATAAAAATCAAGTTGCAGATTTTAAAACAAAACAAAGTGAAAAACAACTCCAAGTCACTACTATTACTGCTGTACCAAAAGAGCCTAAACCAGAACAAAAAGTAAACCTTAATCAGTATATTACAGTAAAAGACTTGGACAGATATGAGAGTGTATTGGTTTTTGCAAAAAAATTCAAAGAAACTTTTATTCAACTGGAAAATGACCCTTCATTAAAGACATTTAGGTTTGACTGTAAAAAAGCAGTGAATGTGCCTGTTAACTCTCTATCAGACGTCAATGCCCAACACATTCTAGACAAGTACCGAAAGCTCCACAACCTTCTCAGCGGGCAACCCGTCCAAATAGCCAACAAACAACACTTGAATGCTGGCGCACATCCACAAGGAGTGGCATTCTGCACCGATTTACTGGCGAAAAAATTCGTTTTACAGGGCGACACTATGGTTTCCAGCAATCCGGAATCGGCCTTTCCTTACGCTTCAGTAATGTTGTCTTTGTGGAATGATTTTCCCGATTTCGGTCGCCTTGTTCTGGCTTATTTTTACCAGTTCTGTCCCTATTTGATTCCCATGTATGTACCTAAACAAGGGTCACAAAGTGAGGAAGAGTATTACAAACAATTGGGCTATCAGTACAGTGCTGATGGTGAGGTGGAAAAGCAGGATAAGTTTCTGAAGCGCATGACTGGTGAGTTTTTCTCTTCTAGGTAATTTGGTGTACACACTCAAGGTATTATGAGGAGCTTTCCTATTATTCTGAGGTATTTTGAGGCATTGTCTGTATATTTCAAAATGTAGTGTATTAATATAACAAAATTGAGTTGAATTGAACAAAACAACCTAGGCACATGTAATTATTATGGTAAAATCTTTGTTACATGATATTGAGTTGAAACAATATTCATTATAAGTTATTATAATAATATACCAAACAATGAACATTTAAACTACATTTTTAAGGTCACGTGACTGTTTTTGACAGGTGTCAACTGGCTTTTACAGTGTTGCAAGCTCTAAAATGGCATAATCAAAGTTAGGTGACGTGTCTCTTGCAATTTTAGCCTTTTCAACTGTCTAAAATAGTCTAAATTTAATTTACCAAATTTTTAGGGTCATGTGACTAATTTTCACCATAAATTTGCAGGAATTATGAGACTGTTTTTTGCCTTGACTATCTCCCAACCTAAATCAAGTCAGCAATCCTCACCGTACGACTTAAGGCATAGCTGGAGATGGTTGTCGTCAATTTTAAAATTGGAACCCAGGCTGGATATCACAGCGACAGCTTTGCATGTGTTTCTGGAAACTGTCGGTTTCAGAATGCAGGCTGTTTATGGGGTAGTTTTTGACAAAATAATGCAGATTATCGTACAGGTTTGTTAACTGACATTAAGTTTGGTTATAAAGTGTTTTACTGTTACCTTTGCTTAGGTGTTCCTGCCTAAATGTCACAAAGCTGGCTGTACTGGAGGAGCGGTGACTAGATTAGAACTTTTAGTCAGTGAATACACTCAAAAAAAATTATTTGAAGTTCCTCATGGTTATAATGAAACAACTTTTTGGTGACGATAATAAAAACAAATTTGTATTGACTAGCACTGGGCGATCACAAGTTTTTTATTTGGTCTGTCGGCCACTTCTAATTCAACTCTTTTCAGGCTCCAGTGTTCACTGTGCCCCTCTCCTTCCTTCACAGCGAATATAAATAAATTACCTTTTTGTTTACTATCCTTTAAAGGCACCTCAAACTGTTAATTGTCTCCTTCAATTTTGTTTTTTCTCTGATTGCCCACATCGATGTAGCCGGCTTTTATCGGTTCACCGAGTAAATGCACCCAGTTTCAGTTCATCTTTGTAGAACAGAGAGGACTTGATGTTGTCTTCTATTTTGCTCCTGGCTAGAAAACCCATTGCCACCCCAATTTTTCATTAGGGTTGCGTTGGACACTGTCATTTTCTTCAATAATGGTCCAGTCTCATAATTTGTTTTGTTTTGGGGTACTATTTTTTTGTGGTTATGTTCACTTTTCTTTAACTAAGTTCGTTTATTCCTTTTTTTTATCGGTCAGAAATTAATCTGACAATTATCACGTGACTGCGCTAATTGTACACAAAAGAGTGTCACGTGACAATTCTCACTTGCTTTAGCAAGGATTACAGGAATACAACCTTTTAATCTATTCTACTATCTCTTTTCAAATGTTTGGTCTAAAAAATGTTGCATATAGACTGGACAATCTTTAATGAAAGTAGTGGCAGTTTCAAAATGGCGCCTAACGGTTTTGTGTAAGAGTGTACACAACTTGAACACTCTCTGAGGGTTATTACAATAATATTTATACAACAAAATCCCAAATGTAAATATTGTTTTAGCAAACGTGATTGCTGCATCAAACAAATTGTTTTATTGTTATGAGAAGTGGTACTGGCACACCTGCGGTGGTACCACCTGCAGTGGTGAACGACCGACTAAACTTGCAAAAATACACAAAAATTAGTGGGTCAAAGTTTTTTTATTGAACGAGTTATGTAAGTTTTTAGGAGCATCCGCAAGATGGGGTTTTAGGGGCTGGCACGCGGCTCAAAATGGTGTTGATCAGGCAAGGGCTCAGAGCTGGAGCGGCAGCTGGAGCTGGAGTGTACACTACGGAAGCTGGAGCTGGAGCAGCGTAGACAACAGAGGCTGGAGCAGGAGCGGCAACAGAGTAAACTGCTGGGGCTGGAGCTGGAGCAGTGTAGACTGGAGCTGGTGCGCTGTAAACCACTGGAGCTGGTGCTGGAGCAGCAGGAGTGCAGGCAACTAGATTGGGGGTGATTCCATATTTCTGGCAGGAGCAGTAGTTGCCTAGGGGCACTTCAGCGGGAAGGGGAAGAGGGATGTTGATGTCGGGGTGTTGGGTGGTCTTGGTCTTGACTGGTGGGCATGGGAACGACACTGGCAAGTTGGAGAGGGCGGCTTTGACGTCCAAACCGGGGATCGGGCAAGATGGCGGTGGTGGGGTGAAAACACATCCGGCATCAACCTGTTAATAAAGAAATATTAGTCTTAATCAAGTACAAAAAGTGCAAAAATACTTACATAAGCCACAACTACCACAGCCAGAGCAACTGCGAATCTGAGCGCCATTTTTTTGAATGTTTTTTTGGTTTTGTCAGTGTGTATACTGTGCCTATCCACTCCAAGGGGTTTGAATTTATAGTCGAATTCATTGAATGATAAGAAATTACATTATAAAAAACACGAAAACGTCACCGTGTATAGTAATTCCATATACGTGACTTAACCCCCAAACAAAAGTACCGGAAATTAACTTTTATACGGAATGTTTTCGTTTTCTTTGATCCAACCTTTATTGTTATGGTTGCACGGAATTTTCAAGTTCAAGTTTACGACTTAAATTTACCGACAAAAAAAAACCTGAAAAACGATGAGGATAAGCAAAAGTAGACCGCGACAAAACTGATGTGACAACGAGCGAGAGAGTCATATAGAAATTATGCAGCAAAGAAAAAGAAAGAATCAACTGTCAGATGAAAGACATATGTGACAGCGTTTTACAATTTTTTTCTGACGTTTCAAGTTAAGATCGTAGTGCCATTTGAACTAAAATCGGGCAGCACGTTCCTAACCTAAAATTATAAATAATATGACACTGTCATTTCATATTTATGATACCTGTGCCAAATTCCTAACCAAAATCAAGGTAAATAAATGGAGAAATGACAGCTGGAATGCTCGAAACTCTTTTCAAAACTGAACACCAGAGGGAGTACTGGTTTGAGTGATTTTAATTTAATAACCAAATAGATATCAAAGAAGAATCAAAGTCAACACAAAAGAATAGAGAAGACAGAACATGTAGGCCGTATTCGTTTTCAAGCTCCGTATAGAGCGAGCAGAGTTTTAAACGTCACAAAGATGTAAATTGACAATTTGGTTAAATTACGGTTTTGCCAAATTACGTCATCGTGACGTCAATCTACCAGTCTTCAATTTGATTTTTCTTTAATAATATATTTGGCTGTTAAATTAAATTAAATCACTCAATTTTCTTTCTGAATTTCTTGACAATTAACCAGTTCGATCATTTTGACGTATTCTTTGTTTTTGTTGTCTTGTTTCAGAATTTCTAAGGCAATCAGTCATCAAGGTCAACAGTATTCTATTCTTCTTTTTGGCATTAACAGACTATTAAAGCAACCACTCAATCTTCTTTTAGAATGTCGGGCCAGCTTGCTCATTTTAAAGTCATTCTTCTTTTTTGACGCTAAGTTGTTTACAATATATTTAGCTTTATGATCGATCAATCAGTCTTCTTTTAACTTTCAATCAATTCTTCAATCTTTTTTTTAAATTAAAGACTCAATTTTCTTCTTTTTAACACACTTTATTGTACTACTCTTCATATAACTGATGACGCTAATTCTTCCTTAAACTGTGTTCGGATTTTGAAGTCATTTTTCTGGCAATTAGCCAGCTCTTGGGGCACTAGACTTAAGGCTGTTAAATCTCTGCTTAAAGAAGTTTTTGTCAAAATTTGTCATTTTGTTAGACACTACCCTAAATTTTGAACTTCCTGTTCCAGTTCAAATCATACATTTTAAATAAAAATCGAGTATATTATATAGCATTTCAGTTTATTTCAAAAAAAAGTTGGTTTATAGTGGATTTAAGCGCATTGGCATGGGGCTGGTAGGCTGTTCAATAAACCTTGCAAATTCGCCAAAGGATTGCCAGCTGAAGCTGAAGCTGGGGCAGCACATGCAGGAGCTGAAGCTGGTGCAGGAGCTGGCAGACTGTTCAATAAACTTTGCAAATTGGCCAAAGGATTACTGGCTGGAGCTGAAGCTGGGGCGCATGCGGGTGCTGGAGCCGGAGCACTGACTGGAGCTGGTGCAGGAGCTGGCAAGCTGTTCAACAAGTTTTGCAAATTCTCCAGGGGGTTGATGGCTGGAGCTGGAGCTGCAGCTGGGGCGTATACAACCGGAGCTGGGGCGTAACTGGCTGGAGCTGACACGTACGTCACCGAGGAGGTGGCTGGGGCAGAGTCGGAGGTTGCTGGGGCGCATGGGATCAAAGTGGGCCTCACGGAATATTTTTGGCAGTTGCAGTAGTTGCCCAGAGGGATTTTAGATGGCACTGGGAGAGGGATGTTCACGTCCGGTCTTTGGTTGACTGACTTGGCCGGTTCCTTGCACGGGAGGGAGGAGGGAACGGAGAATTGCGCGGAAGCTCCGTATTTGCGCAACGCCGCCAAAGTGGAGGAGGGTAGGCCACAAGAGCTGCAGCAGCCACAGTTTGGTGCGGCTAAACCCTGGAAAATATCAATTTAAATTAGCATCATAAGATTAAACAGCTAAAAAGTACTTACACCACTGACTAAGGCAACGAGGCCAAACAAGGCAAAAGCCACTTTGAAAGACATTTTTTTGGGGTTGTCTTTTTCAGTCAATTAACCTGCAAAAGGAAGTGATTTTCGAAAGAGAAATCAATCTTTTATATACCCATTCAGGACTCCTCGGGGGATAGAGCTCGAATCAGCTAAGAAAAGGCCACAGGCGTCATCAAACGATGATGTCACGATCTCTGTACGTCTCGCTTTAAATATTGCTGCTCTCGTTACTTTCCAAATTGTTGCAGCCAGTCAGTGGCGTGCTATTATTTTATCAGTAAAATGAAACATTTTCGTCGTTTTTAATAAAGAAAATAAAAGACAACAAGTTTTTCAAAGGAATGGAAACTCCTTCTGATTCTTTCTTCATAAATTGTAAGACGTTACTGACGATTTCACGGCCTTGGCTGTATATGATAACACCTTTCTTTCCAACCTTTTTGAAAGACATTTTGACAAAATAACGTTTTTTATTCATAACACTATGTGAACTTCAACTGCGACCATCAACAATACAACCAAAACACCAGACTAAAACGGAACCTAACCTAACCCCCTAAGTCTCCCTGTCCGCCACTACATTTTTTTAAACTTGGCAACACCGTTTAGAGTGCCGGCTAGTAAAAGCATATAAAAAGGTCCAAATGTCCCTGGCCGCTGCCGCATCTGTTTTAATTGTGTCCAAGTAAAAACCGTACTACGTTGCCAAGTGGCTTTTTGACCGCTTAACAATATATTTTCGGGAATATTTTAATAGGACGCCTCTGATTATATCTAATGCGACGGCAACTGTAGAAGGAGAAAGAAATAGTTTTAAAAACTGCGTCATTGATGATGCGGTGGCCTTTTCTCATCTGATTCGAGCTCTACGTGTCTTAAACAAAAACTACAGTAGGAAGTATTTTATTTGTTAAGTAACACCTGGTGCACCATGTTAATACAGTTCAATGTCAGCAAAATAAAACAGTTCAACAACTTTATTTGATTTTAAATATTACAGCTTATTTTTCAAGCTTTTTGATGCTGCTGAATCATATACACTTTACCAAAAGGAAGTTGTTTCCACAATATCTGTATTTCGGCATTCACGAATTAAGTCTCCCTAACCAGTTTCAGGCATACACAAATTCCCATATTCAGGATCTTAAATGGAGTAATAAGATCTTATTATAGAGAAAAAAGCAGTAACACTACGTAGTAAATGTCTTCTGTCCTAAATTAAGTAAAGATTAAGTCACTTCCTCTTTTTCGTGCAAATATCTCCTTCCTGAAGCCCTTAAGGACAAACTCAATCTGTTCCTGACTTTGGTAGGAAATTCTTTACAGTGAATAAGTTGTTTAAAAAAGTGTTTTGGTGCTCACGTGACTATCAAAGTTAATACAAATTAAGAAAGAACAGTCAGGGACAAAATCACTTGTAAAACCAACTTGGAATGAGAAAATGACAGTTTTAACACACTTTTGGAAGCTCTTGGGACTTTCTGCAAGTTTCGAGGACTTCTTGAAAGTTTAGCAAACTTTTTGGAAGCTTCTGAAACATTTTGGAGGCTTGGTGAACTTTCTGGAGGCTTCTGAAAGCTTTTGGGACTTTCTTGAAGCTTATAGGACTTTCTGGAGGTTTCCGGGACTTTCTGAAAGTTTCTAAGAACTTCTAGAAACTTCTGAGACTTTCTGAAATTTTCGGAAACATTCTGGGACGTTCTGGAGGTCTCGAGGACTTTCTAGTATCTTCTAGGAATTTCTAGAAACTTCTGAGACTTTCTGAAAGCATTCGGGACCTTCTGGAAGTTCCTGAGACTTTCTGGAGGTTTCGAAGACTTTTTGAAAGCTTCTGAGACTTTCTGGGAATTTATAGAAGCTTCTGGGACATTCTGAGATTTTCTGAAAGCCTTTGGGACTTTCTTAAAGCTTCTGATACTTGCTGTGATCTTCTGAAACTTTATAAGCTTTTGGGAATTTCTGAACATTTCGGGGAATTTTCTTGAAGCTTCTAAAACTTTCTGGAGGCTACCGAAACCTTCTGGAAGCTTCTAGGACTTTCTTAAAGCTTCTCGACCTTTCTGACAGCTTTTGGGACTTTCTTGAGATTTACGGAATTTTCTTGAAGCTTCTGATACATTCTGGAGGCTTCTGGGTCTTTCAGAAATACCCCGAGACTTCCAGAAACTTTTAGAAGCTTCCAGAATGTTTCCTAAGCTCTCGAAAAATCTCAGAAGTTTCTAGAATGTCCCAAAAGCTTCTATAAAGCCCCAGAAGATTTTAGAAAGTCTCAGAAACTTCAAGAAAGGCTTAAAAGCATTCAGATAGTCCCAGAAGCTTATAAAAAGTTGTCGAAACTGTCAGAAAATTCCGGAAGCTTCCATAAAGTCCCAGAAACCTCCAGAAAGTCCCAGAAGTCTCCAAAAAGTCTTAGAAGCTTCCAAAAAGTTTTCTAAACTTTCAAAAAGTCCCTTAAGCCTTCAGAAAGTCCCAAAAATTTCAAGAAAGTCCCAAATGTTTACATAAAGTCCCAGAAAATCTCAGAAGCTTCCAAAAAGTTTTCTAAACTTTCAGAAAATCCCAGAAAAATCAAGAAAGTCCCAAGAGCTTAACCAAAAAAAAATACTTAAAAATCAGGTGCAGTCAGAGAGAAAAACAGTATCAAAGTTTAAATGAACAGAAAAACAGTTTGCAAGGACAGTCAGGGACAAAATCGCTTGTAAAACCCACTTGGAATGAGAAAATGACAGTTTTAAGAACATTTTTGGAATCCTCACTAAATTTCCTATCAAATGACATGAAAAATACAAAAAATTCAGGTACAGTCAGAGAGAAAAATGGTGTCAAAGTTTAAATTAACAGAAAAACAGTTTGAAAGGATAGTCAGAGACATAATCGCTTGTAACACATACTTGAAATGAGAAAATGACAGTTTTAAGCACATTTTTGGAATCCTCACTAAATGTTCTATTTAATGACATGAGAAACACAAAAAAATCAGATACAGTCAGAGAGAAAAGCAGTGTCAAAGTTTAAATTGACAGAAACACACAGTTTCAAAGGACAGTCAGGGACAAAAAATGGGGTTTTTGATTGAATTGGCTTATTTTGGGGGATCCTTTTTGATTAAACGCCGTTTCGACAGTTTACTGCTGTCAACGGTCTGTCGCTCGGCGTCCGTTTTGTACGGGACCGTAATGGCGTCTGGAGGACAACCAAACCAATGATTTCTGCCTTTTAAATGGTTTCTAATTTTCTCTTTTTTTCATTCATCATTGTGAGTGGAAATATGACTTTTTAATCAGATTTACTGTTGAAAAGTCGTAATTTTGACAAAACATAATCACGTGACAATTACAAACTTTGAAATTAAAATAATAAGCAAATATAAAAGTACATATTTCGTGGTCACGTGACTATCAACTTTCTAAAATCACGTGACCAAAATTTTAAATCAAGTGACCACGTTCAGGGAAAAATTCGTTTTTTTTTTTTAACTTTAACTACTACTAGATAGTCACGTAATCCAGACCCAATTTAAAAGGACAGTCAGGTACGAAATTGCTTGTAAAACCCACTTGGAATGGGAAAATGACAGTTTGAAGCACATTTTTGGAATCCTCATTAAATTTTCTATCAAATGTTTCTAGTCTATTTTTGTTGTTTGTTTTCCAGTTGAACGTTAAACTGACTAGTGAAGGGGTTTGTGGATGTTTATTGTATCAGATTTATCTCAGAAAGAGCCTCTAATTAATATTGTCTAACACAACTACAGAAAATGTTAAAGTTATTGAACTGTTTATTATTTTGCTGACATTGAACTGTATTAACATGGTGCACCAGGTGTTACTTAACAAATAAAATACTTCCTACTGTAGTTTTTGTTTAAGACACGTATCCCCCGAGGAGTCCTGAATGGGTATATAAAAGGTTGATTTTTCTTTCGAAAATCACTTCCTTTTGCAGTTTAATTGACTGAAAAAGACAACCCCAAAAAAATGTCTTTCAAAGTGGCTTTTGCCTTGTTTGGCCTCGTTGCCTTAGTCAGTGGTGTAAGTACTTTTTAGCTGTTTAATCTTATGATGCTAATTTAAATTGATATTTTCCAGGGTTTAGCCGCACCAAACTGTGGCTGCTGCAGCTCTTGTGGCCTACCCTCCTCCACTTTGGCGGCGTTGCGCAAATACGGAGCTTCCGCGCAATTCTCCGTTCCCTCCTCCCTCCCGTGCAAGGAACCGGCCAAGTCAGTCAACCAAAGACCGGACGTGAACATCCCTCTCCCAGTGCCATCTAAAATCCCTCTGGGCAACTACTGCAACTGCCAAAAATACTCCGTGAGGCCCACTTTGATCCCATGCGCCCCAGCAACCTCCGACTCTGCCCCAGCCACCTCCTCGGTGACGTACGTGTCAGCTCCAGCCAGTTACGCTCCAGCTCAGGTTGTATACGCCCCAGCTGCAGCTCCAGCTCCAGCCATCAACCCTCTGGAGAATTTGCAAAACTTGTTGAACAGCTTGCCAGCTCCTGCACCAGCTCCAGTCAGTGCTCCGGCTCCAGCACCCGCATGCGCCCCAGCTTCAGCTCCAGCAGGCAATCCTTTGGCCAATTTGCAAGGTTTATTAAACAGCCTACCAGCTCCTTGTCAATGCGCTTAAGTCAACTATTTTTCTTGAAATAAACTGAAATATATACTTGACTGAATTAGTTTTATTTTTAACTGGTGATTTAAACTAGAATAACAGTGTTATCTGCATATTTTAGATAGAAACCATTCTGAAAATCACACAAAACTGAGTTTGACGTATTGCTTAGCGCTTAATTGTGACCTGTAGCGCTCATCTCTTTCTCTCAAGCGCTTATTAAACGAACGCAACTTTAACGTGTTGTGTGCGCTGTTGCCAGATTGCTAGTTGACCGTTTGCTCTGTCTTATAAAATATGAAATTGAAATAATTTCTTTGATTTTGCTTTTAGAGACACAAGATAGTTTTAGCAATTTTCGAAACGATTAGGAAATAAACCTCAATATTGACTAATATTGTTATTCAAAATTTTCTGTTCAAAAAACTGAGTCAACTTCTATATCAGAAGTAAATAAATACAAAATTTATTTTCGGGTTTTCATCGGTTAAACATTTGGCAACGTGGCGCGTTAAACGTCAATAAGGTTACAGTTTAGACGCAAAATGTCACAATCAAAAGTTGCAGTCACCAAATTGGCAAGAATTCAAACTTATTTTATACTTTTTATAATTCAATTTTTTCTAGCTAAAAGGGTCTAACCGCACTTTTCTTTTAGAACTGTTGAGCAAACCAGAATTACTAGTTTAGTTTATTCAAAGTCACTTCATTTCTGTAAAGGTTTGTTTGTACAGAAAAAATGTCTAGTAAACTAGTACTTAGAGTATAATAGAAACTCTTATGATAAAGAGAGAGAGAACCATTGGAAGCCCTCTAGCGGCCAAACCGTCCAACCTATCAGCCTAAAGAACGACATTTTTAGAACCCCATTTCAATAGCTATCTATAGACATATAAAAGAAAAATATACCAAATAAGCAAGTTATTTAGAATTGAATAAAAGAGTGTTAAACGAAATATCACTAATTTTATGCAACGCCTACCGCTACTGTAAAATTGATAACTGTCAACGCTGTGTCAAAAGTGACGTAAATTATAGTCAATGAAATGAGAGCACTAGATAGGTCATATCAGCGATTCTGTTGTTTTAAAGCATATTCTGGTAGTTTTGCTAATTTATACTAAATTAACGACTTGTTGAGTCTTGTAGAGGTTAAATCAATTAATTCTCACACATTTTAAGTCATTAATAGTGCCTCAATTTGCACAGTGGATAGTTTATTGTAACTAGTAAATAAACACTGTAATAACAATTACTGTAATAATGACGTTTTTCATAAATACGGCAGAGGAGAGCAGGGAAAAATGAGCCATAATGGTGACTAACAATTACTCTGTTAAAGGAGAAACAATTTCAATTTCAACCGTCTTCAGATAGTCTGAACATACCAGGAAAATTACCAGATCAAAATTCTGTTTCAAAGCATTTAGAAATGCCCAACAAGGCAGATTTAATATATTTGGATTTCGTGTTCCAAAGTTATTTCCTTTGCAGGTAAATAATTAATGCTGTTGTGTTTAGTCAACAGTTCAATGGCAAATAAACTTGAACTTGATAATGTTGCAATAACAATTAAGGTTAGCAAAACAAATACCAGTTTATTATTTTTTGTCAATTTTAGGCAAATTTCAATTTACCCACTTGATTTGATTATGGTCTGTAAAGATAACAGCCAATATTCTAAACATTTCCTGTGAAAAACCCAGTTCCGGTATTTGTTTGAGACTAAATCACGTACGATGAAGCACCACGGCTAGTTCCTCATGTTTTCAGGTTAACAGAGCAATTTCTTATCGTTCAATGAATTCGACTATAAATTCAAACCCCCTGGAGTGGATAGGCACAGTATACACACTGACAAAACCAAAAAAACATTCAAAAAAATGGCGCTCAGATTCGCAGTTGCTCTGGCTGTGGTAGTTGTGGCTTATGTAAGTATTTTTGCACTTTTTGTACTTGATTAAGACTAATATTTCTTTATTAACAGGTTGATGCCGGATGTGTTTTCACCCCACCACCGCCATCTTGCCCGATCCCCGGTTTGGACGTCAAAGCCGCCCTCTCCAACTTGCCAGTGTCGTTCCCATGCCCACCAGTCAAGACCAAGACCACCCAACACCCCGACATCAACATCCCTCTTCCCCTTCCCGCTGAAGTGCCCCTAGGCAACTACTGCTCCTGCCAGAAATATGGAATCACCCCCAATCTAGTTGCCTGCACTCCTGCTGCTCCAGCACCAGCTCCAGTGGTTTACAGCGCACCAGCTCCAGTCTACACTGCTCCAGCTCCAGCCCCAGCAGTTTACTCTGTTGCCGCTCCTGCTCCAGCCTCTGTTGTCTACGCTGCACCAGCTCCAGCTTCCGTAGTGTACACTCCAGCTCCAGCTGCCGCTCCAGCTCTGAGCCCTTGCCTGATCAACTCCATCTTGAGCCGCGTGCCAGCCCCTAAAACGCCATCTTGCGGATGCGCCTAAAATTTCAATAAATCCTCTGTATCTCAATGAAAAAACATTTGTGTGCGTATTTTTTCAAGTTCAATCCCATCACAGGTTATTCACCATTATTATAGTTTGATAAACAATGAAAAGTTTGTTTTATATGTCTGTGGATAGCCACTCCACAAGTTTGACTGATTTTCTTGTTCTATTTCATCTTAAATAACTTAAAACCTTCTAAATTCATAGAATGACCATCGTGTATGTGTGTTACTAGTCACGTGGTCGTCGATGATGTCCGCGTCCCATTAGCACCTCGATTGCCGCAAGTGGATCGCAAACTCTCGAAGAAGGCCTAACGGTAATCCCCCCTCAGCTGGTGCACTTCGACAAGGCTGCCGAGCCGTTGACCCCCACGAAGATGATTGCCAGCACTGTTCCTCTTCACCTGGACTAGTACGCGTGGTCCTTGAAGAAGGTGCCGTCCGTCTTTCCCAATATTTGTTATTTTTGTTTTTTTTTGCGTTGATGGTACCGGGCCATGTACGTCATCGTTGCCGGCGCCAAATTCGAATGTCGTCGGTTTCGGTCTTGTTTACACCAAGACGGTTCAGTTAATTGAGTACAATGCCAATTAGATTGATTAGCTGTCAGTTTTAGTGCCTTTTTCCTTTCCAGGATTGTTATTCTAGTTGTTTAAAGGTAAGTTGTTACGTCAAAGTGGCTCAGCTGACAGATGAAGAAAAAAAGCATTAACTAACATTTAGAGTAATAATATGAAGTCACAACAAAAATACGTAATCACCCACATAAAAGTGAAACAACATGACATAAGGGTGATCTGAATAGTACAAATTTTGTACAACACATAAGTACTAGGAAAGATTTTTAGAAGATTGCAAAATTTCCCACTTTTACCACTGACTCATGCGAATTTCTTCTTTTGGATTCCCAACTTTCACCCAAATCGTTTACGGTGACCCAGAATAACATATTTGCCTTGATCCTTATTTGTCATCGTTACCCAAATATTTAACCACTTTCCATCGTTCAAACTTGATGAAAAAAAAAAACAATTTTCCAACTCATCTTCAGGTATTCAGGGCCGTTCTTGACCTAAGCGCGACATTGCTATAAAATCGATTGACCCACATATTATGCACGAAGTCTCGGGTAACAGGTTTTTCGGTGAAGAGTTATTATTACTCAAGTTGTGCCCAAATTCTTCGGTACCACTTGCGGTACCCAACGGTACCGATCGAATGTTAAGTCATCCGTTACGGATTTTAAGCCTCGTGGATGCTGTGCTTGATCTTCTATTACTGTTAACGTTCAGCCCTTAAAAGAAACAACCCTGATTTAATAAACCTTTTATGTGGCAAAAATATGAATTACTGGACTTCCTGAAAGTAGTTAAAGTCCAAGTTGAACGGAATAAATTACAGCTCTGGCCCGTTATTCTAATCAAGTTTGTCGAGGTTCGGATTTAATTAGTCCCGGTCAGTTATACTGTAATATACCTCTGAAATTCAATTTTACCTCTCATTTACAAAGCTAAGATTGCTTCTAACCATCAAATGGAATCGAAAAATGTACACAATTACGGTCTGGGGGATTTTATAGACTATAATCTCTGGTATAAAGGAAACTGGCAAGGTTAAAAGAGTCCTTAACGACATTTTATGATTTGAAAATAGTTTTAGAAACCTCCTAATCACTGCATAACTGTATTAAATGTTTAATGAGCTTGTTGATACCAGTCCACTATAATTACGTTATTATTGTTTCAATAATGCACCAGACAGATTAGAAAAAACAGTCAGGGACAAAATCGCCTGTAAAACCCACTTGGAATGAGAAAATGCCTGTTTTAGGCACATTTTTGGAATCTTCATTGAATTTACTATCTAATGACATAAAAATCACTAAAAAATTGAGTACAGTCAGGAAGAAAAGTGGTGTCAAAGTTAGAACTGTCAGAAACACAATTTTCAAAGACACTCAGGGACAAAATTGCTTGTAAAACCCACATGGAATGAGAAAATGACTGTTTTAAGTACATTTTTGGAATCCTCATCGAATTTCCTATCTAATGACATAAAAAAACGCTAAGAAATTGAGTACAGTCAGGGAGAAAAGTGCTGTCAAAATTTGAACTGTCAGAAACACAATTTGAAAGGACAGTCAGGGACAAAAGCGCCTGTAAAACCCACTTGGAGTGAAAAAATGACTGTTTTAAGCACATTTCTGGAATCCTCATTGAATTTCCAATCTAATGACATAAAAAACACTACAAAATCAGGTAAAGTCAGGGAGAAAAGTGGTGAACTGTCAGAAACACAATTTTAAAGGACACTCAGGGACAAAATCGCATGTAAAACCCACTTGGAGTGAGAAAATTACTGTTTTAAGTACATTTTTGGAATCCTCATTAAATTTCCTATCTAATGACATAAAAAATACTAAAAAATTGAGTACAGTCAGGGAGAAAAGTGGTGTCAAAGTTTGAACTGCCTGAAACACAATTTAAAAGGACACTCAGGGACAAAATTGCATGTAAAACCCACTTGGAATGAGAAAATGACTGTTTTAAGTACATTTTTGGAATCCTCATTGAATTTCCTATCTAATGACATAAAAAACACTAAAAAATTGAGTACAGTCAGGGAGAAAAGTGGTGTCAAAATTTGAACTGCCAGAAACACAGTTTGAAAAGACAGTCAGTGACAAAATCACCTATAAAACCCACTTGGAGTGAGAAAATGACTGTTTTAAGCACATTTTTGGAGTCCTCATTAAATTTACAATCCAATAACATGAAAAAACATTAAAAAATTGAGTACAGTCAGGGAGAAAAGTGGTGTCAAAGTTTGAACTGCCTGAAACACAATTTAAAAGGACACTCAGGGACAAAATCGCTTGTAAAACCCACTTGGAGTGGGAAAATGACTGTTTCAAGTACATTTTTGGAATCTTCATTAAATTTCCTATCTAATGACATAAAAAACACTACAAAATCAGGAAAAGTCAGGCAGAAAAGTGGTGTCAAAGTTTGAACTGCCTGAAACACAATTTAAAAGGACACTTAGGGACAAAATCGCATGTAAAACCCACTTGGAGTGGGAAAATTACTGTTTTAAGCACATTTTTGGAATCCCTAATAAATTTCCTATCTAATGACATAAAAAACACAAAAAAATTGAGTACAGTCAGAGAGAAAAGTGGTGTCAAAATTTGAACTGCCAGAAACACAGTTTGAAAAGACAGTCAGTGACAAAATCACCCATAAAACTGACTTTGAGTGGGAAAATGACTGTTTTAAGCACATTTTTGGAATCCTCATTAAATTTCCTATCTAATGACATAAAAAATTGAGTACAGTCAGAGAGAAAAGTGGTGTCAAAATTTGAACTGCCAGAAACACAGTTTGAAAAGACAGTCAGTGACAAAATCACCCATAAAACCGACTTGGAGTGAGAAAATGACTGTTTTAAGCACATTTCTGGAATCCTTATTAAATTTACAATCCATTAACATGAAAAAACACTAAAAAATTGAGTACAGTCAGGGAGAAAAGTGGTGTCAAAGTTTGAACAGCATTTTAAAATTGTTTTTTTTTTATAATTGAAAGTGACATGAGTAATTCAACATGTGACCACTTCATCAGGATTAAAATCTTGTGTCACATGTCACTCACAAAAAATATTATATTACATGCAAAAAGTTAGGTAGGAAAGTGATATGGTTTACACCGTACAAACAATAAAAGTGAGCAGCCCTGTGTTGATCAAATTACAGTCTTATGTGTGAGTGATTAGAAAATTTGCATGCTTGTAAAATGATTAAACTTACTTCCTTTACATTTACATTGAGTCTGTCCTTTTCCAGATGTTGCCAACCACCTTCGTAGCCTTAGTGACCTTCCTACTGGACATAGCTAACACTTCGCCAGTGTACAATATGCAGCCGGCCTTTATCACCACTAATATAGGTTGGTATTACGGTAATTGAACAGAATTTGCGTCTTGACCCCATTCAGTCCTTAAAACCTACAAAAAGCTTCCATGTAGAAGGGGTGGTTAACAAATAAGTGAGGTTAAAAAGTACTTCACTGCCTTTGGTTTACCTTTTTTGGTTTTAAATCTTGTCTTACCAATAAACATTTTGTTAGTTTATCAGTAGAAAGAACGTTGCAAACAATTATTTGTAAAGATTTTGACAACAAACAACATAAACTGTCAGAATTCAAAAAATAATGAACTGTCAACTGTCAACTGGCGATTGTCGTTTCGCGCTAGGGATGTTGCCGCAACAATTGTAGGGATGAGTTTTTAACTGTATTTTAGTTAAATGTGCCGTTGAAGACTCAGTTATTTCTTTTGTATTAGAATTATTTGCACCTTAAAGCGTTCCGGCATTAAAGCTAATTGGACCGACCACGGAAACGAGTCGTTTCAAGCTGGTCAACAGGAATTTCACCGATTCCGTTAGGTAGAAAATCATCAAACGAGTATTTCGGGTTCGAGTAATTCAATCCGATTTGCCTTTATAAAACGTTATTTTGGTAATATACCCTTACGTTGCATAGTTCGGATAAACCGTTAATCAGTATTACACAAGTAGTCCAGTTAAAATATTCTAATCTCCATACAATGGCCGATTGTTATACATGCTACAGGCCGGAAACGAGTTTAAGGTGAAAGAACCTTGACACTGTGAGAGAGATATATGTGAAGAAAAATAAAAGAAAAAGCAAAACTCCCACAAAATGAGGTCGGTATGACGTCACACGCAAAATAGTATCGGGGTCAAACGTGAGAACGCCATTGGACGGGCGTTGGCGGTTGGTATTTGTGTCGCGTTTTTATTGGTTCAATTAATTTTTTTTAATTTAAATTAAACATTTGCAGCGTCAACAAACGGACGAAACATACGCAATCTGCCGTGCGTGTCAAGAAAAAACCCTCAACTTAGCGGAGTTTGCATGTTTGCCATTGACTGTCTTAAAGCCAACGGTACCCACTTGGGTACTTGCATAGACAGGTTCTATTTCGGCTCGTGCTGCCATATTGAACACGTAAAAGACCTGGACAACACCATCGAGTCCAATATAGTACTAGACAGCAGAGTACCACCACATAGAGTGCAGAACACCACTACGGTAGTTGTCAGCACCACCACACCCATCACTACTACCGTGAAGACGGTACTAGTAACAGTAATTTATACTGTTTCCCTTCATTAATGGATGGATTGTTTAATTCCAGACCCAGAAACCCACTGAAGTTACGAAAACGCAAACAACTACTACTCAAAAGATTCCCACCAGTACAGTACCAATCAGTACTACAGAACCATCCACAACACCACAAAAGTTGCAGACATTCTTCCTGGTTAATGGTACACCATTAACAACAACAACAACAACAACAAAACCTCCAACTACCAAGAAACCTTCAAGTACGACAACCAAACCCAGACCGGCCGTAACAGCCCCAGCAAAGCCCCACCAAAAACCCACTAAACCCACGGTTAAGCCTGTTAAGATTGGTACTACCCGAAGGCCAGTAAGCAGCACCACCGTTAGGAGCACCACAAAAAAGACCAAACCAACCAGAAAAGTTACTAAACCATCTAGTACCACCACAAGTAAGTAATTTACTTTTAGTGACTAACTATTGTAATTTGGTAATTGATGTTTCAGAACCTAGTAGTATCACTAGAAAACCGTCAAGTACTACGGTACCACCACGCACTACCACCACCACTCCAAAACCCCTCACACTCACGAACATCACCCAAATTGTAGAGAGTGTAAATGAAGTGAATACCACTGGAAACGCAACCACTGTGTCAACTGTCACTGTGTCAACTGTCACTGCGTCAACTGTCACTGTGGTAAACAAACTCAACACAACCACCATTCAAGTACCATCCAGTGTGGAAAACACCACAACGGAAAGCGTCACCGAAGGTACCACCTTCAACCAGGGTTGCGTAAAAAATAATAATACAAATTTCAGATTGGGTACCGATTACAGTGCCAGACAGTTGGGTGCTACTGCCCAGCGTCACTCCCACAGGGATAGTTAATATAACCACGGCAACGCCACCAGTTTTAGAACCATCGGTAACAACCACGACTACAATGTTGCCGGTTGTTACCACGACGTTATCAAGTGGCAACGAGTCAATGAGTAGTGAAGGTCCTGGAGTGGTCACCACCTCGACAGAACCTGGCACCACTGCAGTGATTGGAACCAGCACTATAAGCGAACCGAAACCGATTAATATGAGTGATTTTACTGATGGTGAGTTAAAGACTAGTCACATGTTTGTCAAAAATCTGTCAAGATGGCTGACACAGTAAGCCAACTTGAAATATTGTTAGAGATCATTTTTGCTTGTTAATCTTTGTTGTGTATACGGTAAACCGTATTGTTGAAGCAAATTGTATCAAGCAATTTTCGACCATGAAGGTTTAAAGACAGTTAAAAAAAAACTTGATATGGCGGTATAAAGAAACAAGATAGCGGGCAAATAATTACGCAAAGTCAGTCTGTGTGAACGTTTTAGTTCTTCAACCTGACTCAAGGTAATCCAAGCTCGTTAGTTTAGGCAAAAGAAACAAAAATTCCCAACAATAAGACATTGGCCCCCGATGGTCGTTGCGCAGCCCATCAAGTGTACAGGTTTTTTCCATAAAACCGCTATTTTCACGTTTTAAAAGATAAAATGAAACGCCTAATCGATCTGGTGATGTTCTGGTGCACTTTTGTTAGCGCAACTATCGATTTTAATAACGTTTCGACGTTGTCAACAGTGTGCGGACGTCGTATGTGGCCCGAGGCCCGAATAGTGGGTGGAGAGAAATCGAGTTTCGGAAAATGGCCCTGGCAAATTTCGTTGCGTCAATGGAGGACCTCGACCTACCTACACAAATGCGGAGCAGCCCTGCTCAACGAAAATTGGGCCATCACCGCAGCGCATTGCGTCGATAAGTAAATTAAGCCCAGCTCTAGTTGAATCCAGTCTGAAAATTTGTTTATTTCCAGCGTGCCCCCCAGTGATCTTTTGCTTCGTCTTGGCGAACACGATCTGTCAACCGAAGGGGAACCGTATCTTCACGAAGAACGACGCGTTCAAATTGTCGCTTCTCATCCCCAATTCGATCCGAGAACGTTCGAATACGATTTGGCTTTGTTGAGATTCTACGAGCCGGTTCAGTTTCAACCAAATATTCTTCCAGTTTGCGTACCTAAAACAGATGAAAATTTTGTTGGTAGAACTGCCTACGTCACTGGTTGGGGACGTTTATATGAAGGTTGGTAACTGTCACTGTCAGTTACGTCAACAATGTCTTAAAAAGTCAAAACGGCAACGCCTTCTCGACAAAACTCAATCACAGTTTTGACGCAATTGGGTTTGAAATTTAATTTTTCAATTACTAACTATAACTGTACCTGTCCCAAGTCAATTGACCAATCACAAACTGTTAACAGGTGTTGTAGTGAACAAACCATAAAATGGTGCCCAACTGACACCTGTCACTATTTTGTGTCATTTTTACTGTATACTTGAACACAAATTCAGTTTTGTGTCAAAGTGTCTAGAATATCATTGATTTTAGATGGACTGGCAAAAATCAGGTTTTAGAAACATTTTCATTAAGTATTTGATATTAAATGTGTTTCTGAGTTTTATGACAATTGTCACGTGACTATTTAGCTAAATTATTCTCTAAACCCACGTGATATTTGTTAGTAATGTTAAAACTATCAAAATTTGCCAAAAGAATTTGAGTTGACACAGTTTTCTTGCAATTTTCGACACGAGACGTGTTTTAAGATTTGTGATAGTTAGTTTGACAATTGTCACGTGATCCCCTAGCTAAATAGTGTTCTAAAACCACGTGGCAACTGTCACTAAGGTCAAACTGTGCTCAAAAGTTGCAAAAATCAAGTTTGAGAAAAGCTTTCCTGCAGTATTTGGTATAAAACGTGTTCCTGAGTTTTATGACAGTTATTTTGACAAGTGTCACGTGACTGTCTAGGTAAATTATCCTGTAAAACCACGTGTGATATTTATTACTAATGTTAAAACTTTCAAAATTTGCCTAAAATATGCAAGAGTTCGAATTTAACACAGTTTTCGAACAATTTGCAAAACAAGGCATATTTTAAGATTTATGACAATCATTTTGACAATTGTCACGTGATCCCCTAGCTAAATAGTGTTCTAAAATCACGTAGCAACTGTCACTAACGTCAAAACTGTCAAATCACGTGACCGTCTAGGTAAATTATCCTGTAAAATTGCGTGATATTTATTACTAATGTCAAAACTTTCAAAATTTGCCTAAAATATGCAAGAGTTCGAATGTAACACAGTTTTCGTACAATTTTTGAAACAAGACGTATTTTAAGATTTATGCCGGTCATTTTGACAATTGTCACGTGATCCCCTAGCTAAATAGTGTTCTAAAATCACGTGGCAACTGTCACTAAGGTCAAAAGTTGCCAAAATCAAGTTTGAGGAAAGCTTTCCTGCAGTATTTGGTATAAAACGTGTTCCTGAGGTTTATGACAGTTATTTTGGTCAGTTGTCACTTGACGATCTAGCTAAATTATTCTCTGAACCCACGTGATATTTGTCGGTAATGTCAAAAACTATCAAAATTTGCCTAAAATTTGAGTTAACACAGTTTTCTTGCAATTTTCGAAACGAGACGTGTTTTAAGAGTTGTGACAGTCATTTTGACAATTGTCACGTGATCCCCTAGCTAAATAGTGTTCTAAAATCACATGGTAACTGTCACTAAGGTCAAAACTGTCAAATCACGTGACTGTCTAGGTAAATTATCCTGTAAAATCGCGTGATATTTATTATTAATGTTAAAACTATCAAAATTTGCCTAAAATTTTCAACAATTCCAGTTCAACACAGTTTTCGAAACAAGACGTGTTTTAAGATTTGTGACAGTTATTTTGACAATTATCACGTGATCTCCTAGCTAAATAGTGTTCTAAAATCACGTGGCAACTGTCACTAAGGTCAAAACTGTCAAACTGTGCTCAAAAGTTGCAAAAATCAAGTTTGAGAAAAGCTTTCCTGCAGTATTTGGTATAAAACGTGTTTCTGAGTTTTATGACAGTTATTTTGACAGTTGTGACTTGACGATCTAGCTAAATTATTCTCTAAACCCACGTGATATTTGTCAGTAATGTCAAAACTATCAAAATTTGCCTAAAATTTGAGTTAACACAGTTTTCTTGCAATTTTCGAAACGAGACGTGTTTTAAGAGTTGTGACAGTCATTTTGACAATTGTCACGTGATCCTCTAGCTAAATAGTGTTCTAAAATCACGTGGCATCTGTCACTAACGTCAAAACTGTCAAATCACGTGACTGTCTAGGTAAATTATCCTGTAAACTATCAAACTTTGCCTAAAATTTTCAACAATTCCAATTTAACACAGTTTTCGAAACAAGACGTGTTTTAAGATTTGTGACAGTTATTTTGAGAATTGTCACGTGATCCCTTAGCTGAATAGTGTTCTAAAATCAGGTGACCATTGTCACTAACGTCAAAACTGTCAAACTGTGCTCAAAAGTTGCAAAAATCAGGGTTTAGAAAAGTTTTCATGCAGTGTTGGATATAAAACGTGTTTCTGAGTTTTATGACAGTTATTTTGACAATTGTCACGTGATGTTCTAGTTTTTTTAGCCCAAAGTGTCTAGAATATTCTGTAAAATTGTCTGGAAAAATTAAAATGGAAGTTACAGACTTCAACCAATAAGTGTCATTTTTGATTCTAGATGGACCGCTTCCGAGCGTTTTACAAGAAGTGACAGTGCCTGTCATCAACAATTCAGTCTGCGAATCAATGTACAGATCGGCCGGCTACATCGAACACATTCCGCACATTTTTATATGCGCCGGATGGCGAAAAGGCGGCTTTGATTCCTGCGAAGGAGACTCGGGAGGACCGATGGTTATCCAGAGGGAGGACAAACGGTAACTCGCACTGCTAAAATGGGGCTTTAGCGATAATTAAAATCGGTTGCAGGTTTCTGCTGTCCGGCATTATTTCGTGGGGTATTGGATGCGCCGAACCGAATCAGCCGGGAGTTTACACCAGAATTAGTGAATTTCGGGACTGGATCAATCAAATCCTGCAATTTTGAACCAACATGGACTGAAAATGGTGATATTTAGGGTCGCTTGCGACCCAGTTCAAAACGTTCATTTTAGGAAATCTAACATTTACTCTGTATAAAGCTTATTTTAGTATGTAAATATTAAAATTATCGCGCTAGATTGTTCTTTTAATTAGACGGTCAAAGACGTATAGTAAGGTTGTTGAGTTGACCGTTATTTATTTATTTATTTAAATTCCCGTCCTAGTTTTAACATGTTTGTACATAGGCAATACGATACGATAAAAAAAAAATTACGATATATTTTTACAAATAAAACTAGCAGTTTACTAGCATTTTTTACTGTGCCTTATTAAACTTGGATCGCGCGTTTATATCGGCAACACTGTTAATTGTTTTGACAGATGACAATCAAAGTGGGCTGCGCCTATAGTAAAAATCAAAGTAAAAGCTATGACGTTACAGAACAATACAAATAACGTGGTTTTTTTTATACTTCCCTCCAGACTTTCATCCTTAACTGTTTTAAAATTAAACCTAACAATTATCACGTGATGACTGTAATATATTATTTCTTCTAAAGCAGGTCACTGAACTGATTTTACTATACTGATTATAATCCACCTATGCGTATTAAATGTTTACAGTTAGCAGACTGTATTAACTGTTGTAGTTTGCGTTTAATTACACAGGACAAATTGCTATTTAATTATGTCTTGGAGATCACTACAGAGTGTGCTAGGGTTTTAGCATGGTAAAGATTGGGCCATATGGTCGTGAAAGGTAGCAAAATTAAACAAATAAGCGCATAAATGAAAGCTTCTCAGTTTCGAGGACAATTTTTGGTTTTCTTCTCATTTTTTTGGGAAATTAATGAATCCTCCAGATATGTGCAGCAAAAACAGAGTCAACATGTGTAGCAGGTGTATCAATAATCCGCCGCCACCATTGGGTTCCGCTGGTACCATCAACGACGCGGAAGACCCGCTAAGCTAACCCACTGACCGACTTTTGCTGACCAAGAACACATACGTAAACAGATTTTCAGTCTGCCAACCGAACCGGAGGGAATCACTCTTCTCTCACTTCGACCGCGAAATCGTTTGAATGTGGTCCCCAATATTCGGGTGGTACTGTCGGAAGTTAAATGTGCCCCGATCCGGTTATAGCCAAACTTAGTACAAACAGGATTTTTGATAATTTCCCGGCCTGTCTGACAGTCTAGTAGGGCATAGTCTATTTGGCCAATGCGAAGCTTTGGCTCGCCCGCTTCAGGCCTACTACAGACTTTATCCCAGCCGTAGATTATAGTTTTAGTTTTAAATCATGAAATCGATAACGCGGTTGTGTGTCACATTTATTCTTGTGCTACAAGTGACAGCTGAGGATGTTAATCAAAGACAGAGAGGTAAGTAAGACAATAATTCAAAAAAGGAGAAAGTTTACTAAATAATAGTGTTACAGTTACTTAGTTTGTGTTCATTTAAAAATCAGTAAAACTCATCAAACCGGGCGTTTCTTAACCTCCTAACCCACTATCAGACGAGTTAATAATTTTCGTGTAAACTAATCAAGAAACAAAAACGAGTATCCCATCCATTCATCGTAGCTTTTCATTGATTTTGACCTTTACATTCGTTTGACCTCCCGGGGTTGGTCTGGAGTAGTACAGCCTCAACTAAAAGTTTTACTTAATTTTAATGAAAATAAATACCCGAAGAAATTCCGAAATCAATCGACCGTAAAGATCGATCGGTTCTGCATCGTCATACGTCCTTAGAAATTGGAACGATCGTATTTCCATCCTTTTTTCTGTGGTTTGGTTCACTTTCTCCACTTTTCGTGTTAACGAAATGAAAAACACCGATGAAAGTAGCCTCAAACTGTCAAAAGACATTTTTTAGTAAATTCGTCCTTGTTACACCCAGTATAATAGTGTACGTTGCAATTCACACATTATTGGTCGACTCTAACTGTAAAGTGATATAATTAGAGATACGTACTGGTTTAAATAGGTACTTTAACGTGATAGGAATGGGTTACCTATTAGACGCGTCGATAACAGTTTTTGGAATGCCAATGGTGACTAAATACACACTGTATAAGGGGAAATACGTCATAAGTTATTTTAAAAACGTTCTGAAAACTGTATCACTGTAGGGATCATTTTTGCTTGCCATTACTTTCAGTTCTTATAGCAAAATCCAATTAGGACATTGACTTGTTTCAAACCAATTTGAGCCTCAATACGATGATTTCCAGAGGCAAAAATTAGATTTTTTTTTGTATTTGTTTGCTCTAGTTTATTTGTTATTTATCCATAAAGAGTCATAGTTAATAACCTGTAAAATTTGCATATCCAGCCCCAACACTGTGGCAACGCCGCACTTTTAAGTCAACTGTCAATCGCAAGTTGTGCATGAATGTGATAGTTTGTTAAACCAATGTTGCCAGATCAACCGTTAAAACCTGTTTTTTTGTATATAATCTACCGTTTTTAATTACGTTATTGCCGTTATGTTGGTTGTGAAACTTTTATATATTTTTTTGAGTTTATTGAGTGGGAAACTAATAAGGATTCGAAAAATGCTCAAACTTTGACACCGCTTTTCTCCCTGACTTTACTAAGTTTTGTAGTGTTTTTTCATGTTGTCAGATAGGAAATTTAATGAGGATTTCAAAAATGTGCTTAAAACAGTCATTTTCCCACTCTAAGTGGGTTTTATAGGCGATTTTGTCCCTGACTGTTCTGTCAAACTGTGTTTCTGGCAGTTCAAACTTTGACACTACTTTTATCCCTGACTGTACTGAATTTTGAAGTGTTTTTTCATGTTGTCAGATGGGAAATTTAACGAGGATTTCAAAAATGTGCTTAAAATAGTCATTTTCCCACTCCAAGTCGGTTTTACAGGCGATTTTGTCCCTGACTGTTCTGTCAAACTGTGTTTCTGGCAGTTCAAACTTTGACACTACTTTTATCCCTGACTGTAGCAAATTTTGTAGGGTCTTTTCATGTTGTCAGATAGGAAATTTAATGAGGATTTCAAAAATGTGCTTAAACCAGTCATTTTCCCACTTTAAGTGGGTTTTACAAGCGATTTTGTCACTGACTGTCTTTTCAAACTGTCCTTCTGGCAGTTCAAACTTTCACAACACTTTTCTCCCTGACTGTACTAAGTTTTGTAGTGTTTTTTCATGTTATTGGATAGGAAATTTAATGAGAATTCCAAAAACGTGCTTAAAACAGTCATTTTCCCACTCCAAGTTGGTTTTACAGGCGATTTTGTCCCTGACTGTTTTGTCAAACTGTGTTTCTGGCAGTTCAAACTTTGACACTACTTTTATCCCTGACTGTAGTGAATTTTGAAAGGTCTTTTCATGTTGTCAGATAGGAAATTTAATGAGGATTTCAAAAATGTGCTTAAAATAGTCATTTTCCCACTCCAAGTGGGTTTTATAGGCGATTTTGTCACTGACTGTTTTTTCATACTGTCCTTCTGGCAGTTCAAACTTTCACACCACTTTTCTCCCTGACTGTACTAAGTTTTGTAGTGTTTTTTCATGTTATTGGATAGGAAATTTAATGAGAATTCCAAAAATGTGCTTAAAACAGTCATTTTCCCACTCCAAGTCGGTTTTACAGGCGATTTTGTCCCTGACTGTTTTGTCAAACTGTGTTTCTGGCAGTTCAAACTTTGACACTACTTTTATCCCTGACTGTACTGAATTTTGAAGTGTTTTTTTATGTTGTCAGATGGGAAATTTAATGAGGATTTCAAAAATGTGCTTAAAATAGTCATTTTCCCACTCCAAGTCGGTTTTACAGGCGATTTTGTCCCTGACTGTTCTGTCAAACTGTGTTTCTGGCAGTTCAAATTTTGACACTACTTTTATCCCTGACTACTGAATTTTGAAGTGTTTTTTTATGTTGTCAGATAGGAAATTTAATGAGGATTTCAAAAATGTGCTTAAAACAGTCATTTTCCCACTCTAAGTGGGTTTTATAGGTGATTTTGTCACTGACTGTCTTTGAACTTTCACACCACTTTTCTCCCTGACTGTACTAAGTTTTATAGTGTTCATGTTGTCAAATGGGAAATGTGTCATCAGACGCATAAAGAATGCAGCACACGCTGGCGATTTTATTATTAATTTAGGTTAGTAGTAAGCATCATCGAGGTTTATGTCGATCGCCCGCGGCTTTAAAACTTTCACCAAGCAAAAGGTCATGTGGCAATGTCAATGGAATACCTTTTGCGTGACTAGCGTTGATTCATTCATAAACTTTCGTGCAGAGAGCAGAAAACTGTTTGGAGGTTACCGGATAACACCCAGATACTGTAAGGCGACCAAAAGCTCTTCCCACTCCACCGAAGGACCTAACATTTGTATGTTCAACCATGAGTGCACCCAGAGGAACGGGCAAGTGGTGGGTGCCTGCATGGATGGGTTTCTATTTGGTGCATGTTGCCAGTTAGGAAAAGGTAAGCTGTGTGCTGTTCAGATTCTTTACCACGTTAAACTGCCTTCCACAGATGAAGAGATTGGAGACTTTTTATCCCAAGAGTATCCTGGTGTAACCCTACTAAACTCAAAAATCACCCCTACAACACACAGAACAACTTCACCCTACGATATCACTTCTCACGGAGTGTCACAGATAACGGCCACTCTCCTCGGTCAGAATCCACCATTTTCCAACCCTTGGACCGGAACAACTTCAACCAGTACAAACGATATCACCAGGTAAGGAACGGTTGAATTTGAGTGTTGTGTAATATATGGATGGTGTATAGTTCAGTGTACGAGAAGAAAACCACCCCGTATGGCAACGAACCCACCACCATAAGGTATGGGGAAACTAATCTACCACCAATATTGCAAATATCAGTGTCCAATGCTCCTTTAGGGTATACCCCACTGCCCACCATACAGAAACCTTTGTTCAAGTGAGTTTTGTTTGGGTTTTGTATTAAGTTTGTACCAGTTTGCAATTCCAGGCCTAAACCTTCAAAACCTGATGACAAATACGTTTTAGTGCCAACATTAACCCATGACACAAGTCAACCCACTGTGTATGTAGTTTCTTAAAATGTTTGTTTATTATAATGATTGTGCGTTTAGTAGGCCGGAAGTGACCACCAAAGGACCACCATCCACTTCCTATGTATTTAGCACTACCATACCACCACGCAGGACTAAACCGAGCAAAGTAACAAAGAAACCGGTCACAACAAGTCCTAAACCAGCCTCAACCAGTTACGTGTACAGTACGACGTTTGATCCAACCAAAAAACCTCCAAATGGTACTGTGGTGAACAGTTCAACCCATCGACCTGTCACAGTAGCCCACTCGACTTTTGCCCAAACCCCTGAAGCATTCCCAAGTAAAAATTTAATTGTACGATTGTGTTTTCTTGTCTAAATGGTGATTTACTTAACAGGTTCTCCACCACCTTACGTGTACGTATCCAGCTCGAAACCATCCACAGTTAGTTCCACAGTAGCCGGACCTGGATTCACGGTGACGTCACAAGGGTATCCAAACCCAGCGCCCACCGTGATAGTTTTAGGACCAGTGGATGACAACACGTCAAACCCGCCAACCACAGCTCAACAACCCCCCAGGAAACCAGTAAACCAAGTGATTATCAACAATCACGTGACCCAGAACATTTACACCACTCCGAAACCGCAGCAAACTAGCCAGAATGTACCATCACCTACTGTGATAATCACCCCCAAACCTACCATATCCTCCTCCCCGCTACCTGAAGACGATCTGGACGCTGTCGTGGTGACGTCACCAAACGATTTAATCAATTTTCCTCCAGACCGCAACCCTAACCTCAATCTAACCCAACCCGTTTTCACTGAGGAGGACATCACCACCCCCAATTTCGTGGAAGACGCCGCCATGCATGAGAAAGTCGAATCTTTCGTCAATCAAATTATTTATGGACTTCAAGAACCGTTCAACGATCTCAATGACATTGTCTACAACAGGCACAACCAAACCGTAACGACCACAACCAAGAAGCCGGTTAAAAAACCGGTTACCACCACCAAGAAGCCGGTCAACGTCAAAGTGACCACCAAACGACCGGTTACGACCAGACGACCTGTCAGTAGTGCGGTGACGACGACCAGAAAACCGGTCACAACCAGAAAACCACCGACCACGGTCCAGAATTATATCGAAAACGAAACTGAAGCCGAAATACATCAGAATTACCGAGACCGTAAGTGTTTTCTATGATTTATTTTCTAAAAAAGAATATTTAGCTTTGTACTGTGTTTTCACGTGACCTAAACGTTGCACGCGATTTGGTTGTCACATGATGTTGGTGTTTGTAATGATTATCTCCCTCCTGTCATTAAACTAATATTTTTTGTCCACTTTTGTACAGTATTCGCGTAAATTACAGCAGTGTCCTAGTTTGTGATGCGAACAACAATGTGGATATAGTTAAGAAACATTAAAGCAAAGACAAACATTCAACAAGCGTTTTAAACGGTTAAATAGCGTTTTGATTACTTACATGTACAAAACCAAACACACTGTAAACTAAAATGATCCTTGGAACAGGAAATTGTGATTTTCTTCTTAAGGAGGTTTAATAAATGCCATTACCACCACTTTAGACGCACGTATAACAGGATAACAGTTATTTTAAAGCACAAAACACGACTATAACGAATTAAATTAAACCAAAACAATACAAATGTTGAAATGTCAAAGTGAAACGTCAACCGTCTGCGGAGTTGCCGGCTTGTGCCACATTTGATTGTTTATCTAGTCAACCAGGAATACACTAATAAAGTTAAATTGAGTTTAGTTAATAACAGATTTTTTTTTTTTAGAATGTGGCGTTCGGCCTTTACTAAAATCCGGCCGAATTGTGGGTGGAAGAGGGGCCGTATTCGGGGAGTTTCCCTGGCAAGTCCTGGTCAGGGAATCGACGTGGCTGGGATTATTCACGAAGAACAAATGCGGAGGTATTATCCACGCTACTATAAATCACAGGGACAAACGTGACTCGAAATGTTTCTTTAAGGGGTTCTGATTAGCGACAAGTACGTTATAACGGCCGCTCATTGTCAGCCCGGCTTTTTGGCCTCTCTGGTGGCAGTGTTTGGTGAATACGACATTTCTGGCGATCTGGAATCGAGGAAACCAATCAGCAGAAACGTGAAACGCGTGATTGTTCACAGGAAATACGACGCGGCTACGTTCGAAAACGACTTGGCTTTGCTCGAACTGGACAGCCCCGTTAAATTCGATGCGCACATTAGTAAGTCCAGTTTTTTGGTGGAAAATTGTGCTAAACTGACTTAAATTGACAGTTCCCATATGCCTGCCACCGGACAATATCGACTATACTAAAAGAATGGCCACTGTAACCGGTTGGGGTAGATTGAAATACGGGGGTGGGGTGCCCTCAGTGTTACAAGAAGTACAGGTCCGTGCACCAAATTGAGTTTGTAAATTTTTTTTTTTAAACTGCCTTATTAGGTCCCTATTATGGAAAACCACGTGTGTCAGGACATGTTCAGGACTGCCGGACACTCTAAAGTGATTCTGGACTCGTTTTTGTGCGCCGGCTATGCTAACGGACAAAAAGACGCTTGTGAGGTAAAAAAAACTACCACAACACCAGTAAAATGTTAATCAACTAATATATACAGGGTGATTCTGGTGGTCCTTTGGTTGTCCAGAGACCTGACGGTAGATACGAACTGGCCGGGACTGTATCCCATGGTATTAAATGTGCAGCTCCCTATTTACCTGGAGTTTACATGAGAACCACCTACTATAAGCCCTGGATAACCAGTATAACGGGAATTGAATAAAATTAGATGATATACATTCTAATGTGATGGACTTAAAAGTGACACTCTTGTGTATAATGATGCCAATTATACAACTACTTTTAAGAATGTCTTTATAGGAAATTTGTACAATTATTGTTTCTAAGTCTAAAATTAAATCTTTTATTTATGTTATGTGGGTTTTTTTTATGAAATTGGTATACAGGTGTGGTAAATACAAAACCGACCATCGGAAATGTAAACGGACAGAGAAACGTAAATTATTGCATGCGCGGGACAAAGGCAAAAATAATTTGGTCGACGGTATTGGTGATACTTGACGTTTGGCAACAGCGCGCTGAAAATATGGCCTACTTGATATTTTTTTCGTTGACTGTCAATAATATAAGTTTGTCCGGAAAATGGAAACGTTCCAGGAAACCGGGATAATATCACCTGAAGGACTGTCATATACAATTTTAGCCGGTAGAAGCTAACGATTTTATTCACTACATTGTTTGCACCTAGAAAAACCACCCTTAACGCCCACACGTAGGGCACGAACCCTTCCGAAGGGGTCCGAGATCGTCGTCATATAAGCCGGTTTTATGGATCGGCGTGAAAACTGCACTGGAAAGCCTTGAAACGTTAGCAGTTTCCCCAGTTTTCCCGGAATAGCGTCACGTGAAGGTTTCGAGGTGAGTTGGTCCCTCATATTGACACTGATGAGTTGACATATTGATTAATCAGTGTGGTTTTTGCAGTATAATAGACAAAAATGAAAAGCATTACAGCCTTTCTGGCCGTTCTATTGGCTATACAAAAGGTAAGCGCCTGGGGTGGGTTATTTAACCGTTTTTCCCCTGAAATGTTGGCCAATTTGGGATACGGTGGTCAGGGTGGTGTGATGGTAAGCGAATACGACATCACGCTATTCCAGTGGGGTACTTATAATATAACTTTCAGAGAGATGGAGAAGATAACTTTCTCGAAGAGTACATAAACGAGGCAGACGAGACGCCGTGCTACGGACGAAAATGCACCGCCAATGAGCATTGTTGTCCAGGTACCATTTGCGTTGACGTTGATGGAGGTGAGCGTATGTGGTGTTGTTGATGTTGATCGCTCATCAGGATCTCATCCATTTCAATTTCAGTGATCGGGTCGTGTTTGTTCGCTTATGGTCGGCGAGTTGGGGAGTTGTGTAGGCGCGATTCGGATTGTGAGTCAGGATTGGTTTGTGCAGAAGCTGATTCAGGACCCAATGGTAGAGTTTGCAGGTAAAATGTCGTCAATGGGCGTTTATTTCTCTCTCTGTTTAATATAAATTCCAAAAAAAAATACTAATATACTGAGCGCATTTGATTGCCTATAACAAAATTCAAGGGCATTCAAGATAGTAGTATTTTTGAAATAACTTTTTTATTTGAACTAGTATCAATTTCGCTAAACCGTCATTGGAAAGAGTGTTAAAAGTATTACAAAATAAGCCAAAACTGGCCTCTCTAGCTCCTCAAGTTACCTAGATATTGAATTTCAAAAAGTTGTAAAAAAAGACCTCTAATACCCCCCCATTCTTTCTCACCACAAACTAAAATCGCAGGCACCTTCGACAATGACAGTTAGTTCTGTCGGTAATGGTGGATGTCATCTCAGTGGGCGTCTATTTCTCTTTGTTTAATACAAATGAAAAAAAAGATAGAAATATATACTAAATTGTTATTATTAATAAATAACAAAATGGGGCCTTAATGAACGATTTTGCATTTTTGTTTAATACAATTTATTACCCTTTTTGATGATAAACTAAATTTTAACAACACAGACCACCGGTACATCAAGACAAACAATATTCAGAGTCCTGTCACATGTCAAGTGAATGCGACATATCACGTGGACTGTGCTGTCAGTTGCAAAGACGTCACCGGCAACTTCCTAGAAAGGTAACTCTGTCAGATTATATAAATGAAAGTATTTGGTAGAATAATGGTGTTTCCAACTAGATTTGCTCCTATTTCAAAGATCCTTTGGTGTGTATCGGTCCGGTGGCCATCGATCAAATCAAAAACGTCATCGAACATACCGCGGGCGAAAAACGCATCACCGGATTGGCTTTCAAGAGACCGACAATGCATTAAACTGATGACCACTCTGTTTCCCAACCAAAAGGTAGTTTTTAAATTTTGTGTCAACTTTTTCTCGGTGTTTGTGTGGTTTTTTTTGGGCCGCCGAGTACGGTCCTGGCCTCTAATACGACAAACTGCTAACAGGACCGCACTGGCCCAATCACATACTTTAAAATTACTCTCATTAATAAGGAAGCTGTGTTTTTAACTAGTTAAGGACCTACTATATATTATAATATGGCTGAGGCACTTATAACTATATTTTAGTATAATAAGGTAAAAAACCAAAAACTGGCCTATATAAGACTAATTATTTAAACAGGCCCAATATATAACAACATATCTTTATGTAGAAAATTAGTTAGTATTTCTTCAAAAACATATGTTATATTTACAAAACTTTTACTCAAGTATAATATTATAATTATTATTATACCAGTCTTACTGTGATGTTCCCGAAGGAAGGCAGAAAGATGTGCTAAAAAGTTTAATTTTGCCTTTACTTACATTGAAATGACTTTAAAAAAAATCGTACATATCTATAACTTACATATCATTAATGTTACTAATCTAGTTGTAATTCAGTCTATTTGATGTTATATTATTGTAAACAGTTATACGGAATAAATGTCTACAGCAATCAGAAGGTTATTTTGTCTTTTTGTTTACAACATGTAGGGGGATTACACCAGAGAGAGTCTAATAAGTTTGGTTATAATTCATTTTATTTCAAGTTATAGAGAACATTTATGTAACCTTAAAAACCGTCAAGAGACACCACACAAATATCTGATGCAGATTTACTGATGAAAGTTTATTAAATAAATAACATTTTAAGTGCAGCGGAACTCTAAATTAGTCTCTCAAAAATTATCACATTGGCACAAACTTACAAACGGGAAATAAATATATATTATTAACTATTTATTTACAATTTTTGTCTTATGGCTGCATCACTTTGTCAATCCAAGGCACAAACTTTTGTATGTTGGTGTAAACGCCAGGCAAATGTTCCCTACCGCAACCAATTCCCCAGGAAACCAGCCCTATAAGGGTCCGTCTCCCGTCTATCGTTAACGTCAAAGGTCCCCCAGAATCACCCTGACAACTGTCACGTCCACCCTATAAATTAGTCAGTTTTAGCATTGTTGAGCAGGTTGGCAACATTGTACCTAAAGTCGGATGACGTCAGATTGAAATTCATGTCTTAGATTAGTCCCAAAGGTTTTTATTGATATTTCGCGGTTGCCAGCTTGAGCGTTCCAGAGACACATTGTTCGGATATAGAGATTGTTTATTTAATTTATTTTTACCAAAATAAGGGTGGATGAATCGTTTTCGCGCAGAAAAACTCATATTTTCACGTTATTTCCTTTCTTATGGCATTCTCCATTCTAAACATAAATGACTTGCAACCTTAGCAACGTTGTCAAACAGAACTGCTTTCCTGTACAAAATTAATAATGACATTCTAATAATTGTTTATTAATTTCTTAAAATTAAAGTTTTCCATATTTTTTTCTCTTTTTGAGATCTTAAATTATAGAGAGTAAAGTGTCACTTTGCATGTAAAAACTAAAAATACTTATTAAGTTACTAATTTTTAAGTTATTTAACGATTCTTCATGTTAAACGTCCTATATCGTTTTCTTGAACCTTCGGTTTGGCAACGTTGCACATTTCCAGCAGTAAGGGGGAGGAATTTATTCCTAAACAGTCAGTGTTGCCAGGTCTACCGTTTTCCTGTTTTTTTTTTGTATATAATCTACCGTTTTAATTACGTTATTGCCATTAATAAGGAAATTTAATAGGGATTCTAAAAAAGCGCTTAAAACATTTTCTTACTCCAAATTATTCTTTAAAACCACGTGACGTCTGTCACTAATGTCAGAGTTGTCAAAATTTTACTAGAATTTGCAGGAATTACATTATAACACAGTTTTCGAAACAAGACGATTTTCTGAGATTTAACAGTTATTTTGACAATTGTCACTTCATAGTCTAGCTAAGTAGTCTTTTGAAATCACGTGACAACTGTCAATAATGTCAAAACTGTCAAACCATGCTCAAAAGTTGCAAAAATCAGAATTTATAAACGTTTTCTTGCAGTATTTGATATAAAACGTGTTTCTGAGAATTATGACAGTTATTTTGGTAATTATCACGTGACGTTTAGCTAAATAGTGTTCTAAAATCACGTGACAACTGTCACTAACGTCAAAACTGTCAAACCATGCTCTAAAATTGCAAAAATCAGGATTTAGAAACGTTTTCTTGCAGTATTTGATATAAAACGTGTGTCTGATAATTATGACAGTTATTTTGACAATTATCACGTGACCGTCTAGCTAAATACTGTTCTACAATCACGTTAATTCAGGATTTGGAAACTTTTTTCTTACAGTATTCGATATAAAGATGTTTTTAAAATTTATGATTTTTGACAATGGTCACGTGACTGCCTAGCTAAATTATCCTTTAAAACCTAAAAAATGAAAAAAACTGTATTTTTGAAGTACGGTTTTTATAGCAAGAATCAATCAATGATTAAATTAAATTAAATATTTTGACTTGGCAACACTGCCTAGACTTGGTGTAACCTGACGTTTTTTTTACGATTCTTTTCACAAAAACCAGCTTCATCCGCCCTTTTTTGGCTAGAACTAAGTCAAATAGACAATCTGACATCAATCTCATAAAAAAAAAACAAAAATACGGTGAAACCTATAACCTATGATGACCTTTTTCACGGGAGCATGCGGCAACATGGCATCAGTGTGTTTGTAATGTTAGCAAAGGACAGAAACATAATGACTGACAATTGACATTGACAGTGCTTCAGTTGATTTGACAATCCTTACAAGAGTGAGGTTAAGTTGGTCAAAGCAAAATATACACAAAAAAAACGGGAAAATTAAATCAAGTGTCGTTAGTTACTCGTAAAATTACTTTCTGGACTGTGTGTGTGTTATTTTCTTGATGGTAAACCTGCAAGGTAAGCGGCAAACTTTATGTATGTCACATGAAACATCTATCGGCCATTGTTTGCCCTCACTATACTGGTTTAGACATTTTTGGTTGCCAAACATATCAAAATTTGAAAAACACAAATACAACTCACACAAAATAATAACCGAATCGATAAATTTAAGTGGCAACGGGAAAAGTTTAAAGAAACTGTCAACAAACGTCAAACAGTAGACAAGACAATTACCTACCTCTTTATAACCAGCGCATAGGAAAACATCGTGAATGATTTCGCGACGTCCGGCCGCCCTAAACCATTTTTGACATCTGTCATTGGTGATAACCTCCACGTCCACCTCCTGGAGCACCGAAGGTACTGTAGCCTGTCCGTGTCTAGTTCTGCCCCATCCAGCTACCGTAGCCACTCGTCCAGGTAGTTTAACCTATATAGTTATTTAGTTTTAATCGTCAAGCTTTTGCTGAAACTTACCGTAGGCGATGGTAGGCAAACTGGAATGATATGTTGGCGAAATCGCACTTTTCGATCCAGTTTCACCAAAGCCACGTCGTTTTTAAAGTCGGTCGGCGAATATGCTGGATGCACCTCTTTTCTCTCCACCTATAAAACCCAGTTGACATTTTCAACCCCTTTAACCTCTATAAACCCTTACTGAATACTCCTCGAAACCGTATTTTTCATTCTGGTCACGCACGTCCCATTCCCCTAAACGAATCCTGATGTTACCGTTCGTAGTTCTAAAACAAGTTTGTCCCTTAAATTGCATTTACGAGCCAAAAGTTGGCAAAACGTACGTGGCAACGCAATGAGCAGCGGTTATAATCCATTTTTCGTTCAGTAAGGCTCCGCCACAGGCCAGTTTTTTGGACAGAAAGCCGGTTTTAATCAAAGCCACCTGCCAGGGATGGGACCCGAACCCAGTAGAATGACCGCCCACAATCCTATTGGACCTGGTTTGTAGTTCGCCACAACCTGAAATTAATTTACCACTAAATTAGCAGAAAAACATTTTTAGTGTGTCTGATGTGTGTTGTAAAAGTGCAGTAAAAGGGTCTGGTACCTACAAGAAAATCAGAGTGTCCAAAACAGTTGCCACTTGTAGTTTACCGAAAATCAGAAAGAGAGAGCAAAACGGACTTCAAATTTGTGTTCCCCAGGTTCAAATCAAGTTAGAAAAATCACTTTGATTAAGGAAAATCCAAAATGGTCGCCGTTAGTATAGTGGGCCCAAAAATCCCTAATTTAGATTAAATTTTCGTGCACTTTTCCAGAAAATCGTTTATAACTCGCTTATTTGAAACACCCTGTATAAAACCAGTGTATAACAAAAGAAAGCTAATGAACGGGGCTATCACGTGACGTTGAGCGGGCACGGCTAAGTTGTCCCGTTTAGCCGCTAGAGGGTGTCAAAGCTGACTCTCGTTTTTTGCTGTTTTGGCTCAATATGTCGGGAACGTTTTAGATTAGAGGTCTGAAATTGAATTGTCAAAAGATTGTAAAAACCGAACCGAATTTCCATTCCTGGGTGTTACAACAATATTAAAGAAACCCTCCACCAACTGATCAAGAACTCCTTCCTAATGAACTTTGTACACTTGTGATCCTTTAGTAAGTCAGTATAACCATCCAGGCAAAGAGAAAGTTATCCCAATTAACCAGTTCAGTGAACGGTAACGAGTTTCCAGAAACTTAAATCAAGTTTCGCTGAACTGTTCAATTAACTAACTTGCATAATATATACAGAACGTCCCAAAAGTGCGTGCAAAAGCAACAAAAACCGGTTAGTTACCAATATTCCCATACGGTTCAATGTAACCAGTTTGGGGGTAATCATAATCAGCCTCCTGTACAAAACCGTTTGAATGATGATGGCTGGACGGTCTGGTGTACATTGGGTGGGTTTGGCCGCCCAAATTGGGTTTAGGGTGGCCCAAGCTGGTGGGACGGTTATAATGCTGCTCTTGGGTCGGTTTACTGGGTTTGATTTGCGTCAAACACACTCTGTATGTTAATTAGGCTTACTTACGTTTGAGGGGCGAAGGGAGGTCGATCCACGTTATTCGACTCTGGATGGTTTTCCTCTACGTCATTTCCTTCAGGATACACGCTAACTAGATGATAAACGTCATGATCTTTGGGGAGTTAATGATGGTAATGGAAGGAAAAACAGTTCTAGTTAGCTGATGGTTATTTTCACACACTATTTACAGTAGTACATGCGCCACTACACGAAAAATGTCTGTAAACACCCTGTATATGATAGAAAACGACACTGACGTTAAATGCGCTCAGTTGTCAAATGTTTTTTCTGTCAAAAATCGTACGTTTCATAAAATCACTAAGTGTGAGAAAGAAAGCACGCTACTCCTCAACTGATTGGTTAGGAAAACGAATATACAAAATGTCAAACTCATTGTAGTGCTGTTTTCTATCCTTTAGGTTAATAAATAATGCATTTTTCAGTTATTAAACCCCCAGTTTAACAAATTCAGACTTTTACTCAGACACTTACTAGCATTGTGCAGGACACCTACGTCAGATTGTTGAGTAGGTGTTGACGACGAATGGGAATTGTCCGAGTTGTCCCTGTCCACGCAACACGCCCAAATCATGCCACCGGAACAAAGATCCAAGGGACGTCCGCCGCCCAGGACACAAGAAATGCTCAGTCCGCACTCGTATTTTACTCCCCGATAACGACAAGACTGGGGAATCACTGTAAATAAGGTTAGTATTTACATTAAAACCTGGCCTCGTATTATAAGTAATTGTATTGTTTTGTCCGCAAGTAATAATTGTCAAACACCTTGATTTGTTTTAATTAAGGACAACATTCGAGCCAATCAGCCAGCTGAAAGCTACTTTTTTTGACCAATCACTATGCTGGGATTCACGCAAACAAAAAAGGGCCAAACTTACTTCTCCCTAACATTTCCATTAACGAATCTTGACTTCCTAACCCTGTCGAACCCTTTTTGGCTAAACTATCCAACAGCAACAATTCCTGAGCCTGTTTCTCGTTGGGTAACGTCCTAACGTCCCCCACACAAACCACTACAAACACTAGGAACAACACTGAACGTGACGTCATCATTGTTTAGTAAGGGTGTCAATTGAGAAAAATTCACCCCCGTGTGGAAAATTGGTAAGTGCGATTTGGAACTAAAATCTACATCGCCGGAAAGTGGTCGGTGCCCGACTGAAAACCAACTTTCCACCCAAAACATATGAAGAAGCCACTTTGTTATGGTTCGTATGGCAAGTGAAAGCTGCTGCACATTTGTAGTAAGGGTACCCAAGTGTTTTACTTGCTACTAAAAGTTTTGCTACTCCTGCCCTCGTACTATTGCTCTAATTGACGCTCGCATTGTTTCCGTAACCAATTACAGCAATATTGGTTTTTAATACGTTATTTATTTATTATAATGAACTTTAAGCATCTTTTTGATTGAAATTCCAGTCATCAGCGAAAGTGTTTTGTTTAAATAACAAGCCTCAGATGACCTATCCAATATCTGCTTTCATTTCATTGACTAGACAAATTTTGACAAACGTCACTCAGGTGACAGTAGTAATACGCGTTGAAATCGCGACTGGTTGTGTTTACTTTTTTAGGGTTTTTTTCTGTTTTTTTTTGCGATATTAACACGGAAAAAGCGATGCAGGCAATAGTAAAAGTGTTTGGATTGCCATTCGTCAAGTAAGTAAACTGTTTATTAAAGTGAGTTTCAAAATTAAGCCTTCTTGTGACTTTCATCTGTCATTCAATAAGCTTTCTGAATATTGAAGTCCTGAATTTGCCCATTCTAGTAAATTAACGTTTTACATCACTTGAATTAATAAAATCATTATTATTCAAGTCCACATGTGATCTGTGTGCATAATTGTTTGTGATTGGTCAAAAAAGCTGGTTTTTAAACCAATCAGAAACTACCCAGCACTATTAAAATGTACACATATGTGGACTGACATAATGCAATTAAAACACTATTTTTACCTAAGAAATAGTTAGGAATGTGCTAGTAATATGGTAAAAGGTTGATAGTGAAAGCTCTCTTTAAGTTACACTATTTTGTAGGACTTTCACTTTTACTTTAACATTGTTCCGGCGGTTCGAAAGTTTGCCAAAACCAATTATTGGTTCAAGGTAGTAAAATAATGAAAAATGTCCTTACTTACGGCCGATTTCGTCGAAAAACCTCAATTTAGGTGGGGCGTAATACAACTTTTGTTTCTCCTCTCCTGAAAATTACAAAAAAATCCACTTTACTCACACACGTAGGGATTTTCAAGGAATCAGCAAGCAAAATAACTTCCTGGTTTATTATGTACCAATTTGGTATGAACATGTAGTAAAATTGTCCCATTGTGTTCGCATTACCGTATCTTCAATGCAATTTTTACTTATAAATGTTTGTGTACAAAAATGCGTAACATCAATTGTTATGTAGACAGTTTCTAAATTGTTATTGCAGAGTTTTGTAAACATTTTTAACAAATAATAAACTAAATCAGTTATGCACTGAATTACTTACTAATAGATATTTAAACTTAAACCTTGATCATTTTAGAACACGTGACTTTATGACACATACACGTCAGCCATGTTGATTTTTACTAAAATTGACAGTGACAAACTATAATACCTTGAATTTCATTGGTATCCGTTGCTGAGGTGATTTGCATGTAAAATCCAAAAAAAGCAACTAAAGCACCACACAAAATCACATTTCGCTTGATTTGACCACGCACTAAACGCATCTTACTACAGGTATCTAGAGCGTACGGAACTTTCACTAATTTTCCATGTTTGAGGCAAATTTGGACATTTTCGAGCAAAATACGGACTCAACGTGAACGCGGACCAAACGAGAGTAAAATCGTTGATCACGAAGGAGAAATTGTGCGTCCGAGCCTAAAAATTGACCGGTGCTATCTCAATTCGCTTTTTTTTTAAAACATTTCTCTTTCACTTGATTGGATATGGCCGCCGCGTGACCAGTGTCGTACATTTTGAAAACCGCCGGTTTCAGTTTGACAAGAGAGAGTGCACGCCACTGGTTTACACGTTTCTCTTCGTTACGGTCTCGTTGGTATTACACGGGAATTATTGACAGATGAAATAACTTTCTTCGTTTTAATGGAAATTTGAAGTTCTCGGTCGGCGTTTCGTTGTGTTACACAAGGAAATGCAATTAAGCAACGCCTTTCATTTACCTATTAGCAGTCAAGGTTAATGACGTTTTAGTGCCAAATTAACATCTGTCCTGCTCTACTAAATGTCATTAAAAGAGTACAGCAATATACTCCAGTATTGCAAAAAACAAACACGTCAATTAGAACACCCCATGTCTACTTGATTTATCTGGTTTCTTATCAAATTACGTCACATCACAACTCAGAAACAGTAAATGTCAAGTTTCATTGGTTGAATGCTCACGTGACTTGTGGCCAATGGATGTATCTATTTCTCTGTGCGTACAAGCCTTTCGTTAATTTGAAATTTACTTCCTTGGCTGACTGATGAACTTTCTGACTTTTTTCTACTTTCCAACCGTAAATTTATGGCTTGATAATCGATAAAAATTGCAGTTTAATAGAAAGTCCCGCGACAGACACGGATTCGTACGCGTTTTGCGACATATGTCATATGATTTAATTATGCTAATAAAATTACACACAAATCAAAATGGAAAGCTGAAATATCCGTCCATATAATAATAATATACGTCACGGTGACGAAATTTCTGCGTACAATGAAACGAAGAATTATTGGCGATTCGTAGAGGGAAGGAAGCAATTCAACTACTGTAACGGGATCACTTTTTCTTTCCAATCCAAACGATTGGGGAAGTCGGTGCATTTTGCTGACGAATATACAAAATACAATGTTTGCTCCCAATTCCCCTCTAAATTACTTTCACCTGATGCCGCCACTGAATTCTAGTATCCGTTCCTGATGACTGAGACCTTTCTCGGTGAAAGTATGTCATTAATGTAACCTTAACCCGTAGTAGCGTTTTGTTGATAGATAATGCCACGGTCAATCACATCAGCTGGTTCAATGTTATATGGCACAAAATATGTGGGGTTTATGGCACCCTCTATCAGTAAACTGGTCAATTTAACAGAACTTGTCAGTGTGAATGTTTAGGGTTCCTTACAGAGTGATTAAAATAAATCTTACAAACTACTTTGTCTGATTATATTAAATTGTTTCAACAAATCACAGTTAACTTTGTATAATTTTCCGAATCCAGTCGACGCTGGTCGAAACTTTATGGTAAATCCCAGGTTGATGGGGTTCGCCGCACCCAAAACCGGCGCTGGTAATGCCCACCAAGGTCCATCTGCCTGTAATTAGTAAATTTTAAAATTCCCAGTTGTGACACCAAAGTTGAATTAATAAAACCATTTTCCAAGACTATTAAGGGACCACCAGAGTCTCCAACGCACGCGTCCTGTTTCCCCATTTCGTGTCCGGCACAAATCATTTCTTGGTGTAGTTCAACCACGATTTGCTTGGTTTTGTGCCAGGTCATGCATTTATTTATGTCTGCAAAGACAGTGTGTGAGCGCATTCACCAAAAGTCAAGAAACATGCTACTCGCCTACTATAGGAACTGTAACACTTCTCAACAGGTTAGTGCCTATTTTCTTGCTCAGAGGGTCGATTTTCCCCCAACCAGCCACCACACCCTCCCTCCCTGTTAGATTAATGGAAACGTCCGGTAGACAAATTGGGGAAATATGGAAATTCCATCCCGCTTCGGTTACTAGCTCCAAAAGGGCCACATCGTACCTATCCGGTTGCGTGGCTTTGTACCGAAAGTTTGGATGTATCAAACGTTTCTTCACCTAATCATCAGGAATTACAGTTTGAACTCAAACACAATTGAGGTATATTACCCGGTGCAGCTCGGCCGGAGCTAGCTCCTCCACTTCGCCAGTGTCCAGGGTGTCCAACTCCCCCAAATACACTAAAAGTTCCGACATTTTTGCCGGTAGAATGCAATGGGCGGCAGTGGCCACGAATTTCCTAGAAACTACCTTAAACCATCAGGTTAATTTAATTAAAATTGTGGTTAGTTACCTAATACTCCACCACATTGATAGGTGGATATTTTAATGTAGGCCTGCCAGGGAAACTGACCGAATTCCGCCTGTTTTCCTCCAATAATTCGTTTTTGCAGTACGCGATCATTGGACAGACCACAACTACCCTCCAGGTCATTGAGAAAGTCATTTCGACGTTGGATTGTTTGGGAAATTAAATTTTCCCTTTGCCTAGGATTACAAAATAAATAATGTTTTACTTATTTAGTGTTTTTTTGCTCACTCTATTTCATTGACAATCACGGATTGTTGATACTGGATTGGATTAACACAACAGGCAACTATCCAGGAACTGGGACCACAGCCAGATTGGCTGGAACCACCAATCCACCAGCAAGTCAAAGCCAAAGTGCACGAATGTCCTTGCAGATGACATTTAGTGGGATAACCGAGTAGAGAGGCAAAAACACGACCTGGAAAGCAAATGTTTTAGTAAAATCATCATCAATAATTCAATAAAATTGCCTGACCTGGAAGGTCCTTCCAATGTGACTGATGGTCTTTACTGAACTGATGAGTCTTTCTTTTTGAAATCGTTTCGACTGAGGGAAACTTCCATAAACTCCACGCTAACGAAGGGGGTTGTTGTATGAATATAATCGCACAAAACGTCATGAATAGGTGCATACTTGAATCGGCATTTTCCGCTGGAGACGTTTTCCTTGTAGTGATGGCAGAAAATTATATAAAAACACTCACCTTATTGAATAAAACTGAAATTTCACTAAAATTAAAACTATCGACGTGTTTGTTATTGTACTGGCGTTGTAACAGTACCCGGACTCGAAATTATGGTCCGAAATAACGGATTCTGCTCGAAGAAGACGTTCCACTTACTTGCAGAAGGAGGCCTCGTTAAAACCGATACATTTCGGTTCGTCTTAGAAGAGAAATCAGGGCAGATGTGATATTCGACCATAACCATTAAATAAGCCTGTAGGATTAGGAGAATAAAAATCAAATTGTTGCATTAAATAAACGATTTAATAAAATACTTTTACAGAAAACCAACATTTTTTTAAATCACGTGGAACCACCGCTCCTGTCACTATCACCGTGCAGTTGCTGGTTCAAAAAAGCCACATTGCTGGCTTTAAGACGTGCAGCTGCCACCACCGTAGGACAGGGCGACATACAGGGTGTCGAACACAGGCTGTTACTAATATCGCACTGATCCAGCATGCGTAACAGTTCAGTGGCTGTAGGACCGCCGTCAAACTTTTCTAAAACGATACGTCAAACTGGGAAAAAGGAACAAATCAAGCGCAATTACCGATGTCGGTTTTGTAACACAAATCCAGGGCGGTAGTCAGGTCCCACATTTGAATCGATCCGTTCGAATGGCCGGTAAAAATGAATCTTCTCGGTCTGGACCCCATCCGACTGGAACCCTCACACTCGTGGACGCAAAAGGCGCTTACAGTGCTGCCATCTACCGCTTTAATAACGCACACTCTGAAATTTGACTAGTAAAATCTACGAATCAAAACTCTGAATGCTTAACGGACCGTTTTCCGTTGCTCGCAAGACGGACAAACAGCTGATCAGCGTCCGGTACCACTTTTTGAACGAACACTTGTTCGTCGTCTTGTTCGCCGAAAGGTCCGCAGTCGTTGCCGGCTATAGAAGCCAAAGGTAAGCCGCAAGCGCCCCCTATAATGCCCAAATTTGGTTCGGCAGCTTCCAGGGCCACTATTTTAAAAGAAGCCTCCGGCGTTGAACCCGGTTGTGTACTAAGCATACCCCTGAATCGTGTCACCCTCCACGAACGTACATGATTATATTCTGAGCAGACAGAGACCAAATATTTTTCAGACAATGTCACCTGTAATGGCAAAAAGTGACGATTGCATGGTTGCATACATTTCAGGGGGGCAGCAAGTTTTTACCTTTTAAAAATGACATCATACTGTTACATCTTTGTTTATTGCATAACAATCCTGTCTAATTAAAAACTTGAAAACCAAAATAACTACATTTATGAAGAACACACAGAAATATCAAATTAATGTATTCTAAAAGAGAATTGTTATGTAGGAATGGATATTTAGCAAAAAAGAATTAATGGACCAAGTTTGAGAACATTTGAAAACTGTCAGTGCCATTTCTGTGTTGCAAATTAGTAGTTTTGAATGGAAATAGACCAGTAACTAATAAATAGCCACAGAAAACTATCTCAGAGAGGAAAATCACTATCAGTCAGTAATCTTAGTAAAAGTCAAAAATGTTGTTAATTACCAAGCTATGATTTATGTTGATATGTAGTTTTTTTAGCTTTAAAACTAGATACAGAGACAAATAATTTCCACTTTGAGTGTAAATGAGCAAACCTACTTCTTGATCAATGATATTCAGGTAATAACTTGCTGCTTTTTTGCCTAATAACAATCTACCAACTACCATACCTTGGTGACTTTGCTCTGATGTACTGTGAACGTTTGAAACAACTGTGGTCCATGTCCGACAGTCTCGGGATGTTGGACAATAACTCGGACAGCTCCGGACGTAGTCCCGTAGGCAATTTCGATCCAGTTGCCGCAAAGATCTGTGTAAACGCGTTTTCGTGTTAATCGCACATTTATAGAAACTAAAATGGTTTTGTAGCAGCTGTGTTTTTGTATTGGTAGCTTGATGTCTTGTGTTTGTATACCAGCAAAAGTGCAGAAAAATCGTTTGTTAATGTGATCAGAAATCGACAACAGAAGGAAGTTACTCAGAGTTCTCCTAATCAAAATTATGTTCATTGAAAGTTTAAGTGGAAAACTGGCAACAAGGGACGTTTTACAGAAAACATCTGACTAGCCCAGGATGATGTAGACATTGTCAATGTTGAACTTTATGATTTGCTGTGCTTTTAACCTTGTAACCCGTCTGTTTTGTCTTTTTTTTAATGTTGCATCAAAAGTAAATTTTAGCATTGTGAAAGCTGAAAACCGCGCTTGCATACCTTCTCGGCCCCTCTCAGAAGCTGGCATGAAACACAAGGCGTTAAGTAATTGAATTCCAGCTGAGTTTACTATTACCATAAACTAAATGATAAGTGGTAATAGAAGTGAAAATTAATTTAAGTAAGAACCGTGAGATGGGCTTAATAAGTAATATATTAAGTAATCTAAAATTGCCAGAGGCCTCTGGACGACATTTTGGATTGTCAGAAACTTTTAAAACTTACTAGGGCTTGCTTGGAAGACATTTTGAAGTGTCAGAAGCCTCAGAAATGTCATTTAAGTGATTTGAAACTGTCAAAGGCCTCTGGAAGACATTTTGGATTGTCAGAAACATTTAAAACCTACTTGAGCTTGCCAGAGGCCTCTGGGAGACATTTTGAAGTGCCAGAAGCCTCTGAAACGTCATTTAAGTAATCTAAAATTGCCAGAGGCCTCTGGAGGACATTTTGCATTGTCAGAAACTTTTAAAACTTACTAGGGCTTGCTTGGAAGACATTTTGAAGTGTCAGAAGCCTCAGAAATGTCATTTAAGTGATTTAAAACTGCCAGAGGCCTCTGGAAGACATTTTGGATTGTCAGAAACGTTTAAAACCTACTTGAGCTTGCCAGAGGCCTCTGGGAGACATTTTGAAGTGCCAGAAGCCTCTGAAACGTCATTTAAGTAATCTAAAATTGCCAGAGGCCTCTGGAGGACATTTTGCATTGTCAGAAACTTTTAAAACTTACTAGGGCTTGCTTGGAAGACATTTTGAAGTGTCAGAAGCCTCAGAAATGTCATTTAAGTGATTTAAAACTGCCAGAGGCCTCTGGAAGACATTTTGGATTGTCAGAAACGTTTAAAACCTACTTGAGCTTGCCAGAGGCCTCTGGGAGACATTTTGAAGTGCCAGAAGCCTCTGAAACGTCATTTAAGTAATCTAAAATTGCCAGAGGCCTCTGGAGGACATTTTGAATTGTCCGAAACTTTTAAAACTTACTAGGGCTTGCTTGGAAGACATTTTGAAGTGTCAGAAGCCTCAGAAATGTCATTTAAGTGATTTGAAACTGCCAGAGGCCTCTGGAAGACATTTTGGATTGTCAGAAACGTTTAAAACCTACTTGAGCTTGCCAGAGGCCTCTGGGAGACATTTTGGAATGTCAGAAGCCTCTGAAACGTCATTTAAGTAATCTAAAACTGCCAGAGGCGTCTGGATGACATTTTGAAGTGCCAGAAGCCTCTGAAACGTCATTTAAGTAATCTAAAATTGCCAGAGGCCTCTGGAGGACATTTTGGATTGTCAGAAACTTTTAAAACTTACTAGGGCTTGCTTGGAAGACATTTTGAAGTGTCAGAAGCCTCAGAAATGTCATTTAAGTGATTTGAAACTGCCAGAGGCCTCTGGAAGATTAATGGACATATTCTGTTGGAACACGTCAGTTTTAATGCGGCGTTGTCTAGTTGACATATCACATTTTTTGTTTTGTTTCGATTAACAGACAAAAAATGACAGATTTTGTATGTGTTTTCTTTAACTATTATTGTGTTTCACTTTGTTGTATTTTTAGATTAGTTATTTGTTTATTTTTAATATTCATCAAGGGGGTTACTTTCATGTTTAATCTTAAAACAGTCACGTGACCGTTTGTACTTTAAAATTAGTCAGGAGATTTAAGAGTTTAAAACTAAAAACGAACTGTACTAGCGCCATCTCTTAGAGTTTATCGACAACTGAAGCGGCCGAAATACATTAGAAAGCATAAAGGGCTTCCTTTTTGGGTGCCACTTTAATTACATTGCGCTGGTTGTCTGTACCTATCATTTAGTCTATGCTATTACTAGCTAAACTCAGCCTAAACACAGCCGCATACACTTACTCGTTTTCGGGGTGAGATAAACGGAAATAGCAGTAACCGGATCGCTGTTTGGATCTTTATACAGTTCAGTCACCAGCAGATCGTTATCCTTCATTCTCAAGGGGAATTTCTGCATGTCTGCGCAAAATTTTTCGAGTTACCAGCCAAAGTTTCAAGGGAATTTAAATCGTACCAATGTAATAAATGCATCCATTGTTACAACCTAACAACAATATAGAGCCTGCAGTGTCAAATGACGCGATCGGCATGACGTCTTGCGTTTGCCAGTGTTGCGTCATCGCGTGCCACACTCCCAATTTTCCCGAAGGCGACAAAGCCACCAGTTGACTCCCAATGAAGAACAAGTACTCAACTCGCACATGCAAGTTGAATATACCTGGTTGACAATCATGTACAACTTGGCAACGCCGCAATAAAAAGTAACCTACCAACGTTCGTCCTGGCACCGGTATCGGATATGCCCCACAAACGCACTTGACTGCCATAGGAAATGGCAACCATTTTGGACGTTTCGCTGGACCCCATTTTTGCATTAACTGCCAACCGTTCGATTAAGCTTTCTATGTGCGGACTGGTGAATACTTGCTGCCAACCGCTGGAATCTTTTAACCTGAAAAAACAGTCAGTGTTGCAACACTGTAGGCCAAGAAGCTTTTATTTTACCTGTAACACACCACAAAATGGGCGTACGCCACAACAATCCAATTGTGGTGCGCTTTAATAATTTGTACTCGAAGAGGATCCGCCCAACTACTACCTGCATACGGAAGCAAACTGTCTCTTGCGTCTGTCAAAAATTTGTCACTCACCGGCACTTCCAAAAATCAGTCCCAAATCGTTTCGTATGATTTTATTTAAATCGGCCGAAGAGTTGCGCGTGTGTCTTAAATCTAACGAGGCTGTCCTCGAGTGTCCTCGATTGCCGATACCCCTCAAATCCTGCGAACTCCTACTGTAGCCAGACTGAAGTCCGGCTTGTAGGCGTAGCTCCAATGAAGAGTTACGTGAATGACCTGTAATCACTTTTCATGTGAATACCAAGTGGAAACCATGCCTTGCCTTAACCTCAATATCACTATTTAGCAAGATAAATCTCAGCTGATAACTGTCAGGTTCATTCACCAAACATCAAGATTTTCAAACTATCCAACAAAAAAAGTAATTTACCTTGAGGTTTATTATAGTGAGCTCCTACTACATGACTTTGTCCACTAGGACCTGGGAGTTGAAGGGAATCCAGTTCTGCTTGATCAGTTCTTGTACTCTCTCCTTGTGGTAAAGGTGCTCTATGAACTCCTGTTGTTTCAGTAGCCACTTGTGAAGCTCCATTATCCTGAACAGGGATTGCTAATTTTCAGTGTTAAATTTTAAAAAATTCAGGGAAAAGTCCCTTACCAGGTGGTGGCAAATAACCGTAAAACAACACATTCCCACAGGCTGATTGTGTTAGTTCCTCACAAAGCATTAATCTCCGCACCAGGGGGGCAATATTGTAGTACTCGGCTTCGTGCCTCAGAGTTCTCAAGTCGATGTTTTTAACATCAATTTCTCTAGTTCTCAAATAGTTTAGGATAACCGAAAACACTTTGGGGTCTCTGTCAATAAAAATGCAACCTTTTTCATCTCTGAGGCTTGAGATTCGTCCGTTTAACAGTGCGGTAAAAAACGTATCTGGAATCAGGGTGAGGGTTTGTCTGGATGTGGAAAACCTGAAAAATCCACTTCTTGATTTTCAGAGTGTCTGGGTGTTTTTTTTTTACCTTTTGCCTCCAACATTCAAGTGCAGAATATCTCCAGAGTATGACTGGGGAAACATTTTGACTGCTTCGTCTGTTTAAAACATGTCTGGTTGTTTAAAAATCTAGTTATTAAAATACCACTAATCAAGGGTGATGTTGTTGGTAATAAAAAATTTACAGGTGACATGTTGTTGTTTTAGTCACGTGACTGCTTAACGATTAGACTTACGATGCCACGTGACCTAGTGTCAGATGAGTTTTGTCAAAATTCTGTCTCCTGTAAGTTAAATGTCACTGTCAAGCAAAAGGATTGGGATTACCTTTTCAGTAAAAACGCTGAAACCAACTGGGTTTTAGGCGCCAATATTTAGGGTAAAACTTGATAAATTTGTGCTTTGTAAGGTGATAACTCATTGAAATAGCCGTAGCTCAAGGTATGGTAGCTTTGTACTAGTCTTAAGTAAGCATTCTTTACCTTTTTCACCATTAAATCCAACACGTGTAGTTGTGCTTGTTTTGTTAAGAAATAACCACCATTTGCCGGTTTTTTTGTTCTAATCTGCTTTAATTGATACACCGTTCAATTTCTCAATTGATGTTCTCTCTTTAACAGCCGTTAAAGCAATGGACACTACAATGGAAGTGGCTCCAACCACCAATCATGTTTCCGCTAAAGTGGAGAGAATGGAAGACGTTCCTGCGGAGGAAATGACCTCCCGCGATTACTACTTTGATTCCTACGCACATTTCGGCATCCACGAGGAAATGTTAAAAGACGAAGTGCGCACCCTGACTTATAGAAACTCCATGTACCACAACAAGCATTTGTTCAATGGCAAAGTGGTGATGGACATTGGCTGCGGCACTGGAATACTCAGTATGTTCGCCGCTAAAGCGGGGGCTAAAAAGGTGCTGGCTGTGGAGTGTTCCAATATTGTGGAATATGCCAGAAAAATCATCGAAACTAACAAGTTGGATCACATAATTACTATTGTTAAAGGTGTGTGATAATTTTGTTTTTTTTGGGGGGATTGTTTGAAGACAGTTGGGTTGCAGGGAAAGTTGAGGAAATCACACTTCCAGACGGTATAGAAAAAGTCGATATTATCATCTCAGAATGGATGGGTTATTGCTTGTTTTATGAGAGCATGTTGGATACAGTTTTATTTGCTAGGTAAGTGCTCAAATGGGTGAGAGAATGTCTTCCTAAATACTCTCTGTTGTGTGTCTCCCCCTGTAGTTGCTTTCTTTAACCAGTCTTCCTTCTTTAACCCTCATCCTTCCAACACAAAAAAAGTAACATTTTGAGTTTGCATTTATAGAGACAAATGGTTAAAACCTGACGGTCTGTTGTTCCCTGATCGTTGTTGCTTATTTATAACCGCCATAGAGGATCGTCAGTATAAAGACGAAAAAATTAATTGGTGGGACGATGTTTACGGTTTTGACATGAGTTCTATAAGAAAGGTCAGTTTCACACTAAATGCAGTGAAACATCTGATTTATATAACTTATTTAGGTCGCCATAAGTGAACCGTTAGTGGATGTAGTTGACCCAAAACAGGTGGTCACTAATCCAGCTCTGGTCAAGGAAGTCGATCTGTATACGGTGAAAAAAGAAGATCTGGACTTTTCATCAAACTTTTCGCTACACGTCCGTAGAAACGACTACGTTCAAGCGTTAGTCACGTATTTTAACGTTGAATTCACTAAATGCCACAAGAGGATCGGTTTTACTACGGCCCCGGACGCCCCCTACACTCACTGGAAGCAGACAGTATTTTATTTTGAGGATTACATGACCGTGCAGAAAGGCGAAGAAATACACGGCACATTCACCATGAAGCCCAACATGAGAAACAATCGCGATCTCGATTTCGTTATTAAACTGGACTTTAAAGGGGATCTCTGTGAAGTGCACGAAGAAAATCGGTATAGGATGCGTTAAGCGGTTTGACCTCCTTTATTTTTTTAATTAAACCTCCAATTTAACGACAGAAACTAGGTATTTTTGTCAATTTTGTCGCCGTTGTGTGATATTTTTTACTGGTTTGAGGTACCAATATTTCCAATTAAGTGTGATGCAAAACTAATTTGATCTGTATTCTGTAAGAGATTTTTTTTCTTGTTATTAACGTATTTAGGGTACTGTAAGTTGTACTTTATTTATGTTTATTACTAAACAAGAAATTTGCCGATTTTCAAATTTATTAAGTTTTTTTTTTAATTCAATACCTTAAATTATAGTAAATGATAAGTATAGACAACCAGAGCAATGGTAAACTCTAAGAGATGGCGCTAATACAGCATCTATGCTGATGCTATAATTTTCTGGGAGTTTCAGAACAATGAAAACTATATGGTAGCACAACTATTTATTTTACAATTCTACTCATTTTTTCTTGCACAGCTTTTGGTAATGTACTGGCCCTAACCTTGGCACAGTCAAAACAATAAGTTCCACGGTAGTATAAACTGCAGGCGGTGTCTTTACAAACCATTTTATTGCAAACAATGCAATGCGCCCCAATTATCAGAATTTCCCCTTGTTTCGGTGCTATAAAGGGGTCTTGAATCAAGTAGGAATCCTCTGAGAGTTTAAAATTTTTACTGAACGGCGGTGCCCGACCGAAATACTCGTATTTCTCCCTCAATCCGCACAGATCGCAATTGAAATACTGCAACTCGTTGCTGTCTTTTGTGATAACAGCTTCATCAGTCATCCTAGCTGCAAGAAAACACGTTTTTAACTAAACTAGAATTTATTTGAAGATTAACTAGGAGAATGTACATTCAATTTTTCTTTGGGTAACTCGACAGGCCACCAAAATGGCCGTACAACTCTAGCCTCACCATTACCCACGCTAATATTTTCAAACTCTAAAGCCTGATTGATTCTCAGCAGTGCTAACCCTAAATTACCCTCAATACCACGCAACTTCCCTAAATTAACACTGTTATGAGTTATCACACTATTTTCCGGTAAACTTGTAGGGATTTTTGAGAAAAATAGCGGCATTAACCGTTTCCTAATAACGCCAGTATGATGTGATCTGGCTGTTAGCTCCTGTCCTATATAACAGCCTTTATGGAAACTTACACCGTGCAAATAGTCACAGTTACATTCTAAGGGGAATGAAGTGCCAAAAAGCAAATCTGAAGTTCCCTCACCCACCCCTAAACTATACCTCAACTTTCTATAGTCTGAAGTGTTACTGCATTGCCCTAAAGACTGTACAGCTTGAATTATGTCACTTGCAGGCTTGGAAATTACTCTAAAACCCAGTTGGGCCACTCTAGGGTCTTTAAACAACAACAAATCTTTGAAAGTTGTAAAATGCGTGGAACTTTTTGGCAGGACATCACAGTTAAAATCATTCAATGCTGGACAGTGTCCGTCAGTTTCCACACTGATATTTCCCAGGTTAAACAATACATGAACTTGATAATCCAGACAGGAAACCTCAACCTTGCGACGGACCTTGTAAATTTTCAAGTGTTTTTGCAGGGCGCTAGTGCTGGCCGAATCACACTCAATCCAAAAACAGTTTTTCTCCTCCATTTTATAAATCAAAGCGTCGAACAGGACGCGTCCCTTAACGTTCAAAAACATGGAGTACATACTGCCCGCACCGTCCGCGATATGGTTAATATCGTTGGTAATCACCCCTTGCAAAAAATCGCAAGCGTCCGGACCTTTTAGCTCAATCAGGGCGCGTTCTTTTAAATGTTGAACGCCATTTCCGGATTGAGTGGCAAAAAACCGTTTTAGTTGGTGTGGGGCTCTGGTTAACGACATTTGGGACGCCCTGTAATGGGTAAGTGTTTGTGAGAATCAAGTTTAAAATTTTGTACTCACCTTTTTTTTTGGTCCCTTCAAAATTTTAGGTTAGGTTCTGTCAGTCACGTGATTAAACCTCTAATGTAGTGTGTTGGCATCCTGCTCTAGCAAGTGTTATTGAAGAAAGACAGCTATACTGTAGCGTTGTTTGTGCACCTAACCTCAATCGAAATCAGTTGGTTGTCAAAATAAAACAGCTGGTTTTTAGTTTCTGTCAGTTTTTTTTTAGTTTAGTTATTTTTGTAAAACCCCCTCAATTCAAAATTGTTCAGTATGTTTAAATAAGTTCAGCTCCCTCTCTCTTCAATCAGTCAAAATGTAAGTATTTTACTTTTTAAATGTTTAACATCTAGGCTTATGCTAGACGTCTTGGTACCCCAAAGGGTACCCCTACTTTTTATAGCCTACTATTAGTTTGAAAAAAAACAGGATTAAATATGGGTTATATGTTTCTATTGCAGTTTTAGTGTACTTAAATCAACTTAGAACAAAATGGAACCACATGGGGACACCAAGGAGGAACTTATCAGCTTTACTTTTGACAGCTCTGAAGAGTCTTCCAAATCAGACAAAATGGACTACTCCAGTAGCAGCACACTTGAAAGTCTAGACCAGTAAGTCCAAACAAAAATGTGCAATTCATATTGGAAATGACTAACATTTCCTGTAGACTTTAATTACAGGGCCTGCTACCTGGACTAGAATATTAATTAATTACTAAAAGCCATAAAAAATGGTCAGGTATTTGAGTTGATTACCAATTAAATTTGAACTTATTATAGACCAGTCAAAGCATCCCAATTCCTGTTATCCAATAGTGATAAACCCGTCCTGCACAGGTGTGACTCCTTACAGAAACTCATCCAAAAGGACAAGAAAAAATTCAGGTATTTTTAAATCTTTACTAGAAACATACACGCAACTGGCGTGACAAGGTGCCATAAATGGTAAAATAGTATATTAATGCAAGGTTGAAAGGCAATCATCGATAAAACGGCCTACTTTAGAGGAAAATCAAGCTGTTTATTTCTACACACAATACCCTTAATTAGCTTCTTTAATTGATCACTACATTGTCAGGATTTTACAATAGACTTGGAGGGTTAATAGAGTCCTTAGGGCTTTTGAACTGTTCAAGGTTAAAGCAGGCCTAACGTGTAAATTATTAGAGTGTAACGAGATGGTAAAGTGCACGTTTTTACCGTTTATTGATCGTTGTTTGGTGGTAGTAGAGATAAAAATTATTAGAGTGTCATATAACTGTACAAAATCAAGTGGAGGGGGAGTTGCCACCTAAAAATCCTGGCTAAAGTTTTAGTTGGTTAAGGGACCTGGTGCAAAACACATTCGTCATGGTTTTAAGGTTCGTAAGTATTTTCAAATTGTTTGTTAATTAAAGAGACAGGCTTTGTTATAGTGTCACCATTGTAAATATTGCATTTTGGGGTGGTTTGGCATAGTTCCAGTATGTTGAAAAGCCCCCGGGACTCATTAGCTTAATTAGTTTGGTTTGGGTTGATTTGAGGGGGAAACCACTGGGGCATTATAGTGTACAAACTGTAGGAATTAGTGGGCATTAAATTAATATTATTAATAAAATTGAAAAGGTCTACTAAATTATATTATACATCTACCATTGAAATATAAACATAAATAAAGTTTGATGATTTTAAGGAAATCCGTTGAAAAACAAGAAAGAATTATGAATTTTGTAATTTTACTTTCAAAAATTTTGCCTGTCTCTAGCGGCGAAACCGTACAACTAATCAATCAACTTCTATACGTCAATAAAAAGCTCATTTCATTAGCTATCCATTGACATATAAAAGCTTATACAAAGTGTAGCAAATAATCTAGTTAGTACTATTGAACAAAATAATGTCAAGAAAAAATTAGTCAACTTTGACGCCCTCTAGTGGCCACACCGTCCAACCTATTAACCCCAGTGGGAGTATTTTTAGAAAGCTCATTTCATTGGCTGTCCATTGACGTATAAAAATCTTCCAAAGATAGTGCAATTACGCCAGTTTTTGAGAATTAAACCAAAAAGATACGTGTGATATGTGTTGTGCAAATGACAGAATTTTCGTAAGGGTCAAATTTGCCTGAAACACCGCCACTATCCTAATGGGTCTGGCGTTATGTTGGCCAGTTTTAGTGCAAGCGAAAATCGACCTTAACGATTGAATTTCTACAGATTTACTACTGCTTTAGATTTGGCAACCATTGTGCTAGGTTTGTGCCAAATATCTGTCCGATTTAAAAAAAAATCCTTTAAAGATATTAGAACGGTAACAGTCAAGGAAAACATTAGCTTTGGAGCCCTCTGGCGGCCAAACAAAGCAACCTATCAACACAGGCGGCCATATTTTTTGAAAACCTATTTTATTTTCTATCCATTGACATACAAAAGTCTATATACAAAGGTCTCATTCGTTTTCAAGCTCGATGGAGCTAGCAGCGTGTTTTTGACGTCACGATGACGTAATTTATTTTAAAAATGTTTTAGAGACCGAAAATATAAAATTTCACATAAAATGGTAAATATCTCAGAAAAGGCATATTTTTGGTAGGCTGGGTTAGGTTAGGTTGATTGGACAGGACTGATTATATTTTGTTCACTAATTTCCTGCTTTTGATACTGATTTAGTTGGTACATTATTTCAGTTCGCAAGTATTATCCTACGACGTCACTATACCGGCCGACCAATGGCTTATAGGGGGCGCTTTAGGATCAAGAAATGCCACTTTAGTGTTCAAAAGTTCGGCCCTAGCCAATTCCAACGCCTCCTCCGTTCAGGATAAACCAGGACACAAACTACACGTCACCTATAAAGTACGTTTTTACTTAGTTTTGTTATACAGTGTGTCCCAAATTGGTTTAAATTGCAACAAACTGCTTTTTTTTCAGGTATTACAAGCCGAAACTAAATTGCTTTCGAAACTGCTCGATTGTCACGGAATAGCGGAAGTGGCACCCAATTCCACTGATTTCAATATTTTATGGACCGGTTCCCACCCTAAACCAGGTAATTTGACTCATCATTCTAATGTAATACTCTAATCAACTTGTTGTACAGGCACTCTTAGATCTCTAGCGCCCCATCAACGCGTCAATCATTTCCCAAGATCCTACGAATTGACCCGAAAAGACCGACTGTACAAAAACATCGAACGAATGCAACACCAAAGGGGATTGAAACATTTCGATTTTATACCCCAAACGTTCGTTATGCCCACAGAGTTTAAGGAGCTGTGCTCCGCCCATTATCGCGTCAAAGGGCCTTGGATTGTTAAACCTGTAGCGTCTAGTCGGGGTAGAGGTAAGTTTGTAATCGTGGCAACACTGCAATTGTACTGAATTAATACCTTTTCAAGGTATTTTTATTGTGGATTCGCCAAATCAGGTGCCCCTTGAGGAGCCTGTAGTCGTGGCCAAATACATTTCGAATCCGCTTTTAGTAGCTGGGCACAAGTGTGATTTAAGGTTGTACGTGGTCGTTACTAGTTTTGACCCGTTAATTATTTATATTTACGAAGAAGGTAGGATTTTTAGCCAATTTTACTTACGTAGCACCTCTTAGTCAATTTAGTAGAGTGTAACTACAACAAAAACTGGGCTGGGACTGTTTTTGATTAATCACCCATACACAACGACAGTATGACGTGTAATTGTTGCTTTTCCATTTTTTTTTTTTTAATTTAGGTTTGGTTCGGTTTGCTACCGTCAAGTACGATTCTAGTCATAAACAGCTGTGGAACCCTTGCATGCACCTATGTAACTATAGTATTAACAAGTATCATAGCGATTATGTTAAGTAAGTAAACTATATATAGTTTGGGTGGTTTTTGGGGAAGCTTTACAAGGGGGGGAAATGTTTAGGTCGGACGATCCGTGCGCCGAAAACGTCGGACATAAATGGACGCTCAGCGCGCTGTTACGTCACTTAAAGTCCGAGGGACGGGACACTGCACGGCTAATGTCCCAAATCGAAGATGTGATCATTAAGGCTGTTTTGGCTTCGGCCAATTCAATCATTGCGGCATGGCGGATGTTCGTGCCTCATCCTAATAATTGTTTCGGTGAGTATCGGGTGTAATAAGCAATCTCTTATACTACGTAACAAGTGTTGAAGGATTTAGGACCCTTTGGCAATTATTACAAGGTTTACAGTTTAGTATTTGGAGAGTTCTGACACATTCAAAGCAGTTCTAGAGGTGTCTGGTTATTTAAAACAATTTTCTTAAAGTTTACCACACTTGTAGAAGCTTCTGTCAGTTATTAAAAGGTTTGCAACAGTATCTAGACAGCTCGGGAACTTTCAAAATGATTACAGAGACCTCTGACGGTTTAAGGTACTTGTAGAGGCTTCTGGCAATATAAAACAATTCTTGGAAGAGTCAGGACACTGGTAGAGGCTATTATCACTTTTTAGGAGGTTCTCAGTAATATTTAGAAAGATCTGGCACTTTCAACATGATTGTAGAGGCCTCTGGCAGTTTAGGACACTTGTAGAACCTTCTGTCATCTTTTAGAAGGTTCTCAGTAATATTTAGAGAGCTCTAGCGCTTTCGAAATGATTCTAGAGGCCTCTGGCATTTTAAAACAAATCTTGGAAGATTTGAGGCACTTGTAGAGGGTTTTTGGCAATTTTTAGAAGATTTGCAGTTGTATTTAAACGGTTCTGGCACTTCCAAAAGGTTTTTATACCATTGCTTCTATCATATAAGTAAGAAGAGAAATACGACGAAAGATGACGACAAACGTCGTAAATGACGTGTGTTAATCCGCCAAAGCGGATGTGACGTAGTTGAACACGTTGGTCACGAAATACCAATGCCAATCAATCTTTCTGGGGGCCTATTCTTGAAAGCAGGGAAGGGAATTCGCAGGAAAAGTGTTGATAGAATCTGACGAGGGTCAAAGCAACGTGTGTCACAGAATATGTGATTTTATGGTGAAGGAACTTTGACGCCCTCTAGCGGCCAAACGGTGTTATGAATCAACTCATGTGAGGATATTTTTGGAAAGCTTGAAGTCTGCTCTATCTTTTGTTTTCAATGACATTTTGACGTAACTTGTCCAATAAGGGAGTAATTTAGGATCAAAGCAGCGTGTGTCACAGAATATGTGATTTTATGGTGAAGGAACTTTGACGCCCTCTAGCGGCCAAACGATGTTATTAATCAACTCATGTGAGGATATTTTTGGAAAGCTTGAAGTCTGCTCTATCTTTTGTTTTCAATGACATTTTGACGTAACTTGTCAAATAAGGGAGTAATCTAGCATCAAAGCAGCGTGTGTCACAAAATATGTGATTTTATGGTGAAGGAACTTTGACGCCCTCTAGCGGCCAAACGATCTTATTAATCAACTCATGTTGGGATATTTCTGGACAGCTTGAAGTCTGCTCTATCTTTTGTTTTCAATGACATTTTGACGTAACTTGTCAAATAAGGGAGTAATCTAGCATCAAAGCAGCGTGTGTCACAAAATATGTGATTTTATGGTGAAGGAACTTTGACGCTCTCTAGCGGCCAAACGGTGTTATTAATCAACTCATGTGAGGATATTTTTGGAAAGCTTGAAGTCTGCTCTATCTTTTGTTTTCAATGACATTTTGACGTAACTTGTCAAATAAGGGAGTAATTTAGGGTCAAAGCAGCGTGTGGCACAAAATATGTGATTTTATGGTGAAGGAACTTTGACGCTCTGTAAATGTGTGAAGAAGCTGATAATGGCGGGTTTCTGTCACATTCTACAGACCTTTATCTTGATAATTTCCTTCCCTCCTTTCAAGAATACAGATACAATGTACTGACTAAACGAAAATTGATTCTCTAACGATTTCTCACTTCGTACTACTAACTAGTACATCAGGGGTATAATTATATTGACGTATAATCTTAAGTGTTTGCCTCTTGTAGAATTGTACGGTTTCGATATTTTAATCGATTCCCAGCTGAAGCCATCGTTGCTTGAGGTGAACTTGTCGCCGTCACTGAACTGTGATAGTCCGCTGGACGTCAGACTGAAATCGGCCATGTTGGCTGATTTACTGACATTAGTCGGTATACCGGCCGTAGACCCGATTTTAAGACCCAAAAGTTCAGTGAATTTAACCAAAGCCAATCTAAACTTAAAAATGAAACTCAGCAATGTAAGCCCACATTTCAACAGGCACCATTCACCACTAACCCCTTTTTAGTGTCGTAGAGTACATTCAGCCGACGGTTTGACTAATGGATTACCAAGAAATCAACAATCCTCCAACGTTTCAACCAATCGAATCTCTTCAGCCTCTCTACAACCGACCACGGAAGAAGTCAGAGTGATTAAGAACGCGCAGGCGCAATTTGAAAGACGCGGAGGATTTGTTCGGATTTTCCCAGCTGTTGACAGTTGGGCCAAATACTCGCAATATTTAGGTACAGTTTGTTCCAGTAAAGAAAACGGTTACGTCATCTAATATTTTTAGAATCCAACACTGGAATACCAATATCCGGAATGGTATCCAGCTCGTACGCGTCCACAAATCACAATTTCAACCTGTTGCTCTATACAAGTTTGTTCCCGGACATGCCCGTTAACACCAACACTAAATCCAGCCACAAATTGCAACCGCGTTCAAAATCCACGTCTCTAGATAACCAGACAAGTAGTATGCAAAACGAGTGTAAAATGAAACTTTTACCGTTACTCACGGTGTTGTGATTGCAGTTTTGGCAAAAGTGGCTGGTAGACAGGACCGATACGAGAGGGCGCTCAGTCGGGGACACAAACAGGCCTTGGAACCGTCAAAAATCACGAAAGAGTCGCAAAGCGTGGAGCTCCGCCGTAAAATCATCGAAATGATGAAGTCCGGAAAGAAAATAACGTAAGCGTTCAAAATACAGTTAAAACTGCATTTTTAGTGATCTGTTTTAGACAACGCGAAGCCCGGAAAACGTTCAGTCAGTATTTAGTCTACGTGTTGAAAAAACTTGTAAGCAACCCCGATCAGGACGATCACGTGGACATTGTTTGTAAATTTTTGCAGAAAGCGTCCAATTATTTGAGAACCCCTTACAACATCAAGGTTGGTTTGCACCGTTTGCGATTCAATCGCAAAGTTTGACGTGTTTTTTTTTTAGGTTCCAAGCGTCAAACTGGCTATTAAAGATCGGGCGGCCATTGTGGCCAAACAGCTGAACGATTTTCTGATTTTGTACAATCAGGAAACCGAACTGTTCGTGCACAAATCGGACCATAAACCAACGGACTATTTCGATGAATTTTTACAACATGCCAGGTGAGTAACAGTTGAAAAATGTTAAACAACGTTGCAATTACGATAGGACTTGCGACACATCTAGTGAAATAAGTTACAGTTTGAACAACACTTAGAAAAGTTCGACAAACCGATAATTCGTTAAAAACTCTTAATGGCGCATTCACCATATGTCAAGATTTTTGTTATAGACATTCAACGACCATGCATGTAATGCTAGTTATTAAAATATATAGTAATATTCTGAACGAGGACTTGGTGGTAATAAGGCCTTCTGCCCGAAGGTTTCTAGTCCTTTTGCCTAATTCCTAGATCGTTTTGTAGGTTTTTAGACCTTTTGCACCACTTCCTGGCATACATGAAGGTTTTAGTCCTTTTGTCAAATTTCTAAGTCTTTTTGTTTATTTTCAGGCTTTCTACAACATTCCTAGGCCTTCTTGAAGGTTCCTAGACCTTTTTCAACACTTTCTGACCTTCTTGAAGGTTTTTAATCCTTTTATCCAATTTTTAGATCGTTTTGTATGTTGTTAGACCTTTTGCACCACTTTGTGGCATCCTTGAAGGTTTATAGTCCTTTTGTCAAATTTCTAAGTCTTTTTGCTTATTTTCAGACCTTCTACAACATTCCTAGGCTTTCTTGAAGGTTCCTAGACCTTTTTCAACACTTTCTGACCTTCTTGAAAGTTTTTAGTCCTTTTGCCCAATTTCTAGATCGTTTTGTACGTTTTTAGACCTTTTGCACCACTTTCTGGCATCCTTGAAGGTTTGTAGTCCTTTGATCAAATTTCTAAGTCTTTTTGTATACTTTTAGACCTTCTACAACATTCCTAGGCCTTCTTGAAGGCTCCTAGAGCTTTTTCAACACTTTCTGACCTTCTTGAAGATTTTTAATCCTTTTGCCCAATTTCTAGATCGTTTTGTATGTTTTTAGACCTTTTGCAACATTTTTTGGTCTTCTTGAAGGTTTCTATTCCTTTTGCTTAATTCCTAGATCGTTTTGTATATTTTTAGACCTTTTGCACCGCTTTTTGGCATTCTTGAAGGTTTATAGTCCTTTTGTCAAATTTCTAGATCGTTTTGTATGTTTTTAGACCTTCTACAACATTCCTAGGCTTTCTTGAAGGTTCCTAGACCTTTTTCAACACTTTCTGACCTTCTTGAAGGTTTTTAATCCTTTTGTCCAATTTTTAGATCGTTTTGTATGTTTTTAGACCTTTTGCACCACTTTCTGGAATCCTTGAAGGTTTGTAGTCCTTTGATCATATTTTTTGTATATTTTTAGACTTTCTACAACATTCCTAGGCCTTCTTGAAGGTTCCTAGACCTTTTTCAACACTTTCTGACCTTCTTGAAGGTTTTTAGTCTTTTTGTCAAATTCCTAGATGTTTTTAGACCTTTTGCAAAACTTTCTGGCATCCTTGAAGCTTGTAGTCCTTTTTTGTATATTTTCAGACTTTCTACAACATTCCTAGGCCTTCTTAAAGGTTTCTAGACCTTTTGCAACGTGTTTATCGCATATATTAGGAAACACCCTGTATATATTTCCCATTCCATCTGAATAATAATTTTGTAAAGTAATTATACCATCATCACATAAAATCATCAATTTTTTGTTCATTTTTACTGTCAAATTTTAGCTCTAAAACTGTCAGTTTCTATCCTAGACATTGGGAAATTCAATTGATCGTATCTCCGTTATTTAGCAAAGTATCAAAAAACTGTAAAAGAGGAAAGTTGTGGGAAATTTCACTCTCTACAAAATTGCTTTAAACTACTTTTGTCCTAAAGGGTGTCCTAAGGAAAATATTCCTTGAAAACTGTGTCCCTGTGTAATAAAGTTCAATCAAAACAATGCAAAAACCGATCGTCATCAAACACCATAAAAAAAACAATGATTGGTGTGAAAATCTGGGATTTTTACAGTCAAAGTGTTGCAAACAATGTTTGATTTACCTTTGGCATCGTGAATAATAATAATCGATCCGTTAACAACCAAAAAAGCACTAAAACACCACAAATACACGACGCATCTAGTCCGAAGCACCATTTTTGACTATTTCAGTCAAAAAAACATGTTTTTCAATGAAAATTCACTCCATACAAGCACGAGAAATAGTTACCAACTAAAAAAAAATAAAAAATAGAAGTATAAACAATTTGACCGTGTGGATGATGTAAATTTCACAGACATTACATAACTTAGCCTAGGTGAACTCTAGAATGTTCTTAATTACGTCAGTGCAATCCGTCATTTGTTATTGTCAATGTAGATGCCATTGGGTGCGCTTTTTTTTTTTGAACCAATGACGGTCTGTGTGACAGCTGTCACTGTCGAAAACCATTGAAACTGGCCAATTTGCAGGGAATGCGACTTGGAAGAGGTGCTCACCTATCACACCACGGCCGATCGTGGATGCGACGAAATGTTCAAATGGATCCGTAACGGCAAAAGAAAAGTGACAGGAACTGCCTAAAGCTGTCGTAATTTTTGTAGCCCTGTTTGTGGCACATGTTCGTCAAAACAAGGTAATTGTTTATTCAGTTGATTTACTAAGGGGCCAAAAACGGGCTGTATATGTGATAGCGGGGCGTTTCCACCACTGGCAGTATATTTGCGACAAAGATTTATTATTATCGAGTGGGCTGCTGTTTCGGCAGTTTCTCTCCGGGTAAGTAAAGCTAAAAGAGGGCGCCAGCGGATCAAAGATGATATGATAACTTGACAGGAAAAACAAGAAGGAGGATCTGTTGCTGCTTTGTCAACTTAAAACGTGTTTTGTATTTTTAAAATCGTCGCTAGATGTCGCAGGAAAAAAATTATTTGTCACTTTTGACACATCATCTACTTTATGGCAGCATTCTGTTATTTATTTGCTTGATGTAGTAATTTTCAAAAAAAACATTTGTATTTTTCACTTTAAGGTGTGTGGTTTGTAAAATTGTAATAAGCTAATAAAAAAGTAAATTGTACTATTGTGACGTAGACGAAGATGACAGTGACAGTGACATAACCTAATCAAAACATCACTTTTGACATATTGCCGTTATACCTACAACATCAAAATTCCTTCCAAACTACTGCTGATGCTATTTCTGACATGCAAACTGGTCAAAAGTGAAGAAATTTTCAATCCGGACATCGGCCAGGCAAGCAGTTTGGTGTGCCATCAATGCGCGAGCGCTTATTCCGATCCGGTGCCAAATTGCGACCTTTCCGTGTTTAATTATGCGAAAATCGAGGAAAAAATCGCCACGTTATTCGTGTGTCCTCCCAATAGGAACTCGTTTTGCTACTTGGACGTGTTTCGTAACGATACTGAAAGAGTTACGCAACGCGGTTGCGTTTCTACAGCCAACCAATTGAAGAACGGTTGTGTTCAGTTGAAGAACAGAACTTTGTGTTTTTGCAGCACGAATTTGTGTAACCGCGGTAGTTCTTATGGGAGTGGTATTGTTCTATCTTGTACTCTATGTTTGTTGCTGATATGTTATTAAAGCTTTTTTTGTATTCTTGTTGTGGCAACCATGCAAAAAAAAACGTCAATCAAGCATCAAAATCGATTTAGCGTAGCAGTGTGTTTGATCGATACACGATTAAAAAAAAACAACATGGAACCGAATAACAAGCAAGAAAATCACACTGACCCATCTCACATCACTGTGACTGAGTTTCTTAATTTTCTTAAAACCGCCTACCAAGTGCAGGGATCGTTGGAAGGGATGTTGTTGGAGGGAGGAATGGGGGACGCCGTCACTTGGTTAAAGTCCAAAGAGGCTGAGTTTGCCCTTAAAGGACCAAGTGCAGCCATCCAAACTTCTGACACGCTTCTCCAAACCAGTGAACCCGAACAAGACCCATTAAGACACAAACTAAGCGAGGTACTATCAGAAGGACTGCTCGATTCAGTCCTACCCTACCTGGTGCAAAGCACCCACTCCATAAAGAAGTCTTCTTCAACCACCATCAACAAACCAACTAGACGAAAGTCAAGCGGGGACGTTGTCCAACCAATCACCAAACCAACAACAACAAACAAAACTGAATCAGAGGTGGAGATTCATGTATGCGACGAGGTGAAAAATTTGAAAAAAACTTTTCTATGCAACCAAAAAGTTTTGGTAGAAAAAATGGGGTATTTTGCCGAAGTGACTTTAGGCCAGAAACTGGAAGACATGGACATATCCGTACACTGCGACATTGGAATATTTGAGTGGTTAATGCAGTGGGTGAAAAAAGACTCAGTTCTGGAAGCTGATTGGCCCCAACTGGACTCACAGTGTGTCATACCAATTCTAGTGTCTGCCGCTTTCCTACAGATGGAGCCGCTACTACAAGACTGCTTGTTGTACTGTCACGAGCACATGAACGAAATTCTACGGACTTCGACGAATTTGAGTTGTCTGAACGATTCGGTTTTGAGTAAACTGGCCGCCATGTACACAAACGCTGAAGTTGAGGCTATTAAGGACCGCAAGGACAAAATCCAGTCCAGGTTGTTTGCCAAGTTGATTCAATCGCTAGGAGAACCGGAACCGGAAAGTGTACGAGGACACTGGTGCTCCCTAGCCAGGATTTTTAAGTGTCAAAAGTGTCAACAGTTGATTTCTCCGGAATTTGCCGCAAAAATCCATTGCGCGGCTTCACAAATGCGTCTCCAACCTGACGGGGGTATCCTCAATGTACACTCCAAAGATGACAGTTGGGATATAAACGACTACATACTGAAACTGTATAAAACGTTAAAAACATGGAGAAAGGTTTACTGGAGGTTATGGGGAGAGGCACACTTCCTCTATTGTATCGTATGCAAGCGGTATTTCCCTGTTAATCAAATTGGGTGGTGCCAATACCACCCCGACACTCCCCAGTTCTTTACTCTGGACGCACAGAAAGCCCCACTGCCCATTGGGCGTTATCCATGTTGTGGTGAACGGGCCTATCGGTTCCAGCTACTAGAAAACCCTTCAGCCTGCCAGTTCAGACAGCATACAATCACTCTTGATGAGGTCAGAGACTCGGCAATTTTCACTATGCTGGAAATCTACAGGGAACTGATCGAAGAAGAACCACCCGATTTGCTATTCCCGGAACGTTTAACCAGATTAGTGGCACGTGACTCCAACAGCATTAATTCCGAAAGGTTTGTCTGCAAAGAAACCTTTTGGTGGGACGGGTTTGAAATTGTCCCACCCAGACCTAGAATAGGTCTCCTGACCTTATTTTCGCAACGTACTGATCAGTGCGAGTCGCAACTTTCAGACGACAGTACCAACGAGGAGGAAAGCATCTCCTCCACCTCGATGGAAAGCGACGAGGGCAGTGCCGAGAGCAACCCACCACCTAAACGCCCTCTAACGAGAAAAACGAAAAAAAAAAGTGACGGTAAACTATGGCAACACAACTTGTCGGCTAGAAGCAACCAAGACATACAACGGGCGTACGAGGAAAGCATCCTCAAGGAAATGGCCTCGGTGCTCAACAGTCGAACTGAGGGCAGGGGTAACCGAAATCTAGTCAGACATAGCAACACAGGGGGGTTATGGACTAGACTGGAATCTGAATGGAAAGAATCGATGGTGCAAAAGGACGTTCAGTTAAAATTGAAAAATCCAGCCACGGCTAAACCGAACAAACCCCGATCCAGGTTTTAACGTGTGATTGGTCAAAAAAAGCTTTAGATAACCAATCACAAACTGATGTAAGCAAATACTGTACATCTGGACTTATCATATGCAAAATATAACACTTAACCAAAGGTTGTTTTGGTGGGTAAAAAGTCTTAATCCTGTCTTGTGTGTGTGTGTAGTGTAGTAATGCACTTTTCCAGAAAATTGTCCATAACTCGCTTATTTGAAACACCCTGTATAAAACCATCGTATAACAAAAGAAAGCTGAGGAATGGGCTATCACGTGCCGTTGAGCGGGCACTGTTAAGTTGCCCCGTTTAGCTGCTAGAGGGCGTCAAAGTTGACTCTCGTTTTTTGCTCAATATCTCAGGAACGTTTCAGGTTAGAGGTCTGAAGTTTTTACCACAAATGCATGATCGATGGGATGCAACTTTTATCTTCTATACACTTTTTTGATACCATGCACTGTTTGGCTTTGAAAAATTAAAAACTAGAATTGTCAAGAATTTTTAAATTTCCGGAAAAGAGAAACAGAAAATCAACAAATTTCGTTAGTGACAGCTGTCAGTCAACCTAACATTTTGGCTAATACATGTCACAAAGTGTATGTCGCCTTCCTTGTCTGACTCATTGTATCAATTTCATAAACTAATGACGTTTTCCTTTGATTACAGTACGGAAAATGCTATTAACCTTACCGAACAAAAAGGCCAGTGCACGCTAGAGAAAAATAAGGAAAAATACATGAAAAAGCTTTAATTTATAAAAAAAAAACTGTACATCATACCACTTTCAATCTTACTACTATAAGTTTTGTATTTACAACCTTACACTGTGGCCGCATTCGTTTTCAAGCTCCATGGAGCGTTTTTGACGTCACGATGACGTAATTTAGCAAAACCATAATTGGAACAACTGTCAAATTACATCATTGTGACGTCAAAAACGCTATGCTTGCTCCATGGAGCTTGAAAACGAATGCGGCCTGTAATACTTATTATGACAGTTGAAAAGTGTGACGTCATATGACACTTATTAGGATTGTCTGGGTCGTATTTTTTCGTACATAACCTTTTGTTCTTTATTTTTCAACGTTTGCCGTTTAGTAAAGTGGAAATTATCTAAAGCGAACTCGTAAAACTCGTTCTCCATCTGATAGACCTGATTCAGTTTAAATTTGTCGACTGTCTCGTCGGAGGGTCGGTCTTTTTGGATCGTTTGTCGCAGATGCGACTTGTTACTCTGCACGAAATGGTCCAGAGCGCCCTGGAACAGTCTGGGCAACGACACTTCCAAAATGGCGATAAAATCCTCCAATTCTTCAGTCACGCCCACCAAAAAGTAGTTGTTGACCAGGTTTTTCTTTGCCTCGGTAAGAGCCCATTTATTACCTGGTTTCCTTAAAAAAATCAAGCATTTGCGAAAATTCCTCCACTGGCTTGTAATTGGTCAAAAAAGGCAGTGTTTAGAGATGGCTTTTTTTTGACCAATCACAAACTAAGTATTTCACTTCTGATCTTGACGTAATTTGACAGCTCTCAAAATATTGTTGGATTTAAACTACGTCGCCATTTTTTTTGTACTAAATAAGTATTGCAATTACTTACCAGCAATTAGCTGCGTGTCCGCAAAAAAACGGTACCTGCAACCACATGGCACTGGGATCACATTCGGGCAGTTTTTTCTCCACGCACTCGTCGAAAGTCTAGCAAAATGCCCGTTTTTACCATACCAGAGGAAAATGAATCCAGTTAACTCACCATTTTGTTTCCCGCTTTTTTCCTAACCAGGTAAGGCCTAAAGTTATCGCCGTAACGCAGGAAATAGTAATAAGACACGAACCGATCCAACGGTTTGCGAATTAAGTTAATGTACAGTGGCTTTGAGGCTCCAAATCTACAAAACCCACATTATGAATAATTTGAGGTTATGTTTTTTGGCCCCCCCATTATTATTATTATTATCAATTACACTTACTTGGCGAAATCAATATAAGCAAAATGTCCATGATATAAAGCAGGTTTCATTGCTTGCCACTCAGTAACATTTTGAACAAACTTAACTTGGTTACTAATAGACAAAACATGACCGTTCCCAGTAACATTTACGTGCAAAACGTGGTACTGGCGCTTCTTGCACAGATCGTAGGCCACCCCTACGAAACTGGTGGAACCCGTTTTTGGTACTCTATTATACAGCACCACTGTGCTGGTTTCTTTGATTGGGCTTGACTGTACATTGCCTCTACTAGATGATTGTTCTGCAAGCAATTAATTGCTCGAAAATACGTACAGAAAGAGCGGTCAGGAAGCTTACCTATTTTCAGCAAACGTTCTTCCAGTCTCAGCAGCTCCAGGTGAAAAATCAAGTACAAACTAGCCAGGAAAAGTAGAAAAATGAAAATTTTGATTCTAGGGCTTTGCATTACTGTCGAGTTTGTGGCTACATGTCCACACAGAGCTTGTTTATTGTTTAAATTGTAATTTAAAAAATATCAACACAGCTGCACAGTCTTTGAAAAGTTAAGATATCGATCAGCTGGTTCTCTCTTTTCAGACCGACATTAGATAAAGATAACACCTGACAGCTGTCAAAAAATTTCCACGTGATGGTGTTACTACCGTAACATTATAGATCACGTGCTGAGGTGTTCACAAAAAAACACAAAATATACAGTAAAAAAGTTTGCTATTTAACAGAATTAAATCAGTCAAAACAAATCCATATCATCATCGCAGGTGATATCCAAAACATCATCGTCATACTTCAGTTCCACTCTGCCTCCAAGGCTATTGTTAATGTTAACGGGTAAATGAGATTCCATACCATCACCACTTTCCTGATGATCGGTTTCTGGACTTGGTGGTGGATTGGTGCAATTGTCCTCGCCCGTTTTTTTCAACGTCCTCACCGGGTTTTCCTTGGCTAACTGTTCCGCTCTGGTTAAAAGTTCAGGCAGTATTTTGTTGCGCACTAAAAAGTTACTCATTGACACTGAAACTGCACTTAGTTAGACCTTGGTTTACCTAAGTTTGTGCTGGCCTTAAGTTCCTGAAGTTTCTTCTTCTTTTTTTCCTTAATTAATTTGTTATTTTTTTGGATTTCGTCCGAAAATATTTGCCGTCGTTGTTCTGGAGTAATGTGATAGTCACTCCTGACTAAATAGAGGAAAATTCCTCCAGGAGTCCTTCTCCTACTTTGGTTCTAAAAGATTAAGTTAATAGAGTGTTTCTAGTTTGTTAAAACTACTACTAACCAAAATAGGCATTCCACCTTCCTTTTCTATTTGTTGAGTTTCTTTGAAAAACCCTATAGCCTTCTCTTTCCCCATTATTTCCACCACTTTCACTAGAAAAGACCTGATATACTCTTGAGTCAAGGGTAACAAAAAAAAAACTTACAAATTAAATCACTCCTTTCTTCACCCAATTTCTCAGCAATATCCTTAACAATATCCTCTACTTCACTGTGTTCATTTACCAGTAAGTCACAAATTTCTTTTGGTTTACCCTTAAAATCTTCCTGACTTTTCTTCTGTCTGAAATTTTTATTCTTCATGTCTTCCCTGGTTCTTTTGGTTCCCTGCCCGCCATCCAATTCAGCATAATACTTGGAGGCAAAAGTGAAGTCATAATTCTCGCTTTGCCTTGACCTATCCTTAAGAGTAACATCACAGCTGATCATAGTTTCAGCTGCAAAACTCATCCTAAACTTTTGCAGTTAACTAAATTAAATAGTGGTGTACCTAAAACGTCTTCCTGTGCCCTACTGCTCCATACATCATATTTTTTCAGTTTGTCTTGTGGTCTTTGTAAAGGCAGTTTAGGAATAAGCTTGATCCTTTTGGGTTTCTTTTTTGTTTTGTTACTGGACGAGTCTTCTGAGTCACTGTCGCTCTCTGAGGAGCATTGCTCCTCCTCACTGTCACTGTATTTTGTATCAATTTCAGGGAAACGTTTCTGAGGGATATCCATGGCGTAGGTTTCAGGCCTCTTCAGAGGTTCATACACTACGTCATCCTCAATCTTTAAAAAAAAAGTCGTAAGGTTTAGTCACGTTTGGATGCTAGGATTTACCTCTCCTTCCTCTAAATTACTCTCGTCCTGATCCATTTCTGTGTTTTTTTTTTAAATTATTTAATTACAAGAAAATATATAATTTTGCGTTAAATTCTAACCCTACTTAAAACTGTCAAGTGTCTGTAGCGATTGTCAAAAGTCAAAAACTGACAAGCCCACAACCACAACATTTAAAAGTGTTTATTTTTATGTTTTGTTTGTTATTATTTAGGTTTTTCGGTGTTTAAAGGGGTTTTTGTATCTACTAACCGATAAAACCATTTAGTGAGTGTATTTTAGAATGAATTCCTCTAAATTCCTACCGGTGACTGTTAACATTACACACTATATCGGTGTCGATTATGAGTGATAGTGAAGATACCGACGATTTGCTGCTGATTCCTCCCGATTTCTTCACGGTACAGTCGGAACCAGAACCACCCTACTACGGTATCGTAGACAGCCTAATAAAACAAGTAAGGGGCTTTGTATTAGCATTTATTAGATTTGGAAAACATAACCTTAAAAGGACACTAGTCAACTGGTCTAAAAGCCATGGCTCCAAGGCATAGGGAATGTCAATGACGTCTCATTTTAGGTGTTTATTCTGCAAGATCGAATCGAGGGAATCGAACACATGTCAGATGTAAGCCTTAACAGTTATTGCAACAACATTGACTTGGAGGCGGAACGAAAACCAATTATGACCAATCACAGGCCGTTAAATCGACGTTACTATAGTTACGACGATTTGTACCAGCCTACTAGTGTGGAAAGGACACCACAAAAAGCTCACAGGCAGCTGGGTTCTTTACCCAATTCGCCCAACGTTGCCACGTTGAAGCGTAACGTTACATTTAGCACTCCCCAGAAACACCGTAAGTACGAAAAGCTGTCTAGAAAAACCTTAAACCATATTAGAATGTTTAGTGCAATTTAGTCACTCTAAAGATGACAGTGAGATGGTCAGTGACATTGATAAGTTTCTGTCGAATGTCCGGACTATACAGAGAGGACATGTGGTCAGGAATTTGGAGGGTACATTTAATAACTTTGGCAACAGGGGTGGGACCCAGACAGAGAAAGTCAACACGTGGCAATGTGGAGACAGGAAGGAAACTGTACCAGATTTGGGTGCAGGTAAGGTTTATAGAACCAAACAACTTTCAGGTGTTAAAAGTGTTTTATACAAAGAACCACAAGATAACTCAGACTTAAAGTCAATTTATCAGCCAGCCAGTAGTGGAAACTTGACTTTTACTAGTACAACCCTGGACAAATCGTCTGACAGTAGTTCCGAGTCGACCCAATTAACTGCCTTGGCCCAAAACGTCAAACAGGATGATTTTGATCAAAAAGTATGTTTTTTACTCATTTCTGACAAACTGATTTATTAATTTATTTTCTTAATTAAGAGGACTGATTTGCTGGATATGCAACGCAAACAAGCTGAAGACAAGTACCAGAAAAAACGGTTGGTGAGACTGTTTTGTGGTTTCTTGCAATTATCTGTCAAACTTTCAGGGGTATAAACACGTTAACCGACAATTTAGGTTTGCTAAATTTGGCCGATTTATGGGGCGCGGGACGTGCCATTCCAAGTCAAACGGCGCACGAAGAACGACTGCGCAGACAGGTTAATATTAAACGAAAATAAAATCACCACTGACAAATAAAAATTTAATGCAGCATTGCGAACAGTTAATTCGCGATTTACAAGCGAAAAATCTGGAAATGCAACAAAAACTGGCGGTCGCCATTCAGGTGGATCAAACCAAAAACGATACGATCGGGCAGTTTCAGGAGGTTTTAGCCACTGCCTCGGCAAAAATTGAACATTTAATTGCCGAAAAACAGAGCTGGGAAGTGGAAGTTGGCAAATTGAAAAGTCAATTATCACTGGAGACAGACAGAGCCAATAAAGTAAGTTCTCTAGGCTGAATCAAGCTGTAATGTTGTAAATTGCAACACTGTTGGTAGTTTCTAAAACGGCTTCTAGGTTTTTTAACTTTTTTGATTAATTATCAACTTTTTGCAAAAATCTAAAGTGTGATTTTTTGGTGAAAAAGTTAAAAACAATTCTTTGGATTTTTTAATTTAAAATCAATTCACTTTTTTAAAACTCTTATTTTGCTGCCTTGAGTATTCAATTTTTTTTTAAAAAATTCTTAAAAACACCCTTTTTGTTGGAAGTCGATTTTTTCTTTATTAAAACTGTCATTTGACCGGTTTTTTTTTTAAATTTTGCTCCAAAGACAGGCCTAGCGCTTTCGCTTTTGTAGAGGGCTCTGAAAGCTATCAGTAGGACTTAGAGGTTTCTGACACTTTTAAAATGACCCTAGAGGCCTCTGGCAGTTTAAAATAGTTCTGAAGAAGCTTAAGACAATTATAGAGGGCTCTGAAAGCTATCAATAGGACTTAGAGGTTTATGGCACTTTTAAAATGGCCCTAGAGGCCTCTGGCAGTTTAAAATAGTTCTGAAGAAGTTTAAGACAGTTGTGGAGGGCTCTGAAACTTTTCTAAAAGTTCTCAGAAGCACTTAGAGGCTTCTGGCACTTTAAAAATGGCCCTAGAGGTCTTTGGAAATTTAAAACAACTCCTGAAAGGTTTAAGACACTTGTAGAGTCCTTTGGAACTTTTTAGAAGGTTCTTAATAGCACTTAGAGGTTTCTGGCACTTTTAAAATGGCCCTAGAGGCCTCTGGAAGTTTAAAATAGTTCTGAAGAAGTTTAAGACAGCTGTGGAGGGCTCTGAAACTTTTCTGAAAGTTCTCAGAAGCACTTAGAGGCTTCTGGCACTTTAAAAATGGCCCTAGAGGTCTTTGGAAATTTAAAACAACTCCTGAAAGGTTTAAGACACTTGTAGAGTCCTTTGGAACTTTTTAGAAGGTTCTTAATAGCACTTAGAGGTTTCTGGCACTTTTAAAATGGCCCTAGAGGCCTCTGGAAGTTTAAAATAGTTCTGAAGAAGTTTAAGACAGCTGTGGAGGGCTCTGAAACTTTTCTAAAAGTTCTCAGAAGCACTTAGAGGCTTCTGGCACTTTTAAAATGGCCCTAGAGGCCTCTGGCAGTTTAAAATAGTTCTGAAGAAGTTTAAGACAGCTGTGGAGGGCTCTGAAACTTTTCTAAAAGTTCTCAGAAGCACTTAGAGGCTTCTGGCACTTTTAAAATGGCCCTAGAGGCCTCTGGAAGTTTAAAATAGTTCTGAAGAAGTTTAAGACAGTTGTGGAGGGCTCTGAAACTTTTCTAAAAGTTCTCAGAAGCACTTAGAGGCTTCTGGCACTTTAAAAATGGCCCTAGAGGTCTTTGGAAATTTAAAACAACTCCTGAAAGGTTTAAGACACTTGTAGAGTCCTTTGGAACTTTTTAGAAGGTTCTTAATAGCACTTAGAGGTTTCTGGCACTTTTAAAATGGCCCTAGAGGCCTCTGGAAGTTTAAAATAGTTCTGAAGAAGTTTAAGACAGCTGTGGAGGGCTCTGAAACTTTTCTGAAAGTTCTCAGAAGCACTTAGAGGCTTCTGGCACTTTAAAAATGGCCCTAGAGGTCTTTGGAAATTTAAAACAACTCCTGAAAGGTTTAAGACACTTGTAGAGTCCTTTGGAACTTTTTAGAAGGTTCTTAATAGCACTTAGAGGTTTCTGGCACTTTTAAAATGGCCCTAGAGGCCTCTGGAAGTTTAAAATAGTTCTGAAGAAGTTTAAGACAGCTGTGGAGGGCTCTGAAACTTTTCTAAAAGTTCTCAGAAGCACTTAGAGGCTTCTGGCACTTTTAAAATGGCCCTAGAGGCCTCTGGCAGTTTAAAATAGTTCTGAAGAAGTTTAAGACAGCTGTGGAGGGCTCTGAAACTTTTCTAAAAGTTCTCAGAAGCACTTAGAGGCTTCTGGCACTTTTAAAATGGCCCTAGAGGCCTCTGGAAGTTTAAAATAGTTCTGAAGAAGTTTAAGACAGCTGTGGAGGGCTCTGAAACTTTTCTAAAAGTTCTCAGAAGCACTTAGAGGCTTCTGGCACTTTTAAAATGGCCCTAGAGGCCTCTGGAAGTTTAAAATAGTTCTGAAGAAGTTTAAGACAGCTGTGGAGGGCTCTGAAACTTTTCTAAAAGTTCTCAGAAGCACTTAGAGGCTTCTGGCACTTTTAAAATGGCCCTAGAGGCCTCTGGCAGTTTAAAATAGTTCTGAAGAAGTTTAAGACAGCTGTGGAGGGCTCTGAAACTTTTCTAAAAGTTCTCAGAAGCACTTAGAGGCTTCTGGCACTTTTAAAATGGCCCTAGAGGCCTCTGGAAGTTTAAAATAGTTCTGAAGAAGTTTAAGACAGCTGTGGAGGGCTCTGAAACTTTTCTAAAAGTTCTCAGAAGCACTTAGAGGCTTCTGGCACTTTAAAAATGGCCCTAGAGGTCTTTGGAAATTTAAAACAACTCCTGAAAGGTTTAAGACACTTGTAGAGTCCTTTGGAACTTTTTAGAAGGTTCTTAATAGCACTTAGAGGTTTCTGGCACTTTTAAAATGGCCCTAGAGGCCTCTGGAAGTTTAAAATAGTTCTGAAGAAGTTTAAGACAGCTGTGGAGGGCTCTGAAACTTTTCTAAAAGTTCTCAGAAGCACTTAGAGGCTTCTGGCACTTTTAAAATGGCCCTAGAGGCCTCTGGCAGTTTAAAATAGTTCTGAAGAAGTTTAAGACAGCTGTGGAGGGCTCTGAAACTTTTCTAAAAGTTCTCAGAAGCACTTAGAGGCTTCTGGCACTTTTAAAATGGCCCTAGAGGCCTCTGGAAGTTTAAAATAGTTCTGAAGAAGTTTAAGACAGCTGTGGAGGGCTCTGAAACTTTTCTAAAAGTTCTCAGAAGCACTTAGAGGCTTCTGGCACTTTTAAAATGGCCCTAGAGGCCTCTGGCAGTTTAAAATAGTTCTGAAGAAGTTTAAGACAGCTGTGGAGGGCTCTGAAACTTTTCTAAAAGTTCTCAGAAGCACTTAGAGGCTTCTGGCACTTTTAAAATGGCCCTAGAGGCCTCTGGAAGTTTAAAATAGTTCTGAAGAAGTTTAAGACAGCTGTGGAGGGCTCTGAAACTTTTCTAAAAGTTCTCAGAAGCACTTAGAGGCTTCTGGCACTTTTAAAATGGCCCTAGAGGCCTCTGGAAGTTTAAAATAGTTCTGAAGAAGTTTAAGACAGCTGTGGAGGGCTCTGAAACTTTTCTAAAAGTTCTCAGAAGCACTTAGAGGCTTCTGGCACTTTTAAAATGACTCTAGGGGCCTCTGAAAATTTAAAATAGTTCTAAAGAAGTTTAAGACAGCTGTGGAGGGCTCTGAAACTTTTCTAAAAGTTCTCAGAAGCACTTAGAGGCTTCTGGCACTTTTAAAATGACTCTAGGGGCCTCTGAAAATTTAAAATAGTTCTAAAGAAGTTTAAGACAGTTGTAGAGGGCTCTGAAACTTTTCTGAAAGTTCTCAGAAGCACTTAGAGGCTTCTGGCACTTTAAAAATGGCCCTAGAGGTCTTTGGAAATTTAAAACAACTCCTGAAAGGTTTAAGACACTTGTAGAGTCCTTTGGAACTTTTTAGAAGGTTCTTAATAGCACTTAGAGGTTTCTGGCACTTTTAAAATGGCCCTAGAGGCCTCTGGAAGTTTAAAATAGTTCTGAAGAAGTTTAAGACAGCTGTGGAGGGCTCTGAAACTTTTCTAAAAGTTCTCAGAAGCACTTAGAGGCTTCTGGCACTTTTAAAATGGCCCTAGAGGCCTCTGGCAGTTTAAAATAGTTCTGAAGAAGTTTAAGACAGCTGTGGAGGGCTCTGAAACTTTTCTAAAAGTTCTCAGAAGCACTTAGAGGCTTCTGGCACTTTTAAAATGGCCCTAGAGGCCTCTGGAAGTTTAAAATAGTTCTGAAGAAGTTTAAGACAGCTGTGGAGGGCTCTGAAACTTTTCTAAAAGTTCTCAGAAGCACTTAGAGGCTTCTGGCACTTTAAAAATGGCCCTAGAGGTCTTTGGAAATTTAAAACAACTCCTGAAAGGTTTAAGACACTTGTAGAGTCCTTTGGAACTTTTTAGAAGGTTCTTAATAGCACTTAGAGGTTTCTGGCACTTTTAAAATGGCCCTAGAGGCCTCTGGAAGTTTAAAATAGTTCTGAAGAAGTTTAAGACAGCTGTGGAGGGCTCTGAAACTTTTCTAAAAGTTCTCAGAAGCACTTAGAGGCTTCTGGCACTTTTAAAATGGCCCTAGAGGCCTCTGGAAGTTTAAAATAGTTCTGAAGAAGTTTAAGACAGCTGTGGAGGGCTCTGAAACTTTTCTAAAAGTTCTCAGAAGCACTTAGAGGCTTCTGGCACTTTTAAAATGGCCCTAGAGGCCTCTGGAAGTTTAAAATAGTTCTGAAGAAGTTTAAGACAGCTGTGGAGGGCTCTGAAACTTTTCTAAAAGTTCTCAGAAGCACTTAGAGGCTTCTGGCACTTTTAAAATGACTCTAGGGGCCTCTGAAAATTTAAAATAGTTCTAAAGAAGTTTAAGACAGTTGTAGAGGGCTCTGAAACTTTTCTGAAAGTTCTCAGAAGCACTTAGAGGCTTCTGGCACTTTAAAAATGGCCCTAGAGGTCTTTGGAAATTTAAAACAACTCCTGAAAGGTTTAAGACACTTGTAGAGTCCTTTGGAACTTTTTAGAAGGTTCTTAATAGCACTTAGAGGTTTCTGGCACTTTTAAAATGGCCCTAGAGGCCTCTGGCAATTTAAAACAGTTCTCGAAAGGTTTAAGACACGCCATTTTGGGGCAAAATCTCCCAAATTTGCCCACAAAAATTTTGGAAAAAAATTTGACACAACCTACTAAACCTTAAGGCTGTTTTAGGCCAGAAAAATCATAGGTCACTTTTTCATTGGTCATTTTGGCTTGTGCACTTTTACAGGGAAATCCCATTTAGAAACCAATTATGAGCTTTAATGACATTTTTATTAATTTTTTACTGAACAAACCAAACAAAAATTGTAAAGCGGGTTTGATTTGGCAACACCGCAAACACAGATAAGCGCGCCGCTTGCGTAGAGCGCGCTCCGGTGGCCAAAAAGTGAAACTGAAAAAAAATCCGATTGACTTGTCAGTTGGTGATTTCTACTGGTAGTTTGATGCGGTTGACTGTAGATGGCGCTAGAAGCTTTCGAAAAAAAATAAATTTTTGCGTTTTTTTCTTTAATTTCTGGTGCTTTTAAGGCTCATTTTTGCTTGTCATGATTTTGGGCTTTTATGGGAAATTCCTTGTAAAAACCCTAAAAATTTCAAACCAATTTGAGCTTTAGTGACTATTCAATTGTTTTTCACTTAAATTACACTTTTTTGACGTTTTGGAACGGTTGAAACCCCTAAAAAACACTGAAAATTACCATTAATTGAAAATCCTCTGGCAATTTAAATCAACTCTGGCAAGGTGAGGCCTCTGGCATTTTAAAACAATTCTTGGAAGGTTTGGGACACTTGTCAAGGTTTCTGTCACCTTTTAGAAGGTTTTCAGTAATATTTAGAGAGCTCTAGCACTTTCAAAATGATTCTAGAGGCCTCTGGCATCCAAATATGTAATTGGACCAGATGTTTTAGAAAGGTCAATTAGAATTGATTTGGGTAATCAAAACTGATATTTGAATTTTTTGGTTTCTAATTTTACAAAATTCAAAAATTGAATTTTTTTGCTGGAAATCGATTTAGGTTAGTTTCGAACGGTTTTTAAAATTTTGCAAGATTTCGAAAAAGTGTTTTTTTGAATCGATTGTTGAGTCGTAAGTATCTACTTTCTGTTTGTTTTTATTGAATTAATTTTCTAGAAAATTGCGTACTACGAGAGGGAAGCGGCAAAGTCAGCCAACTTGCTTCAAGGCACCAACGACAAAATCACCGAGCTCGAGACGCGTTGCACCGAACTGCAAACGCAACTCAAACAAATCGAGCTAAAATTCGACGAAGTCCAAAACAACTACCAAAGAGAGTACGAGAAAAACCAAAAATTGGCGGACATAATCAGCCAAAAGGAAATCGAGTTAAAAGAGGCAAGTTTACGGTGCACAAAAGTGGGTTCAGTTTGGTTTACGCACGGTTTCAGAACAAGACTGTACTGGGCAATGCACGGGAGGAGGTTTTACACAGTCGACAAGCTGTCGAAGTGTGTCAAACCGAACTGACAACCCTTAAAAACGAGTGCTCTTTACTACAGTCCGAGGTTCGCGATAGTAAAAGCGTGGTAACAGGTTTAAACGAGCAGAAAAAACAGATTAGCAGCGAACTGCAAATCTACAAAGCCAACGAGGTAAAGTCTATCTCAGGACTAGAGGCAGTGACGTAATAATTGTCGTTCCTTGTCTATTAATTGTAAATTGATCGATATGGAACGATTTGACGTCATTAACGTATGTTCTCTAACCAATCATTTAAAATTTCATAATTTTGGTTGTTTGTTGACAGTTTCTTCAAACTTTTCCCGTTGCCACTTAAAGTTATCGATTTGGTGTGAATTGTATTAGTGTTTTTCATTATTTGATATGTTTACTGTCAAATCGGTAAACAACTGAAGTTAATTGTTATTCAATGTGTTTCTGTCATTTGCTAACCTTAAAAAACACATTGATATAAGGTACTGATAGACAAAACAACTGTCTTGCATTGACACGGAACAATACTGGGGGCGATTGCTTATGTTTTTTAAAATTACCCTATAACCGAACTTTGCAACAATACAGGTGTGGTAAATCCAAAAGCGACCATAGGAAAACCGTGTAACTGACAGAGAAACGTAGATAATTGCATGAGCGGGACAAAGACAGAAAACGAAAAAAATATCAAGTAGGCCATATTTTCGGCGCGCTGTTGCTTTCAGCGCAAAATCAAAAATTAATTTTGCCGACGGTGCTGGATTTTGCGCTGAACGCAACAGCGCAGCGCTGAAAATATGGCCTACTTGATATTTTTTTCGTTTTCTGTCTTTGTCCCGCTCATGCAATTATCTACGTTTCTCTGTCAGTTACACGGTTTTCCTATGGTCGCTTTTGGATTTACCACACCTGTATGTCTGGCTTAACAAATCTGGACAAAACCTTTGGAACTAATCCAAGACATGAGTGAATTTCAATCTGACGTCACCATTTATTGCGTCACTGCCACTTTGGCTGTGATGTAGAGAGTAAATACACTCAACAAGTTTGTCTGCATAATTTGTGGTTAGAAATCCCTTAGAGACGCCTTGGAACAGTCCAAACACAAACTGGAAACCACCAAAGTGGAGTTGCGCAACTTCTACCAAGGACAGCTGGAACTAATAGTGGATAACAAAAGGAAAGAGATGCAAAACCAATTGGACCGAGAAAGAGAAAGCAATGTAGAAGAGATGAAACGCAAGGAACTGTCTATGGCTAAAACGGCAGCCAATCACATCAAAGAGATTTCTGAAAAGTTGTGCTTTTATTTGCGAGCTTTTAGTTGAGTGATTGTTTTTAATTCTTCTCTAGGTGTGCGTTGGAGACTAAATTGTTAGAACAAAAGTACCAGGAGGAGGTTCGTCTCTATCAAATGCAGTTGGCGCAGAAGAACAAGGAGGTGGAACAGTTGCGCGGCAAGTTGGCTTTGTTGCCGGAAAAAACGAGCGGAAATTGCCAAACACTTGCAGAAAGTCATGGAAAACCAGTGGAATGAGGCGTTGAAGATGATTGGAGAACGTTCTAGTCCACTCGAGGTTACTTACTATTGCCCTCCACTACAAACAAATAGTTTTTTTTTTAATAAATTTTACGCAGGAAGTAAAGCAAGTCACCGAGTATGACGAAACGCCCGTGTCCAGTCGTGGACCCAAACAAAACGAAACGGCAATTCAAAAATACATTGACATGGTAATGACAAATCACATTTTCTTAAGTTTCATACTCATCATACTCTTTATTGGTTAGTTGTTGAATAGGCAACCAGGAAATCCGGAAACAGAGCCAGCGGATAACAATAAACGTTCCACGTGGCACGCACCAGTAAGTACGTGTACACGTTTTCGGGCTGGAAATCTGGAAGTTTTACATCGTTTCGTTTCAGGATCTCGAAAACCCTCCCACAAATAGGAGTGACAGCAAAATGACTGATAAAAAGACTGGCAAACCTCCCTGGAGATGACGTTTGCGCTTTTAGGAGTCCACGTGTGATTGGTCCTCTGTACTGATATTTACACAAATACCCTACATGTAGACTTAGCATTAGGGACTAATTCATGTACTTATATACAGATTTTTTGAAATAGTGTGTCGTTTTATTCTTGTTCCGCTTAACAAGGGAAAACATCAGGGCTGTCAGATTTACCTGATCTAACCAAAACACGTTTGCTGTAAGACACACAGAGAGTATCAAAACCTTTGAGTGAGTTGCTTTGAGTACACAAATCAAACAATGTGTCAAAGTTTTGATGACATTTGACATTTACTACTGAACAAGCTTAAAGGAACCTTAAAACAATTTGCAGGGTGTCAAATGGTTCACTCTAAAGAATAAAAAATCAAGCATTGCCATGACTTTTTAGTGACATTTGACAGGTAGACTACCAAAAAGGACTTTCCCTTGTCTCACTGTGCAGTACAGTAAAGTACTTAAAAGTAAGTTTGGTTATAAAGTGTTTTACTGTTACCTTTGTTTAGGTGTTTTTGCCTAAAAGTCACAAAGCAGACTGTACTGGAGGAGCGGTGACTAGATTAGAACTTTTAGTCAGTGAATACACTAAAAAAAAATTATTTGAAGTTCCTCATGGTTATAATGAAACAACTTTTTGGTGACAATAATAAAAAAATTTGTATTGACTAGCACTGGGCGATCACAAGTTTTTTATTTGGTCTGTCGGCCACTTCTAATTCAACTCTTTTCAGGCTCCAGTGTTCACTGTGCCCCTCTCCTTCCTTCACAGCGAATATAAATAAATTACCTTTTTGATTACTACCCTTTAAAGGCACCTCAAACTGCGCATTGTCTCCTTCAATTTTGTTTTTTCTCTGATTGCCCACATCGATGTAGCCGGCTTTTATCGGTTCACCGAGTAAATGCACCGCGGCCGGGTGGGACCTGACTAGTTTCAGTGCATCTTTGTAGAACGGAGAAGACTTGACGTTGTCTTCTATTTTGCTCCTGGCTAGAAAACCCATTACCACCGTTGCCACCCCACCGAAAACCCCAATTTTCATTAGGGTTGCGTTGGACACTGTCATTTTCTTCAATAATGGTCCAGTCTCATAATTTGTTTTGTTTGGGGTACTGAACTGAAACCACCAAAATTTTTTTGTGGTTATGTTCACTTTTCTTTAACTAAATTCGTTTATTCCTTTTTTTTTATCGGTCAGAAATTAATCTGACAATTATCACGTGACTGCGCTAATTGTACACAAACAAGTGTCATGTGACAATTTTCACTTGCTTTAGCAAGGATTACAGGAATACAACCTTTTAATCTATTCTACTATCTAGAGACTCCTCTCAAAGGCTTCCTTCCGTATGCTTCTAAAGTAGTTAACAGCTTCCAAAAGTTTGTAAAACCGTCTACAAGGTTTCAAATGTCTTAAAAGCAGTCCAGAAACTTGAAAGCTCTTTAAACTGCCCAAACGCCTTTCAAATGTTTCTAAAGTAGTCTAAAAATGTTTTAAAAAAACTACAGAAACTCCAAAATATGTTTAGAGCCTTCCAAAACAGTCTAGAACATTATAAAGGCTTCCAAATAATCATTAACTAATCTAGAAGCTGTTAAAAAATTACAAGGCAGTCTAAAAGCTTCCAGAAGTTCAAATTCACATGTTTTAAAAGCAGTGCAGAACCTTTAATTCTCCTAAAGTAGTCTAAAAAATTTCAAAACACTACAGAAACTCCAAACAACCTTCCAAAACGTCTAGAAGCTTCTTATCATCTTCTAAATCATTAACTAGTCTATAGAAGCTCTCAAAAGATTTCAAGGCAGTCTAAAAGCAAAACTGGAAATTTTCCGACCCGAAAATTACATCTCTGGTGCAGCATATTTGCTATTTCCTACAACCTTTTAATAGACACGGAAATTATAATGATACTGGGGTTCCACCCAAGCAAAATATGCAACTAAAAGACGGTTTTCCTTTGTTCCTTGAAATGCTTTTCAAACACACGTTTCTATAATGTTTTATTACATCCGCATTGCATTGCAACGTGCGTGGAACTTGAGACTCGTACAGAAAGTTGACATTTTCTTCTTGCATGACCTTGTGGTGTGTTTTTTCCTCATTTTTGCCTTTTCTGAACGTGCTTTTTCATCTAAAAAATACTGCTCACCTTGAGTGTCGATGACGCAATTCACCATCACCGCAAGAACAAATAATACAGGGCGTTTAAAAATAAATAGCGTTTAATTATTATTACACATTATACAATCACACACAAAATTTTACAGAAGCAAAATACAAAAAAATTGTGAAATATTACAACGTTGTTGTCAGCTGGTTTTCTAGCCCGCTACCCCTAAACGCTCATTTTTTGAGGGTGTTGTTGGTTAATGACCGCAGAATGGGTAGTTTGGACAGGAACCAGGATCAACTCCGGCGGGGATTTGAGCCCCAGGTCCGTTGGGAATTCCCGCCGGTGGTCCGGCGTTCCATTGGGGCTGTTGGGGTGCTAGAAAATCAACAAATTAATGATCAACCTGGCAACGTTGCACCGCTATTGTCATGTCAACATTTTTGACATTTACAGAAGTTTAGAGGTTAAGTGCGGGTTTTTTTTGTGTAAAAGTGAAAATTATGGGGTTTTCAGGTAAGTTTTTAGGCTTTCTGTTTATAGAATAGTAGATTTAGGGCCCCTATACTAGGTTTTAATTTGACTATGACATTTTGCACTCGTCTTGTTACCTACCGTTATTCCAATTTCTCCATCCTCCAGCGTTTTCGTATCCAGGTGCCAAAGCCTCGGCCAAACCCTCACCATGGTAGTCACCGTCACCGGTGTAACCACCCTGGTCCAACGCGTTCTGACTGTTGGGGTTCCATTGCGGAACGGGTTGGGGATTCCAGTTGTTTTGGGGAGCGTTCCATTGTTGTTGGGGTTGTTGGGTCCAGGCGGGCTGGGGTTGGTTCCATTGAGGTTGGGGCTGCGCCCACTGGTTTTGAGGCGCCCCCCAGTTGTTTTGCGGGGCTGAGGGTTGAGCAGCTACGGCGGGATTAGCGCAGTTGGGGAAGTTAGGGCAGGCTTGAGGGGACACTCCTGCGGGGTACAAGGAGGCTGGTAAACCGCCCGCCAATGGCCCGTTGTATACAGCCCAGGCTGAGGATAGGCACACAGCTATACTAACCTAAAATCAACGTTACAGGGTGTTTCAATAACACTTCACTTCACATCACTACGGTCACGCAGACTTACCAGTTTTACGAACATGTTGCTAAAATAGGTCGACAACAAGTGTTCCTTGGGTGGAAAATGGTGTACTTATATATATGGGGACCACACCCTGTAAAATTATTCACAATCATGGTGGTGACATTTTTATAGACTTGGGCCGTACCCACGCGTCTCTAAGAGGGGTTGCCTTCAGTTATTTGTGGTATTTTGCAAAAAAAACTCAATTTCAGCGTCTTCATTGATTGAAAAACATCCTTTTTTCGGTGGTTTTGATTCCGATTTTGCACCAGTTTGGACAAGGTGAACGTGTTCCGTTTTGTCTTTGGAATATCTAATGAGACTGTACCTTTGTGCGAAAGAATGACACAGTAGAAAAATTATTATTGTGGAATTAATCGACCGCGACAGCATAAAGTTTTTCCGCCTGCGAAAATACTTGTCAATATGCACACGTTTACACCAAATCGGGTTTAGTTGCGGTTTTAAATTGAATTTGAAAACAATTTTCCACGCCGTTTACTTTTATTAACTAAACTGATGGAGAAAAAGTTTCAATTTTGCTGTCCCTGAACACAAAAAAACCTTTAAACGCTCCGTAGGTCCCTATTTGAAAGCGCTTAACTTAAGCGACTAAGCAACTGATCACAGAGATGGAGCAAAAGTGACAGCTGTCAGTTGACATTTTTCTATCCTTGTCTAGTTCATTGATTTGTAATTGGTTGGTTTCCATTCTTATTAGATTAATGCTAAACGTTAATTAGTTTTAAATAGTATATTGCTAATTTTGATATTGTTCACATTCACGTTCGTCAAAAAGTTAATTTACATACACAAAAACGTCTTATTTGATTGTAGGTAATAGACAAAGATGGCCGTGATTACTCACACATCAACTGTCAAAACTGTTATGTCACTCCCAACTGGACTAAAATGTGAGAATTATTTCAAAAATTTCCAGAAGCCTCTAGAACCATTTTGAAAATGCCAGCGGCCTCTAGAAGAGTGAAACGCTTCAAGAAGTATTTAGATATTGCTAGAGAGAATCATTTGCAAGTACCAGAAAGGCGTCCACATGTGCGGCATTTACGTAAGTTTCAAACTACAGGGTGTATCAAAACATATATTAAAAATCTAATTTAACAAATAAATATTCACAAAAGTACATCTCATTGACAGTACGGATAATTGGGACACGCTGTACCATCCGATTGCCTGACTGGTTGGACATTGTTTTGTGCCGCCCTCACGTACTGAGGCACGAAAAGGGTGGCTTGGGCTCCCTGTCTTGGATAATACTGTTTGGCCGCCCCTTGAGGGGCAGTAATGTACTGCGGTGTTGTCACGTACTGCGACGCAACTTGTTGGGGACGGTACTGAACGCCTGGCTGGGCAGCGTACTGGGAGGCCGCCCGTTGAATAGGGTACTGCACCAAATTCGTCTTGGGGGAGTATTGAGCTGCTACTTGTTGGGCAGTGTACTGGACATTACCGGGGGCTGCAGAGTACTGGGAAGCTGCTTGTTGACCGGCGTACTGGATTGCTCCTGTGGAGGGTTGTTGGGGTTGGGCATATGACACACCTGCTGTAAGTTGGATTATTGTTATACGTAACCAAAGCTCTGGTACTGAATTACCAGCTACTTCAGGGGCTTGCGCTTCATCCAAACCTTCACCGTGATAATCACCGTCACCAATGTATTCACCGCGGTCCAGTTTCTGTTGAACGTCCGGTGAGTACTGGCTTTCAGGTCTTGGTGGGGCGGAGGGGGTGTTTGCGGCCTAAATAAACTTTGAGCACCACCTTAACGCACATGACATTGATGATTACCAGGTAACGGGGGTCTGAGGCTTTGGCAACCGCGCTCAACGTCACCAAAGGATTGGCGCAGTCCGGATAGTTGGGACAGGACTGGGCGTCCACACCAGCTGGGTATTGGGCGGGAGTGGGCAGCGATTCAAGGGTTTGCTGTGGCTGGTACTGTTGTTGCTGGTATTTCGGCTGTTGTTGGTACTGTACTGCTTGCGGTTGGTACTGGACTTGTTGATACTGTTGGGCAGGATACTGGGCGCTAGCCAACACCAACAAGCTTAACACCATAACCTAAACAAAATTTATGTAATATATAATAGCATCAAGTAGGAAAGTGGTTGTTGCGGCAATTGGGTTAATATGGTTCGCTTTAACGCGAAACTTTCAAATTTACCATCAACCTATAACACAATAATGGTGCAGTCTGGTATTTTTCGCTCCATATTTTATATGTTACTCGTGACTTCCTTGCAGTTACGTCGTGGTTAAATGTTACCTAATGCGTTTCTCGCTTCGTTGATTCTTTAAAGGACTTTCGTTTTCTCACACACACATTGTTCAATGTTTACTACGGCACGCTAAATCGGGTAATTAATTCGATTTGGGCGGTTTCGTAATTGTGTTTTTCTGTTCATTCATGAAAATTTTGTCAAGCAGGCTAATAGTTAGTTAGTAAATTTCAAAATTAAATTACAAACCATGGACCCATTAAAAAACTGCAATTTTCGGTTAACTTAATCAAAAATTAAGCTTAATCTAATAAGCTACACCATCAAAACTGTACGGTTTAAACTCTCCCCTGTATAGAATTAAAGTACCTTTTGTAAACGCACCCACTAAACCTAAAAATGTTAACTTTTTTCCACTTACCATCGATTGACGAAACATGTTCACTTTCGACCAGAGAGGTTTGGTGAAATGTTAATGATGTTTTAACCAAAAATGCCCGCCTCGTATATATTTATACACCGTTGGTACTACCGCCTTTCCACCATTCTCCCAATAAGCCACACCGGTGACCACCATAAAAGTAAGGGTAATACCTTCCTGATGGTGTGTGTAGTGATGTATTTTTATAGATTTATTGCCTCGCAAAAGGTCAATAATGTGTACTCATGTTATGATTTATATATTGGCCTTCCACAATGCTTAAACTTGTTAATAATCGTTTTTTTTTTTCGGAATTTTAGGCGAGAGAAAGCGCTTTGAAGCATCACCCCGAAAGCGCCTAAATTATGTCAAATTTCGATTTTCCAGGGCCTACTAGTACTAATAGTATAGAATATTAATGGCGGCGTTTAATGGTTAATATTTTCTTAATTGTGTGTGTTATTTATTAGCATTGGAAGAATGTAAAGGAACCTGGAGTGACTAGACAGGGATGCAGAACATTTTTCAAGTGATTTCAGGCTTAAAAGCATGAGGGCACAGTACAAAATAGAGTGAGTAAACTTACTAGTACATACAAGTATTTTACGGTATAAAACAGTGTCATTTGGTGAATCCACAATATGATTTATATATTGGCCTTCAACAATGCTTAAACTTGTTAATAATCGTTTTTTTTTTCGGAATTTTAGGTGAGAGAAAGCGCTTTGAAGCATCTAAGAAAGCGCCTAAAATATGTCAAATTTCGATTTTCCAGGGCCTACTAGTACTAATCGCATAGAGTGCTAATGGCGGCGTTTAGTGGTTAGTTTTTGTAATTGTAGTTAATATTTTCTTCAATATTTTAATTGTGTGTGTTATTTATTAGCATTGGAAGAAAGTAAAGGAACCTGGAGTGACTAGACAGGGATGCAGAACATTTTTTGTCATTTGGTGAATCCACAATATGATTTATACAGAGTGATTCCAAAGTTGGTGCTTTCCTTTCACCTGCGAATAGGGCTTCAAAAATAAGGTTTTTTTTTCCTTTGACGCTTTTTCGAAATATGAACAATAACGAAGATACAGGGTGTCAAAATTTTACTGAAAAAATAAAAATTTAATGATTTTGACCAAACCACTCGAAGTAATTAAACAAAATTTTGTAGGTGTCAGTAGCTACGTGGAAAGGAAATTTTCCAAGAAACAACAATTTTTTGCGTTTACCAGTGGCGCGCGTATAATTTTTTAAAAACATTTTCGAAAAAAAATATTACCCTACTAGTTTTTTTTTCAACATAAAATTTATTATTGAATTCCTTGTTCAATTCTAAAAATAAAACCCCTTTTATTATTTTTTGCTACGACGCACCGCTTTCGAGTAAAAAAATAAAAACCATCTTAATGCGTGCCTAAAATTAAATGCTGTTTTAATTTAAAATGTCAAATTATTAAAACTTAGTTCAAAGGGGGCTGAAATCTTTTGTTTTTGTTTATGTCTGTTGATAAAGAATAACCTGTAGTTAGTTAAAATTAAATTTAAGTTATTCTTTATTTTGTTTTTTTTTCAGTAAAATTTTGACACCCTGTATCTTCGTTATTGTTCATATTTCGAAAAAGCGTCAAAGGAAAAAAAAGCTTATTTTTTGAAGCCCTATTCGCAGGTGAAAGGAAAGCACCAACTTTGGAATCACCCTGTATATTGGCCTTCAACAATGCTTAATAATAGTTTTTTTTCCGTAATTTCAGGTGACAGAAAGCGCTTTCAAGCATCACCCCGAAAGCGCCTAAATTATGTCAAATTCAAATTTTCCAGCGCCTACTAGTACTAATCGCATAGAGTGCTAATGGCGGCGTTTAGTGGTTAGTTTTTGTAATTGTAGTTAATATTTTCTTCAATATTTTAATTGTGTGTGTTATTTATTAGCATTGGAAGAAAGTAAAGGAACCTGGAGTGACTAGACGGGGATGCAGAACATTTTTTTAGTGGCTTCAGGCTTAAAAGCTTGAGGGCACAGTACAAAACAGAGTAAGTACACTTATTAGAGTATTTTACGGTATAAAACAGTTTCATTTGGTGAATCCACAATATGATTTTTATATTGGCTTTCAACAATGCTTAAACTTGTTAATAATAGTTTTTTTTTTTCCGTAATTTCAGGTGACAGAAAGCGCTTTGAAGCATAATTATGTCAAATTCAAATTTTCCAGCGCCTACTAGTACTAATCGCATAGAATGCTAATGGCGGCGTTTAGTGGTTAGTTTTTATAATTGTAGGTAATATTTTCTTCAATATTTTAATTGTGTGTGTTATTTACTAGCATTGGAAGGAAGTAAAGGAACCTGGAGTCACTAGACAGGGATGCAGAACATTTTCCAGGCTTAAAAGCATGTAAGGCACAGTACACAACAGAGTAAGTACACTTACTAGTACATACAAGTATTTTACGGTATAAAACAGTGTCATTTGGTGAATCCACAATACTATTAAACTTTAATGGGGACTGGCAGTAAAGAAAACTTACTTAAAAACTCAATGTTTTGACAGTAGTGGCAACAATTAATTCAGCCATATTGGTATTTTTGACAAGTAACTTTAGTATAGGAGGCGGTGGATTAAGTAGTTTTTTCCGCTAGAGGGCTTTTCAATCAATTTGTATGCACTATTCAATTTAAACTTGAATAATTACCTTATTTGTCTGGTGTGATGTGGATTTTTATATGTCAATGGATAGGCAATGAAATGGGCTTCCCAAATATATAATTACGTATGGGTTGGTAGTTTATGGGAATTTTTTTAATTGGATAGAAATCAAACCATTGGCTATGTATAAATTATATACGTCAAATGTATTAGTTAGTTTTTCCTTGTACAAAAATCACTTAGAAAATTTATACAACTAAAAAAAAGTCACACGTCATAATACAGAAAACACAACATTTACACTATCTATACACTTTGGATAACAACATGTTGTCAGCTGGCAGTCTGAGTTTCAAAATCACTGGTGTACTTGTTTAGGCGTGACAGAAGGGGTAGTTGGGACAAGCCTGGGCGTTGACACCGGCTGGAATTTGGGCGGGTTGGGCGGCCGGAGCGGCGTATTGTTGCGGTTGGTAGGCTGGGGCGGGGTTGTATTGGGGCGCGGGCTGGTACTGGGGTTGGGGTTGGGCTTGAGCTTGTGGGGCGTAGCCTGGGGCTAGAGCTTCGGCCAAACCTTCACCACGGTAGTCACCATCGCCGATGTATTCTCCACGGTCCAATTTTTGCTGAACGTCGGGACTGTATTGGCTGCGGGTGGCTGGGGCGTATTGTTGGGCGTACACCGGGTTGTATTGGGATACTGGGGCTGGAGTGGCAGCAGGTTGGGGCTGGTACTGCAAGTACAAGGTTGATATAACCTTTAAAATCTCTTAAAATAACATACCTGAGAGTATTGAGGGGCGGGTTGTTGGTATTGTGGGGCGGGTTGTTGGTATTGTTGAGCTTGAGGGTATTGAGGTGCAGCGTTTTGGCTGATGGCAACCAAGGGATTGCTGCAGTCAGGGTAGTTGGGGCAAGACTGAGGGTTGATACCAGCTGGGTAGAGGGAGGCTGGTTGTCCTCCAGCTAGAGGCCCTTGGTAGGGCTGGTGTTGGCTTAGGGCGCACCCAACGAAGCAAACAAAGACGGCCTGAAATACAAATTATGTGTTGGATTACCAGATTTTCCTGTAACTCAATGACGTAATAACGGATCCTTGCTAGTGAAAGGTACTGTGGCTTACGCGGAAGGTAATAAATGAATGGCATTTTGTTTAGAAGACACTGAATTTCAAGTGACTTTCTGAACACTTTTTTTTGAAAACACTTACCAGTTTTACAAACATTGTTGTTTCGGTTTTTGCGAACGAAATGCAAATGACTGCCTATCCAAAATTCTCCTTATTATTTATACAGGTACCGCACCCCTGCCTCGTTGCGACAAGTAACCCTGAACTTAGTCGAAATTCGACAAGAGAAGAAAATTTTTACGCCCGATAATATAATTGGTTCTTGTGCCGGTTTTTTTCTCATACGAAAACGGATCAGTTTACGTCGTCAACCTTCCTTTTTCATTTCAAGTTCCGCCGGTCACTTCTTTTATTGTTATGTCCACGCAAAACTATACAGGGCGAGGACGGTTTAAGTAAAGTAGCCAGTGCAAGAGTTATTTTGCTGTCACTGGTATAGATGAGTACGCCACTGCTTGTTTTGACAGATCACAGACGACTAATCAAATTGTCAAGTCTCCATTGGTCATGTGACTGACAACCAATGTTGCCAGGTTTTGTATCTACCGTTTTTAGTTACGTTATTGCCGTTGTGTTGGTTGTGAAACATTTCATATACTTTTTCAGTTTATTGAATAGGAAATTTAATAAGGATTCTAAAAATGAGTTTTAAACAATCTTCAAATTATTCTCTAAAATCACGTGATGTCTGTCACTATTGTCAGAATTGTTGAATTGTCACAAGACAATTTTCTGAAATTTAACAGTTGTTTTGACAATTGTCACTTCATAGTCTAGCTGAATAGTCCTTTGAAATCACGTGACAATTGTCAATAACATCAAAACTGTCAAACTATGCTCTAAAGTTGCAAAAATGGGCATTTAGAAATGTTTTCTTGCAATACTTTATGTAAAACGTATTTCTGAGATTTATGACCGTTATTTTGCCAATTGTCACGTGACCATCTAACTAAATAGTCTTCTGAAATCACGTGACAACTGCCACTAATGTGAAAACTGTCAAACCATGCTCAAAAGTCGCAAAAATCAGGATTTAAAAATGTTTTCTTGCAGTATACGATATAAAGAGTGTTTTTGAGATTTATGATTTTTGACAATGGTCACGTGACCGCCTAGCTAAATTATCCTTTAAAATCACGTGATATATATTTAAAAAATTAATGAAAAATCTGTATTTTTGAAGTACGGTTTTTATAGCAACAATCAATTATTAAAATTTTTGACAAATATTAAAAGACTAATAATGTATCATACCTATAATGTAAAACGAATGAATTTGTTTTGGTCTACCGTTTTTTGACTGATTATTCTACCGCCATTCAATATTTTGACTTGGCAACACTGCTGACAACTGTCAAACGAAAATTTCATGGCTTGCCACGACGAAATTCTGTAAAAAAAATCAAATTCACTGTGGTTGGGTTAATTTACTTAAATTAAATTCCTGAATGCGAATATAAACTTGACAACGATTCAATGACGTCACTTTTACGTTTATGCGTGTGGGAGAGAGAGACGGCAATAATATGATTGATCTCAAAGGTTATTTCATACATTAATTGAGTGGGTTATTAATATTAATAAGGAAAGTAGTTGTTCTTAAGGAATGCCATATTTTAAACTAATTCACGTTTTATAACGAATTATTTAATAATTAACAAATATAGTTTGATGGCACGGAAAATTGACAACAACGCCAGGAAAAATAGTCTGCAATGGTGATTTTTGTACGAAACAAGGTCGTCAATTTTCGCAATAATAATGGAAAGCTTATTCGTACATTAATGCATCTGGGTGGGTACCATAAAATCTGAAGGTTTCTGAGTGTATTATAAAAATTTTTACAGTGTTCATCAAACTTCAGCCTACTATAATATAATGCGTAGTTTGTGATTGGTCAAAAAAGAGCAACTGTCAGTTTTTTTTGGCCAATCACAAACTACTAATACTTTAGCATTTAATGTGCGAATGTTGGGCGGTTGCAAAAAGCAACTGGAAAGTTCAGAAACAAGCGGCAACGCCCTTAAGTTACATTAAACTAAGTCATGGTCTTGCGGCCTTGATATTATAGTAGAGAATGCGACTGAAGAGTTTTAGCGTGGGTGAATTACCGTATTTTATAATATTATATCAAAATAGTCCGAGTGCATTGGCTTGATTATTCCCTGAGAGTGGGTACGGTTCAAATTCGCTTACAATACGGTCACTGTCGTAGGGGGATTCTCCTGCAATCCAAACGCTTGTAATAAGCAAAAACGAACCTTATTTACACAAAGAAAAGTAAGAATTCTGCCCTTTAGAGGGAGGAAACAGCATAACAGGAAAATTACAATAAAACCAAAGAATTTCAAGGCAAAAGTATACTGAAATGCACACGCATTTCGTTACTAACCTTAATGGTAATGAAATCAACTTTTAACATGCTCTACATATTTTCAAATTCATAAAGCAGAACGGGGAATACTTATTGCATAGTATATACAAGGAATGGTGGAAATTTCTAGAAAAAGGAATAAGAAGAAGAGAAAACCCATATATCAATGCTCCAGAAGAGGTTCCCAAAGTGGTCCAGGTCCTCTCCTCCAGACAAAGATAACAGTTTCGTAAATGTCGTTCAACATATATCAGTCACGTGACCGCTTCATCAAAGTGTCCGTTTAAAATCTCGTGATCGACTGTCACATTTTGGCAACTTATTGCTCTTTTGCTGTAATTTTCAATTTTTTCTACCTTTGCAGTAGTTTTATTGACCTGAACAAAACAGTTAAAAGTCGCGTTATCTGTTCTAATAATTGTAATAAACTAGTGACAATTCAGGTATGCAAAAAAAAAAAATGGGCGTTCACTGTCACCGTGTAACAAAACCGGTTATTTCAGGGTCGTTTGTTTGATACATATAAACTTACTCTTTAGTAACATATTAGATTATTGTATTTCAATCTGCTAACAGAACAAAGTCTTCTTGACAGTATACGTTGCGCTTGTCTCGCTCTCTTGACCTAAAAAAAAAACGAGGATACCTGATTAATTTACGTAATCACGGTGAGATGGCACCACTAAACGCACATTCTGTTGGAAAATGTCAGTTTCAATGCGGCGTTGCCTAGTTGACAAATCACATTTTTTGTTTTGTTTCTATTAGGCAAAAAGTAACATTTTCTGTGTGTTTTCTTTAATTATTATTGTGTTTCACTATGTTGTAGTTTTAGTTTAGTTATTTGTTTTATTAGTTTATTTTTCACTGTCACGTGACTGTTTGTAGCTTAAAATGAACCACCAGATTTAAGAGTTTAAAACATTAATGGCTAATTGCACCGACGAAATTAAGGGCACCCTAAGGTTCCCCTAGGCTAAGTTGTGTTTTGACTGTGACAGATCATGTGCAAAATGTCATATTCAAATTAAAACCCCTAGTCTAGAGGTGCCCTTAAATGTGTCGGTGTAATCGGCCCTAAATAAAAGTCACGTGACCTTTACAAATAAAATTTGAGTATTGAAAATCGTCACGTGACCATTAGGTCTTCGTTTTGACGTTAAAATAATTGAAAATTGTCACGTGGCCATTTGCACTGTACAGAGGGTCACGTGTGTCTTTAAAAATATCACTTTAAACTGAGAAACGATTACGTGATCCTTCAAATGACATTTTGACATTTAAAACTGTCATGTGACATTATAAAATCCATTTTTAATCTTAAAAGAGTCACGTGACCTTTAGGATCCGTTTTGAATTTAAAAAAGGGTCACGTGGACTAAAAAAAATTAATTTGAGTATTGAAAATTGTCACGTGGTTATTTGCACATTATAAGGAGTCAGGTGACTCTTCAAATAATACTTTAACACCTAAAACAGTCACGTGACCTTTAGGATTTCGTTTTTGACGTTAAAATAATTGACAATTGTCACGTGGCGATTTGCACTGTAAAGAGGGTCACGTGTGTCTTTAAAAATATCAGTTTAAACTGAAAAACGATCACGTGACCCGTCACGTGACATTTAAAACTGTCACGTAACATTATAAATTTTATTTTTAATCTTAAAAGAGTCACGTGACCTTTAGGATCTCTTTTGACATTAAAAAAGTCAAGTGATTTGAAAAAAAAAAGTCTAAACATAAAAACATGGGACAAACATGTCATGTGACGTTAAAAATGACATTTTAATCTTACAAATAGATATGTGATTTAGTGGATCAGATTAAAACTAAAAAAACGGTCACGTGACCGTCAGGATTCTGTTTTGAGGTTAAAAAAGAGTCCCGTGTGACTTTTAAAATAAACAGAATCTTTATTATCGATACCTCAAACTAGAAATTCTTATCTTGTGTAGTTTTCAAAATACGCAATTTAATTCAAATTTATTTGAAAAAATCAAGCTTTCTTAGACAGTCCAGCAAAAGCAAGTGTATTATAGGAAATACGGCAACAGTTGGCAACTGTGTCTGCAATGACGAGCTATATTAGCGCCATCTCTTAGAGTTTACCTACAACTGAAATACATCAGGAAGCCCTTGAAGCGTAAGCGGCTTCCTTTTTGGGTGCCACTTTAATTACATTGCGCTGGTTGTCTGTACATGGTTTAATGGTTTTATTACGACCCCATGGAGCTCTAAAGATGCAAATTTGCGGCCCCAATTAAAAAAATAACAACTGATGACTTGAATAAGCTTTAATCATAAATGCTAACAATTTTTCAGCTATTTTACTGTATTTAACTAGATCTCTGTTGCTGCCTGTACGTTTCTTTCAGCATTCTCAAATTTTCCTCAAGTGAGGCAACCTCCTCAAATCTATGCGCTTTCCTAGCCTGATCGATGTAATTCCGTACTATCTGCATTTGCTCTATCAGCGGGTTTTCTTCGGTATTTGCATCTAAAGAGTTGAATAATTAATTTAAGTACCCCACATCTTCTAATACTCCTCCTACCTTGAATGGCATTAGCAGGCGAGGGAGACCAACCGGTAGTAACTGCCACAGTTTGAATTTGGGGCACCGTGTGATTGTCAGCACTTTTAAAGGACATTGAAAGTTTACGACGAATTTCCTCTAATTCGTCCGGATTTGGTGGGGCTGGCAGTGTCAGTAAATGGTCCTGCAATGACCCAACTTAAACTGGATGCAATCAGGGGTTATGGGACTTACTTTAATGTAATTTGATGTGGCTTTTCTGATATTACTTTGCACTGAAGCCGCTTTAGGTGTGTCAGGATCTACAGGTTCCTGAGCTATCTTTTTGCTCAAAGTGTCAATCATTTGAGCTTTTTCCGCTATAGAAAGCCGCAAAGACTGACAATCTTGCAGTAAATAGGTGCGTTCTCCCGCCGTTAAAGAGTTGTACATCTGAAAACCGTTTTAGGTGACAAAGTAAACATAGCACTAATTAACAATATTAATTACTTTATTATACATATCCACAGAGGTTTGAATATCCTTTTTATTGTTTTGCAACAATAAATACAAGTGCCAAACCTTAGGCTTGATCATCTGATCATTCTGCACTTTTCTTCTATTTTCCAGCATACCAAGACAGTGATTGCATATTCTTAAGGTGTCACCTTCCTTACCTGAATACTCCTGACCACCCACACTGTGTACGGGTGCTACAATACTTTCTACAAAACCCTACAATCAAATTGGCTTCACAGACAACAACTTAGTAAATATTTACGCGCCAAATCGAAGGGCAAAAAATACGAACAGTTATTGCACATAATACTGCCGCAAAGTCTGCAATGGTGTTGCCTTCTGGCAATGTTGAAACTTGCTGCACAAGAGGGACACCGGGTAACTGAAGAACCGTCCAGCCAGTCAACTAATTCCTGCACAAACAATGTAACTGGTTTTGGGTTGTTAATACTGCTTGAGCAACCTGTTCTTGTTGTTTCCTGTCATTTCCAAATGTCCTCAACAATCTGTCCAATCTAATAATAATTTTGTTAGTTTCTGTGGTGCGATGGTCTAACCTCTCCCGTCGGATGTCTTTAAAGTAATTCGTGTAACTGGTGTAGGGGCCGGGTTCCTGCGGATAACTCTGATCCAAATAGTATTTCTCTTCGGTCAACTGTTTAAAGTTTTGTAAGTCCTGGTCGTCTAGTTTAAAAATCTTCTTCTTCGCCTTGCCGTATATATCTAAACACCGTAAGAGAGTTAAATAGTCGTTTTAAACGAACCAAGTTACCTTTTAGGGACTTGAGAAACTCTTGTTCTTCAGAATGCCTATCCTGAAAGTGGCTGATTAGGTTATGGGGCGAACGCATATCTTTATGGCATATCGGGCACAGAAATCCTTCTTGAATATCGTTTGAGTCTGCCATAATTTCCGATTTAGTTGTATTTTTGTTTTACAAAATTATTGCAAACAACTCCTACTTAATTGTAAATATAACCTCAAATTTAAAGTGACAGTTTCGGTTCAATAGGTCACGTGACTTTGGAGTGAATTTGCAACTATGATGTCACGTGATCAGTGGTTTATACGGCACGTAGGACAAAATTAGGTTAGAATTGTTGTTTGTTTACTGATTTTCAGACCTTTTTAAATTTTCCTCCTGAAATATGGATATTACAGAGCGTTAACCAAGTGACTGCACCAAAACAAAGTTATGAATAGTTTGAAATGAAAATTCAGCACAGTTTTCACAAAAAAATATTATATATTTTGATTTTTCTAGACTGAACACTTTTATCATCAATATGGTACCAACAGCTGAAAGACATACAAGGCAAAAGTATTGAGTTGGTAAGTAATGTTATACATTAGAACCTTAAATAAAATGGTACTTAGAACAATTAGCTCTTAAAAATAGTAGGTTTCTGCGATTTAAAGTCACTCCTCAATTGAATGAAATTGTGTAAAATGGCCTTCTCCAAATTAACCTAAAACAACTTAAACATTAAAATGTTAACTTGTTAGGTTTGTAGTACCTTACCAAGGAGTCTTCTGAACAAACTTGATGCAAATTTTCCGGTTTCACTAGTAACAAATTGCAAAGTGCGTGTAAAGTTTCAAACAGTTCCGTAACTAAGGGACCCATAGATTTGGTACAGGAGCGATACTCATTCAAGTCGCATATGGCCACCATTGCACCTGGCGTTACGTATTAATTTAAAAAAACAACAATAAAGCAACCCACCTGCCGTATTATACTGAAACTGTAACATGTGATCGTAAATTGTTCGGTGTAAACGCACTCCTAGCTCTTCAAGCACTGACGTGACATTGTTGCCATCCAGATTGTCTTTTATCTGTCTTATTACGTTGGTAACGTATTGACAGACTGCTTTGCAGGCCTACAATCAACCCCAACTAGAATTAGGCCGGAAAAATGTTTACTTTGGTATTACGGGCGAGGAGACGGTATCAAAGTCATCAGATTCAGGCTTAAAGTCAGTTTTCCGTTGCTCCACTTGTAGGTAGAGTTTTACCCAGACTGACACTGCGTTCAAACACCTAAAGTGGTCGTGAATAAGCGAAATACAGGCCGTATTCGTTTTCAAGCTCCAGTGCGTTTTTGACGTCACGGTGACGTAATTTAGCAAAAGCATAATTTAACCAACTGTCAAATTACGTCATTGTGACGTCAAAAACGCGCTGAAAACGAATGCGACCACAGAGAGGACCAACCTGTCCAAACCTAGATTGACTTTTCGTTCCAAGTCCTCCAGAACAAACCGTTTCTTTTGTACACACTCATTATACTGCAATGTATTCCTAGAATTCACACTTAACACAGTTTAGTGAATATACAGGGTGGTTCAAATTGATTGTAGGATAATTCAAGATCATACAAACTGTAGTCGAAAAGTGATCCCTATTTTTAATTAGTTAAGTTCCTCAAATGAAATTTGGCCAGATTATTGGAAAAAAAACGCCAAATGAATACTTAACTTTTAACCATTATATGACACTTTGGTGTTTATTTTATGTACCCTTCAACCTACAATCAATTTGGACCACCTTGTATAGGAGTTTCGTACGTAATTAACGGCATCACCAGGTCTAAAAATTGTTTTTCAATTAAATGCGTCACATTGTTACATTGGTGGAGTATGGTGAAAAAATACAAAACTGGTGGTGTTTTAGCGCCCTCTACCACTGGAATGGCGTGCAAACCCAACTCGATCGCGTAATCCACGTGTTCGGTCAACAAACAGTTAATCAAAGTGTTTAATATTTTTGAGGCGTTTACCGCTTTTTCTTCAGGCTTTGATAACTGGAATACAACTCTATTGCTGCGTAAATTAAGCATTTTTATGAAACTTACAAGCTGGCAACGTAGGAAAGCGTTTTTGGTGTCCTGCAAAATGATTATCGCCAACTCTTCAGACAGAAACGTTTCCCCACCGTAGTTTTCTATTTGAGCTATATTGATGTTGGCTCTTGTGCCTATAACAGCTTGCAGGTCTCTGCGCAAGTCCTGAAAACTGATTTTTCCTTTATTTTGTTGAATTTTACTACTGGTTGGCTTAAATAAAACAAAATGTTGTCCTGTTACACCAATCAAAATAATAATTTCCAACAACTGTCACCTGTGTAAATTACCGTTACGTCAAAATGTCATTGAAAACAACAGATAGAGCAGACTTCAAGCTTTCCAAAAATATCCTCACATGAGTTGATTGATCACACCGTTTGGCCGCTAGAGAGCGTCAAAGTTCCTTCAGCATAAAATCACATATTTTTTGACACACGCTGCTTTGACCCTAAATTACTCCCTTATTTGACAAGTTACGTCAAAATGTTATTGAAAACAAAAGATAGAGCAGACTTCAAGCTTTCCAAAAATATCCTCACATGTGTTGATTAATAACACCGTTTGGCTGCTAGAGAGCGTCAAAGTTCCTTCATCATAAAACCACATATTTTGTGACACACGCTGCTTTGATCCTAGATTACTCCCTTATTTGACAAGATACGTCAAAATGTCATAGAAAACAAAAGATAGAGCAGACTTCAAGCTTTCCAAAAATATCCTCACATGAGTTGATTAATAACACCGTTTGACCGCTAGAGAGCGTCAAAGTTCCTTCATCATAAAACCACATATTTTGTGACACACGCTGCTTTGATCCTAGATTACTCCCTTATTTGACAAGTTACGTCAAAATGTCATTGAAAACAAAAGATAGAGCAGACTTCAAGCTTTCCAAAAATATCCTCACATGAGTTGATTAATAACACCGTTTGGCCGCTAGAGAGCGTCAAAGTTCCTTCATCATAAAACCACATATTTTGTGACACACGCTGCTTTGATCCTAGATTACTCCCTTATTTGACAAGTTACGTCAAAATGTCATTGAAAACAAAAGATAGAGCAGACTTCAAGCTTTCCAAAAATATCCTCACATGAGTTGATTAATAACACCGTTTGGCCGCTAGAGGGCGTCAAAGTTCCTTCATCATAAAATCACATATTTTGTGACACACGCTGCTTTGATCCTAGATTACTCCCTTATTTGACAAGATACGTCAAAATGTCATAGAAAACAAAAGATAGAGCAGACTTCAAGCTTTCCAAAAATATCCTCACATGAGTTGATTAATAACACCGTTTGGCCGCTAGAGGGCGTCAAAGTTCCTTCATCATAAAATCACATATTTTGTGACACACGCTGCTTTGATCCTAGATTACTCCCTTATTTGACAAGCTACGTCAAAATGTCATAGAAAACAAAAGATAGAGCAGACTTCAAGCTTTCCAAAAATATCCTCACATGAGTTGATTAATAACACCGTTTGGCCGCTAGAGAGCGTCAAAGTTCCTTCATCATAAAATCTCATATTTTGTGACACACGCTGCTTTGATCCTAGATTACTCCCTTATTTGACAAGTTACGTCAAAATGTCATTGAAAACAAAAGATAGAGCAGACTTCAAGCTTTCCAAAAATATCCTCACATGAGTTGATTAATAACACCGTTTGGCCGCTAGAGAGCGTCAAAGTTCCTTCATCATAAAACCACATATTTTGTGACACACGCTGCTTTGATCCTAGATTACTCCCTTATTTGACAAGTTACGTCAAAATGTCATTGAAAACAAAAGATAGAGCAGACTTCAAGCTTTCCAAAAATATCCTCACATGAGTTGATTAATAACACCGTTTGGCCGCTAGAGAGCGTCAAAGTTCCTTCATCATAAAACCACATATTTTGTGACACACGCTGCTTTGATCCTAGATTACTCCCTTATTTGACAAGTTACGTCAAAATGTCATTGAAAACAAAAGATAGAGCAGACTTCAAGCTTTCCAAAAATATCCTCACATGAGTTGATTAATAACACCGTTTGGCCGCTAGAGAGCGTCAAAGTTCCTTCATCATAAAACCACATATTTTGTGACACACGCTGCTTTGATCCTAGATTACTCCCTTATTTGACAAGTTACGTCAAAATGTCATTGAAAACAAAAGATAGAGCAGACTTCAAGCTTTCCAAAAATATCCTCACATGAGTTGATTAATAACACCGTTTGGCCGCTAGAGAGCGTCAAAGTTCCTTCATCATAAAACCACATATTTTGTGACACACGCTGCTTTGATCCTAGATTACTCCCTTATTTGACAAGTTACGTCAAAATGTCATTGAAAACAAAAGATAGAGCAGACTTCAAGCTTTCCAAAAATATCCTCACATGAGTTGATTAATAACACCGTTTGGCCGCTAGAGGGCGTCAAAGTTCCTTCATCATAAAATCACATATTTTGTGACACACGCTGCTTTGACCCTAGATTACTCCCTTATTTGACAAGTTACGTCAAAATGTCGTAGAAAACAAAAGATAGAACAGACTTCAAGCTAATAACGTCACTTACCCTCCACTTTGAATAGGTTTTTTTTGGTGGTTCTTGCTGTCGTAGTACTTTTGCAAATTGGAGGTGCATCGTTCTTTTAAACATTTCAGTTCGATCCTGTTAAACAAAACAAATTAGAGGAGAACAATAAATTACTAAATCGAAAACTTACTGTATGTACTCTTTAATATAGGGACTGAACAGTTTTGCGGTTAGTTTTGCTAAAAAGTTCTGATCGTTTCCCATATTGTAGGTACTCAGTTCAGTGGAAAACTGGTTTGTTCTAAATTAAAGGTATTGACGGTAATTGCGTAAGAAAATTCGTGATTGCTTTTTTTTTCATACCTGGAATGTAACTCATACAAAACTTGTAAATACTCATAACTTCCCGCTTTTAAACTCAATCTAGAATGCACATAATCTGACAGTTTCAACTGATACAAGTTCAGCACAAACTTAGCCATAACCTGTTCAGGATTGTTGAAAACTTCTTTAATAATTTCATAGTTGTGTTTACATAAGGGAACCAGATGAGCAAACACATCCTTACTCAACAAACAGCCCTACAAAAAGTCTGTTATACACTGAAAAACTGTGATAAATCGACTTGAAAGACCATTTGGCTTTGATCAATGTAAGCATCAATGCATTGGGAGTATCCTTTAAACTGAGATAGAACGTTTGCTATGGTTTTCATTCTGACTAAATCCTCTTTGCTCATGGCCCTTACAAAGTCTTCTATTAACGCTTTTTCAATATCTGAGTAAGTGCGTTCGATTTTCTTTTTTACGCTGTCAAACCTGCAATTTGCCTGTTAAAAACCTTTGGTTCTGTACCAGTTAATAGTAATTTACTTGGGTGAAGGCAAATCTTGAGAAATGAGAAACAGTTTTTGTATTATATCAGCAGCTTCGTCAATCTAGCAAGCACTAAATTAGTTTACCGGAATTGATGTTAGAGGGGGTTACTTACCCTGTAAGGGTCATTAAAAATCGAACTTGTTAGAGGCCCAATGGAGAGAAATTCACTTAAATGATTCATAAGTTTCTCAGCGTCCACAACGCGAGCTCGCGGTCCGTTTACGCTGTCCAACTGATCACCCAAATGCAGTACTTTGGTGGCGACATGATTGATTTTACTGTCCAGTTCTTGGAAGGTTTCAATAGCTTGCTGCAAAATTGCTTTTTTCAAGTCCAACACAAACAAGTTAATCTCAAAACACTGTACTTTGTTACGTTCAAGCAAGGTGTAGATTTCTTGAAAAAACATTGCCTCGTCCTCCCGCACCACCCCTTCTAGCCTCTCGTTCTTTTTCTGTTGACGTTCCTCCAATAATGTCAAATCCCTTTAAACACAAAAATTGTGCAAAAACATGTAGTGAGCAGAGCGTTTTTGACGTCACGATGACGTAATTTAGCAAAACCATAATTTGAGCAATTGTCAAATTGCGTCATTGTGACGTCGCATTCTCTCTATATGGGTGGATGCTCACTTGATGGCTTGTATAAAGGATTCGTGCAACATGGAAGGGTTTATATCGCCCACATCGTTGTCAGTTTTCGTCTCTGCTATTGTCCTCCACGCCAAACGTTCCACAAACTCTTCCGCATCGAATGGTTCCTGCAAAATTTTTATGGTGCAAAATAGTGGACGGAAAGGTTGTTTCTGTCTGTTCATAGAGGCAATTTCAACTGAAAATTGTTGGCTTTTATTGGTCGACATTGACATTTTAAGGATAATGGACATATTTCTCTGATTATTAGTTGGAGATTCCTTCTGCGAACAGACCTAAAGTCTATTTCAAAACTACCTTTATTTAAACCTTTTTTCTAGTGTCAATGACCGGAAAATGATAGAAATACATCTTCAAAGTCTTACTGATGAATATGATTTTGGATTACCCTGTATATACACAAAATAACAAACACACCAAGTCCACTATACTCCCACTAATAATGCAGTTTTTTGGGTCTCATACAAAAATGACTTACTTGCTCCAACTCCTTCATGTATTGTTGCATCATTTTGGTACCGTTCAGATGACACTTTTGTTGAAAACCACCACATAAACGTAATATAGACAAATTTAAAGAGAAACAGTACAAAAACTAAAAAAAACACAAATACAATCCTAACCTATTTCATCTGTTAATTGACAATGACACTTGACAGTTGATGTTATCTCTCTGTCCTTATCTAGATCGTGGTAAAGTGTGTTGTTTCTTGTCTCTCAAGAGTTTTGAGTAATTATTTGATGACCTTCCACTAATTTTAAACAAAAAAATTAAAAAAATCTCAAATTCTAGTGATATCAAAGAGTTTACAGTGTTGCCGGATTGAGGTAACAACAAATAACAAAAACACAAATGTAATCCTAACCTATTTCGTCTGTTAATTGACACTTGACAGTTGTTGTTATCTCTCTGTCCCTATCTAGATCGTGGTTCCCTGTCTCTCAGAGTTTTGAGTACCTTCCACTAATTTAAAAAAAGAAAGTGTACAGTGTTGCCGGATTGAGTTAAAACGATCATGTGATCAGCTATTAAATGATTCCCGGTCCAGTTTAAAAAGTGAATTATTAAGGAGATGTTAAAGAAAAAACTGTCCAATCAGCAAAAACTGGAAAAACCACAGTCAGGAGACTGCCTGACTGAAGACGTGTCCAAATATTTTTGCCTTCCGGCAGAATTAACAATGCCCCAATTCAGTAGACAAGTTCTGGACGTTCAACAAGCGTTCAGTGACCAATTGGCACAACTCGACTTCCAGAAACCCCCAATCCAGTACGTGTACAATCCTTTAGACTACGCCAAAATTCCTAACGAGTTGTACCACACAAAGTACTGCCAAACGGCCAAAAAACTCCTGTTTGTTGGTATGAATCCGGGTCCGTTTGGTATGTGCCAGACTGGTGTCCCATTCGGGGACGTTGGTCGGGTGCGGGAGTGGCTTAAAATCGAAGGGCCAGTGTCCAAACCTGTAAAAGAATGCCCTGAACGACCGGTGCGCGGTTTTCAGTGTACGCGCAAAGAACAGAGCGGCGACAGGTTTTGGAAATTTTGGGAGAGTCAATGTGGCAACCCTGAGAATTTTTTCAGAAATGCTTTTGTTTATAATTACTGTCCTTTAGCTTTTATGAATTCAAAAGGGCTTAACTTGACACCTGCTGACATTAAGGTGAGTTCACATGTACTAACTAGTCAAAAAAGTAGCTTTTTGGAAATTTTCTTTAAGGATTTCAAGGATCTTGAACTGGTTTGTGACAAATTCTTCTTGAAGGTGATTGAATTGTTTGAACCGCACTGTATCATAGCTATAGGACGTTACACAGAAAAACGTACTCAATTGCTGTTAAAAAAGAAGAAAATCCTCACTCCAATACTGTGCATGCCACACCCAAGCCCCAGGGCTGTAAACAATCAGAACTGGCATGAAAAAGCTAAGCAATTTCTAGTCCAGAACAACCTAACCAAGTATTTTAATCAAAAATGACTGATTCTAATGGCAATTCTACTGAAACCAATTCTGTGATAAGTGTAAGTGAGCAACAGTTTATGGAGAAGGCATTTAATTACGCCAGGGAGGCTTTGGCTAATCAAGAAGTGCCAGTCGGTTGTATTTTTGTGTTGGACAATGTCATTTTAGCAGTGGGACGTAATGAAGTGAATGAAACTAAAAATGCAACCAGACACGCTGAAATGATTTGCATTGACCAAGTGGTGGCCCACTGCAATGAAGGCAATTTACTTTTTAAGCATGTTTTTGCTAAAATTACGGTTTATGTCACTGTAGAGCCCTGCATAATGTGTGCTGCTGCTCTCTACGATTTGAATGTGCATAGTGTAGTTTTTGGTTGTAAAAATGATCGTTTTGGTGGCAGTACTGTTTTTGATGTAGCCCAAGTGTTCAAACACCCTCAAACTGTTGTTAAAGGTGGTTATAAGGCTGAACAAGCCATGCAATTACTCAAGCAGTTCTATCAAGGGCAAAACCCCAATGTTCCTAGTTGTAAGGTTAAGAACAAACAATTAAAATAAAAGTTTTTATGTTTAGAGTGTTTTACTTACTTAGTTACAATAACAAAAAAAGTTGACTACTTTAAGCTTAAACTAACAATTATTCTGATTTCCTGTAGTTCTTAATGTTGACAAGGACCCAAATTGGGATTGCGGTCATTCCTGCTGCAATGAAGAGGCCGTGGGCCACTTTTTCGGCAAAGGAAATTTTCACCTGTGGTGGTCCGGAGATTACCGACATGTGACGGCCTTGTTGGGCCACTTTTTGGGCTTGAAGGGCCAACCTGGTGCTGGTAAGGGCAAACATACTGAAATTTGGTTTTATTCAGTAACCCAGTTTGTTTATTTCGGTGTAATTGCGTGCAGTTGAAAGTTAGTTGGTAATAACTTACTTTGGGGCTTTAGTTTTCAAGGAATTTAGAGTAATCACAATTTTTTTTCACCTGGAAATGGTGCTTATGTAAGGGTTGCTGTCATCTGGCAATTTTGAAATTAGGAAAAAAACAGCTGTTTACAACGCTGTCAGAATACAAGGTTTGCACACGTGATGGTTTTACTGTTGTAATGTTCAAGATCACGTGATGAAACGTTGCAGTAGCGCCATCTATAATTTGTTTGAGATATAATGTTAGCTTCCATATTTGAATATTCAGTTAGGCTGATAGATTTTTACAAAATGAGGTAAATTAAAAATGTCTTTATTGTACACTAGATAAAGTAAGAACATAATATTTACACAAGATGCAGCTGCTGTAACAAATCTGTCAGTTAAAAGTTTATAAAAACTGACCCTCAAATTTGACTTGGTGAGTAAAAGGATCTGTTGTACTTCAGATGGCTTTTGACGAGTTGTCCTGAAGCTAAAGCGGCCATTAAACTTAACTCTCCGGCTAAAACAGCCCCGCACACGATTCGAGCTAGTTTTTGGGCGTTTTGGCCCGGATTACTAGGATGGGGCCCTTTCACCCCCAACATTTCTAAACAGGCAGCCTGGGGAGGCAGTACAGTCCCTGAAAAATTCATTACTAAGCATTCCAGCTACGTTTCAGAACAAATCCCCACTAACCCCCTCCAACAGTGCCAATTTCCACGCTGGGCATTGTACAAGAAATCAAGAGGTCCTCGTCCCTCTCCCCGCACGGTTCCATAATGGTGATGCAATTGCTGCTGGTGACATTTTGGGCCGGATCCTGACCTGTAGCTATGTAGATGGCTGTGACTATATTAGCGGCGTGGGCGTTGAAACCACCAATTGAACCTGCCACAGCCGATCCCATAAAGTTTTTCGAGATGTTCAGATCGGCCAACGCTTTGGCGGAAGTTTTCAGCACTGACTGCACTACACTGGCCGGTATGGTGGCCTCGCACACTACAGATTTACCTCTTCCCTCGATCCAGTTGATGGCGGAAGCCTTTTTGTCGGTGCAAACGTTCCCGCTCAAGCTGATAATCTCCATTTCGTTGAAATGCGTCTGAATGAATAATAACGCTTTTTCCGCTCCTGAAAACCAAAGTTAACCGAAAGTCGGAGGGTTTTAAGTGTTGTGGTACCTTTCGAAACCATATTCATCCCCATTGCGTCACCAGTTTCAGCAACGAACCGTAGAAACAGGTAACGACCGGCCATGTGAACGTTTACGCGGGACAAACGAGCGAATCGGCTGGTTGAGTCGAAGTTTTCTTTGACCGTAGAGAAATTTTCAGGGTTTTTCAACCAAACTGCCGCCTCACTAGCTCCAGTGATTGACCGGAAACGCACGACTGGTCCTCGAGTCATTCCGTCAGCGAAAATACGCGATTTTACTCCAGTTTTCTCCAATGCACGACAACCTACAAAATTACTCTTAAATCCTAGCAAATTCTGACCATTAACAGGACAAATTATAATAAAGGAAACCATTACAAATCAATGATCTAGACAAAGATGGAAACATTTGATGTAATCTGACAGTTGGTCACATGACTTCAATCAGCCAGTAGTACACTTACCTCGGTTTGTACTGGCAACCAAACATCCTTCAGTAGTCGCCATTGGTATGTAGTACAAATCATTGTCCAAAAGCAATGGACCGGCCACGCCCACCGGTACAGGGACGTATCCCAACACATTTTCGCAACAAGCGCCCATCACAGGCCCGTAATTGTAGTTTTTATACGGTAAATTGTCCAGGCAAGTTTTCGCCATGAGTTTTTCGATGATTTTCCTGCGGATTTGCACGGCTCGTTCCAAATCGCCCACCGTCTTCTCCAGAGCGTAGGGAGGGATGTGTTTGGTGTCCACCAGGAGGACGATTTCGTCGTCTGTCAGTTCAGAGGCTCCGCTTTCGGTGCGGTACAGTTCGAGGCAGCTTTGAAGTTTCCGATTCGTTTTTGGTTCGATCGGCTGTTGGATTTGGGGCTGGGGTTGGATTTTCGGCTCTGAAAACTCCGGTTTGGGCTCAAAAAACACAAATTTTAGTATTAAAGTCAATACTAAGATCAGTATAACCAAATGATCTGCAATTTGCACTGTTTGTGTTACAATAAAAGTGTAGACAGGACTTGGGTCGGTACAGTTTACATCTAGGAACCAACGACTATGTAAATGCACTGCAAGCAGCCCAAAAGACATAATCAACTTAACTCTTTGTACAGCAGGGTTGCCAGGTTCTTCCAGTTTTACTTTAACTTTTTCACTGAAACAAAATCGCGTAAGTTCCAGTGATAAGCTCAAGGAGGCGGGGTAAAAAGTCATAAAAATTACGTAATTCACTATGGCGCTCAAACAGGCATAGTAAGACAACATTTCTAAGCGTTTCACCCCTGATAAGGTCCCTACCCCAATTACTAAAGTCTCCACAACCGTGTCCAAAGTTAATGAGGGCCCTAACACTGAAAAACCTCGCGCTATCTGCTGAACCACTTCTTCTGGGGTAGACGCAGCCAAGGCAAACTGAGCCAAAGTGGCAGCCCTGGACAGATCCATTAACAAAGGAAAGAAAAACAGCGCGTCCTTCAAATCATACAAGTCCACTTTTAACACTTTAAGCAACATGGAAGTGAACACAAAACTGGAAAACGCCACAAACACCCCAGCTACAACTAGAACATAGGTTGACCCCAATTTCTGGAGGTGTCTGAACTGGTGGTACCCGTACAAAATCGCCAGACAACGGATTAGGGTCATCAAGACCATGTCGGCCCCCTGAAATTGCTCATCGGTACATCCAAGGCAGTTCGACTGATTGCTTTGGGGCGCCGTCTGCCTGTCCAAAGTTAAGAAACACGTAACCAATCCAACCACCGTCACTATCACTTCCCAAGGATGCTTAGCGCACAGCGCCCCATAAAAATGAAACACTCTAGACATTTTTGATATGAGGGAGGGGGCGAAGCCCTACACATCCACAAACAGACACAACAAATTTCAGTTCACACTTGACATTTGAGGTTATGTTATGTTATTATGACATTTGAGGTTAAGTTCAAGTAAAAGGTCACGTGACCATGTTTTTAATGTGTAGTTATTGAACACGTGACCCAGGTGAAAATTTCTTTGGTTGGCAACACTAAAAGTTAGGTTAGTGCTAGACTTGTTTACAAATAGTTTGTAAGTTATTCCTGTGTTTTGAGTTATTTTAATTTGTTATGTCCCCCGAAATGAACCCTCCCAACGTAACAAAGCGTAGCAAAAAGAAATCCCCAGCTAATTTAAAGCAAAACTTTGATTTGAACTTACCCAGTTGCAATTACTTTCCCATGACACCTTACCCATCCTACTCTAACGTTATTAACGGTTATTACCCATTTTTGAGCTGCCCTAACCCTGCAGAGCCCATGTCCTTGCCAGTGTACCCTTGCAGTTTAATGTCGCGGCAACCCTCAGCAGTGCTGGACCAAACCTACCTGGAAGGCATCGACTATTCAAGCTTACAAATGGATTTACCAGCAGAAGCGGACGGTGAGGACCCTAAACGGCGTTTCTCCGATCCAGGCCTGCCCAACGACAGCGAGTCAAGCTCAAACTGTTCAGAAGATGCTTCTCTACACAAATTGAAGCAACAGATTGCTTGGCTGAGAGACAGCAACGCTAGATTGTCTAGAGAAGTGATGGAGATGAGAGTGGAACTGAATTTCCTGAAACAACAACAAACAAACAGACACTATGAACCTGGATTGCTGGCTGATCTGATTAGAGAGGTGAGAGACGCTGCCAGGATAAGGGAGGATGCCCTTTTGTCTAGAGTTAAGCATGTTATGGAGGAGAAACAGTTGAGTGTGGTAAGTTTTAAGAACAGTGAGTTTCATACAAAAGCTAGTTTATGTTTAGTTACGCTAGGTGGCAGCACAGGTTGTGATCTATCATGAATTGAAGCTTACGCCACTAGATGGTGCCACCGGACCATTTTTTTCTAATAATTCCTTTTCCTTACCTAGTTTACTGTTTATATTTATTTTAGAGACTAAATATTGACTTACTAGTGTAGTTCAGTTCATTCATCAACAAAACATTTCGTTTGGTTTTAATCCTGATTAAGGTGGATTGATCACCTGACTCAAAATGTCTTTAGTAGTTGAGGGTCAATAAAACTGACCATTGGGTATTAGGGCCGGAAATTTTATTTCGCACATTTAAAATGTTTTATTGTATTCAATTCTTTTTGCCACCCACAAAGAATTCTTTTACACCAGTCACGTGACAATTGTCAAGAAAAAAAAAACCACGGCAGGGTTGCCAGAATTGTATTATTCCCATCTTCTCTAATCGGGAAAGATAAATATGCCTAAAGTGGCCGCAAAATAGGGCTACGAAATTTGATACACCCTTACCCCCTCACCGAGAACGACCAATCGGGTTGTTTATTTTTGGGGGGTTTCAGGTTACTCCGGATCCGCAATCCGATACCCCGTGGCGACCCCTAATGGCTTTTTACTTAACGTGAGAGGTCTAATTTTAACCGACCTATTATCGTCGGCCCGAAATCCTGCTCTGTAATTGGCCAACCAGACGGTTGTTAATAGGTTAAAAAGGAGCACCTTTAAAATCTACTAACCACCTTGATTTTAGTGTTAAAAGTGCAATGTTGCCAACTGTATGTTTGTTTCAGAGCCAACTCAGCTTAGCAATGGAAAAAGATAAAAACACGGACAGGATCGCAAAATTGGAGGAACAGTTGAGGAACTTAACAGTTAACGGAAACTCAAGGTAATCCTCGTTTTGAATGGTTGGCCGGCACGTTTTCCAGATTTATCTCCGTGTACGTTTTTTCGATCAAATTCCGCGGCTTAGTTGCGGTTTTTATCAGTTTTTTGAGGGTTCTCGCAGACCGTCGGCCGTTCGCGATAGCGCCCGGAACATGTCTTATCTTGCCCCATATACAATCTAACCCCAGACAACCGGCAGAGGGCGGAAAGGGAAAAGAGGCGCTAACGCAAACAGAATTTCGTTAGGGACGTTTTTCCCCTAACCTCATCACTTTTTCTGTTTGCCTTTAAACATTCCGAACGTCCATCCTCCTCTATGGTTGTCATAAATGACAGCTGACTTGTTTACAGATCTGACAATTGCACCGCGACCAGTTTAAACTCATCAACGGTAATTCCAGATGAAAAACTGCAATCCGCTCGACAGGTTTTGGATTTGGAACGCGAAACTTTGGAATTAAGACGGGAACTGCAGGATACAAGAAACAAAAAAGACGAAGCCGAACAGAAAATGTTAAGGTTGGTGTTTGAAACGTTTAATGATTGACGCACAAGGAAATATTGTCATCAGGTTGTCCAACATGCTACGCAGAAGCGAACCTCCTGAAGACGGTTTATTAAGGTCGGCTGACAGTCTTTCCACACTTACGACGTCATCAGTTGGACAGCAACCCAGGGTCGTATTGTCCGGACCCGTTACCAGTCTGTAACTACCCTTAAATCGTTTAATCAAGTGCCTTAACTTTACACTGTACTGACACTTTTAGGAAAGTTTTGCTGATGACATTCCGTTTGTCCGTTTTAGTTTGTTAGTAATATTTGGCAACATTGCTCGTGTATAGCATGACTGACTTTTGATTATTTTTTCTAGTTTTAATTGCACTTATTTTAATTCATTAATTTTATATTAAACCACTTTAATAAAACAATATATTTTTCACAAAAAAAAATTGTTTTTTTTGTGTAAACGTAATGAAGCTAGGCAACTAGATCAGTTTTGGATATTGAGACAGCTGTCAGGTGAATCAAAAAAACAACAGGACCGTCGTTTTAAATAGCCCGGTAAATTGAAATTACTCCACTAATTCACTATGTAACAGAAGGGCTAAATAATACAGAACATACCACCCCCTCCGCCCTTTAGCTGGTGGTGTTTATTCAAGGGGCGGCATTATTTTTAGTGCGAACTAAGTGTCGTGAATATCTCTGTAAGCCGGCATATTTGTACAAGCTTAGTCATGTCGTGAAAGGGACTCGGACATCCAGGACCGGATTAGAGGGGACAACCGGAAGATTTACAACTGATTTAAAAACTGTTATTTTCCGGGCTAAATTTGTTAAAAATTGCAACACTGCATGGGCGCTTTGTTCGATTTAGTTGCCGTTTGTCTGTATGGCAAAACGGTTAGTACGGCCCTGTAGCAACGCAACCAACCCTCCTGTCCCGCTATATATGTTGTAATATAGGGTGGATCGAAATGGGGACCAATTATCGTCTCATCCTTCGTCGTTTTGATCGCGTATGTGACGTACCCCACTGATAACGATAACGTTTTGATTCCGTCAAGTCATCGACCAATTATTATTGTTAATTTATTGATGATGCGCACCTGGCTGACGGTTTTAGACGATTTCAAACGAAATTTGAAAACCTGCAAAGTTAGGAGTTAACTAGGAACATTTTTGGTATCGTGCAATTTTTTTGTAACTTTCACCGTTTTCGAGTTATTTAGGAAAAACTGTGTGGTGCAACAAATTTACACATCAGTGAAATTTGAATACTGTTAAGGACAGTCAGGGACAAAATCGCTTGTAAAACCCACTTGGAGTGACCGAATCATGTTTTCAAGCACATTTTTGGAATCCTCATTAAATTTCCTATCTGATGACATAAAAAACAGTACAAAATCAGGTAAAGTCAGGCAGAAAAGTGGGGTCAAAGTTTGTACTAGAAACACAATTTCAAAGAACAGTCAGAGACAAAATCACCTGTAAAACCCACTTTGAGTGAGAAAATGATTGTTTTAAGCACATTTTTGGAATCCTCATTAAATTTCCTATCTAATGACATAAAAAACACTACAAAATCAAGTAAAGTCTTGGAGAAAAGTGGGGTCAAATTTTGAACTACTAGAAACACAGTTTGAAAGAACAGTCAGAGACAAAATCACCTGTAAAACCCACTTTGAGTGAGAAAATGACTGTTTTAAGCACATTTTTGGAATCCTCATTAAATTTCCTATCTGATGACATAAAAAACAGTACAAAAATCAAGTAAAGTCTTGGAGAAAAGTGGGGTCAAAGTTTGAATTACTAGAAACACAATTTGAAAGAACAGTCAGAGACAAAATCACCTGTAAAACCCACTTTGAGTGAGAAAATTATTGTTTTAAGCACATTTTTGGAATCCTCATTAAATTTCCTATCTAATCACATAAAAAACACTACAAAATCAAGTAAAGTCTTGGAGAAAAGTGGTGTCAAAGTTTGAACTACTAGAAACACAATTTCAAAGAACAGTCAGGGACAAAATCACCTGTAAAACCCACTTTGAGTGAGAAAATGACTGTTTTAAGCACATTTTTGGAATCCTCATTAAATTTATTAAATTTCCTATCCAATAACCTGAAAAAATATTACAAAATTTGGTACAGTCAGGGAGAAAAGCAAAGTCAAAATTTGAACTGCCAGAAACACAGTTTGTTATTTAGGAAAAACTGCTTTGGTGCAACAAATATGTAAATCAGTGTTGAAATTGTGGTGTGAAATTTGAACACCCTGTAACTCAGTTATTTTTGGGAGTTCAGGGAGGTAGAACCACTCAAATTAACTGTCTTGAGCTGCTCTTTTCAGCGGTAAAGAGCAAAAAACTTAAAAATTGCATACAGGATGACCAAAAACAGTCAATTACCAATTATTGACAGTAACAAAGCTATTTGGGTGTAAAACAACCTGCTGTGGCATTTTTTGACTGTTTTGACGTATTTGACAAATGTCATAAGGAACAATAGGACACTATTTACTGCACTGTCAAAGTAAATTGACAAATCTGACTCATTTCAAGGAAACATTGATGTCACGTGACTAGTGTCAAATTACGAGTTACAAAACTAGCATTTTGTTTTGTTTTACATTTTGAGCAAGTTATTAAGAAAATTATGAATCATCCTGTATAATCAAACTGTATGATGTACAGGGTGAGAATGGTAAAAAAAAGCAGAAACTACCATCTTAAATACAAAGTAGGGCCCAATCTGTAGGTTATAGTATGTACAGGATAACCAGAGAGTTAATAATGTTGACTTTACTAAAAACCCAAATTAAACAGAAAAACCGATCGAGTAACGCACGTGAAACTACCTGTGGTACCACTTTGTGTTGGTACCGCCTTAAATAAACCCAGTTATTGTTTTTGGGGGTTCGTCAAGTGCCCAGGTGGAATTAAAAACTCAAATATTTACTCAAACCCCGAGACCACCCACCTTGACTAAGTGTTAACTGAAGAAACGTTTAAAGGACTGGCAATCCAGTGACGTACCATAAAACCATCATGGGTTCTTGCTCTGAGGATTTTTCCGGTTAATCTAACCGCATAGTGGGTGGTGCAAAAGGCGTACGCCACTGCTTTAGAACCGGACGACGTAAGTAAAAAATTATTCTCTTCGCGACTGCATTAACACGTTTTTATTAGTGTGTCCTCCGACTGTCATAACCTCACTAATTCGTTTATATGGTTTTGTCGGTTTCAGAGAGACGACGGCCTACCTGTGGTCTGTTAACGTACCGAAAATACACCACAATGCAAGCAGAATATTGCACAACAAGAAAGTTTATTGTTAAGTCACGTGACTTGAACTTGACCAAAAAATGACACCAAACTGGTTTTTTTAAGTAACTCCATTTTGAGTAAACGTAGCTTTGTTATTAAAGGAGATACAAAAAAGTGTAAAGAATCAAAATTGTAGGAAATTTCATCCTCTACAGGATTGTATTAAGGAGTTTTTGCCCTTAAGGGCCTCCTTAAGGAGTTAGAAGCCCAAAAAGTGACTAGATGCACCAAACTGTTTTTTTTTTAAGTAACTCCATTATTAAAGGAGCTACAAAAAAGGGTATAGAATGAAAGTTGTAGGGAATTTCATACTTTACAAGATTGTATTAATATGTTTTTGTAATGTAATCACGTGACCAATGGTCTGATCACGTGACATCCGGTGTGGCAAACTGTCACTTAGTACTACTACTAAGCGCGTTCACCATTTTGGCGCTAAAACTTGCTCACTTAATTAATTCTGAAAAATCAAACTTTCCTACCTGCCCCTTTTAGGTGGATGGCCAAAAGGGCCTTACCAAGAATTTGGCTAAATTTACGTGGAATTTCCCCCGAAAGCCGAAAATCGCACATAAATTCAATCAGTTCCGGTCATGAATCATTTGGGATTTTGGCGTTATCAATTAAATTATCCAATTCCGATTAATCATCTATAATCGGGATTTTTTCATTTTTCTGTTTGCCTAATCGATATCGATTTCGGATGGACCGAACAAGTTAAGTAGAAACTCGCTTACGCCTTTATTTGTTGAATTTGAAATTCGATTACCCCATCAAATCAATCAAACTTGTATGTAATTTTGATTTAAAAGTCGATTTCAGCGTGGTGTACACTGTTTGCTTATTTGGTTGTTTACGTGCCAGCTAATTAAGGAAATTTCGTATACTAAGGCGACTATAAAAAACACTAGAAAAACTTATTTAACCGGTAAATTCCAGCACAGTGGCTAAACTAAAAAGCGACCATAGGAAAACCGTGTAACTGACAGAGAAACGTAGGTAATTGCATGCGCGGGAGAAAGACAGAAAACGAAAAAAGTACCAAGTAGGCCATATTTTCAGTACGCTGTTGCCAAAATCCAATACCCTCGACAAACTTACTTACGGCGTTTGACAACAGCGCGCTAAAAATATGGCCTACTTGATATTTTTTTCGTTTTCTGTCTTTCTCCCGCGTATTTAATTATCTACGTTTCTTTGTCCGTTACACGGTTTTCCTATGATCGCTTTTGGATTTACCACACCTGTATAGACCCTTAGAAAGTAATTTTTTTTTAATTACCATTTTTATGCAGATGAAACGTTGCCACATCTACCCAGAATGCTGGCAGTTCGAAATTATTGTAAAAATATACAAGGTTTTTGATTGCACATTTAGAGAATTCTTGCTAGATCTGACAACGCTGTGAAAATACGTTGGAAACAGCTTGCTATACAAACTAGCTAAATAAGCGATTTTTGTTAATCATCCTGTATAAGGAAACATTTAGAAGCTTCTGGTCATTTTTGAAAATTATGTAAACGATTGGCAACACTGTAGAACTGTGATTAGAAGTAATTTTACGAAATTTGTCAATTTGGCACCAGTGGAATCATTTGGAACCAACTAGAAAACGATCGGGTTGGCAACACTGTCAAAAAGTTAATTATTGATTATTTCTAAGTAATTTTAAGAAACTGTCCAATTTGTCAACGTTGAAAAAAAATTAGGTAAATAGTCGGTTTGGCAACACTGCACAACTGTTAAGTACAACAAAATTAAGTAACTAGTCGATTTAGCAACATTGTAGAGTAGAACTGTGTTTAGAAACTAGTGAAATTCGAAAATTAGGCAACACATTGATGTGGCAACAGTGCCAAAATGTGATTATCGTTAATTTCTCTAACTAATCTTAGTAAACTGGTCATTTTGTTGAACTAATTAAAAAATAAATAAATTGTCAGTTTGACAACACTGTAAGCAGATGATTATTATTCGCTTGTAAGTAATTTCGAGAAAATGATCAATTTAGCAACATCACTGTCAAAAAGGCAATTTTCGTCCATTTTTAATTATAAGCATCTGAGCAATTTGGCAACATTGCAAAATAATTTGAAACAAAATTAATGGTCTTAATTTAAGAGGCTTTGACATTTCTTAAATCGTTCTAGAAGCCTAATACAAGTCACGTGACACCCGCAAAAAATCTTTCCATTCTAGTACAGTTTCTATTGCAAAAGTCACGTGACTAATCACAACCAAGTAATAAACCAAAATAACAGTGACGGTGATTGGTCAAAAAAAAGCAGCTTTTAGCTACCTGCTTTTTCTTGACCAATCACAAACTACAAACACTGTTGCAATTTATTGCTCTACGGATTTGACGTTTAAGTCATTGGCAACGCTGACAGATGTACTGTCAAAACATTGATCTAGAGGTCACTCAAAGTTCAATGTTTCTGCGATAGCACTTGGAGCATCGTCTTATCGATCAGGGCCCCTTTTGCATCGAGCCCTTTAAACAAACAACCCCGCACCTATATAATAGTCAAACAGTCAATTATCTACTTATTTTCGGCCACGATGAGACTTTTCCAAAGAAAATACGTTTTTCTCCCTACAGTTTGGGAAAATTCCCACTTGAATCAACATGGATTGTGCATGAAGACCACGTGACCTGACACGTTATAATATTTTTAAAGTGTGTTGGATCAATCAAGCGCGACGTAATTAAATTAAGGTCTCATCCAGACACGTGACCGCTGGCCGCCCACATCCGACCGGAAATACTTTGGAACGTCACTTCCGACTTTTTTTTTACCGTAATTGACCTGTAATTTCCCGTGGTAAAATCCACTTTTCTTTTTAAGGGTCCAACAAATGACGTCATCTGTTTGCCCTGGTTGTGATGAAACTAGAAAATTCACTTTTCTTTTTAAGGGTTCCGTCCAACAAATGACGTCATCTGTTTGCCCCAAACCCAAACTTATCTCCTTTCTCGTTTATATGGTAGTTAGTTTGTTTATACAGAGTGATTCACTCTGGTCCTTTAATTGATTGTAATTAAAGTGTGTATAGAGCAAAAAAATGTAACAATAGGCAAAATTGGATTATTTGCATTAACAAACACACACACACACACACAAGTGGTAGCATTTTATTACCAGGCACTCTAAACGGTGGAATTAAAGCCAAATATTGATGTTTGTCAAATAATACACTTTGCTTCTACTAACCGACGTAATAAATAAATAAATAAATATATAAGTTAATTACCTATATTAACTGGAAATACAAATATAATTAGTTGAAGATTAAAAACAAGTTTACTGTTTGCCTGCTCTCTTTGTATATTTGTGATTTTTATGGTTTTATTGTAAGGAGATTTTAAATAGTTTTTTAAATATGCGGCCCTTTTTCACGTAAATATGACGTATCGGTTGTACTAAATGAATATGCATTAAAAAAGGGCTCTGAACGTAAAAGATAAGGGGGCCCTCTCATTGAGTCGGCCGACCCAAGAACGTGACTTATTCAATGCAGATTAGCGCCTAAATCGATCACTTTTAGGGTTGCTTTTTCAAATATTCACTCACTTTGACCTGTCATTTTTGACATATATACAAAGTGGTCAATTGGCCAAAAAAAAAGCAGCAGCTTGCCTGCTGCTTTATTATAAGATTCTAGAAGCCTCTGGCACTCTCTCAAAATGGTTCCAGGGGACATTTTCAAATTTTTCCTAGAGGCTTCTGGCAATCTTTGTAACGTTTTCAACAACATCTAGAGGCCTCTAGCAGTTTAAAACAGTTCTTGAAAGATTTAGAACATTCGTAGAGGCCTCTGGCAAGTTTAAAACAATTATTGAAAGGTTCTGAATACTTACAGAGGCTTCTGGCATTCTTCGGGAGATTTTCAATGGTATCTAAAGGCGTCTGGCACTGCCAAAATGGTTGTAGACACCTCTAGGCAGTTGTAAACAATTCCTGCAAGGTTTGAAGGCACTTTTTGGAAGGTTTTCCACAGTATTTAGAGGTTTCTGACACTACACTACAATGCTTTGACCTTTGACCCGTAAACATTTTTGACAATCCCCAGAAATGTCATTTCTTCTTCTTTTCGTATTTAGCAAGATTTTATACCCAGCCTACTGAGATTTCCATGGATGTTGATTTTCTGAAATTGCCTACGTGCTAGTAAGCAACAATAATAACATGTTTATATAAAAGTATTCGAGTTATTAATTAGGAAATGAAAGAGAGAGGCCGTTCGGTCAAGTATACTCGAATCGGGTAAGGTACGGAGGCCCCCGTCCACTTGAAAACCATTTTAAAAGAAGCCGGTAAAAGGACTTGACGCTTCATTGTTCGTTTGTAATTGCGCGGTTGCCAAGCCACCCACCGCGGCAACGCCGCCCAAATCAGTAAAAGGTTTTATTCTTCGAATCAATTCACACCATCATCATCGTCCTAAAGCAAACAAAGAGCGCTACTGTTCGTCTTTTTTACATGTACACGACCATGAGATTGAGATGAGGATCAATTGTACAGTGGCGTGGGCGTTCACTGGAGAGAGGACAGTCCAGTCATTGCACAGTGTTGCCGTTTGTCAGAGGCAACGTTGTCAGATTTTTTTTGTTGACGTAATTTGACGGAAATCCTCTTTTAACAATCCAGCATTCAGAATAAGGTTTTCCGTCGGATCGGAATGTTTTTCAGAAATAACCCGCTAAAATGATTTGATGACAATTTGAAAGTAAGTAGTGTGACAAGTGACAGAAACCCACACTAAATATGAAAAGAAGAAGAATTTTGACGTTTCGAGTGAAACTTCAAAATCTGGCATATTTACGTGTCACAAGGGTCAAAACAAGAGTATATCCAGTGTTCAAAACCTTTTCAGTTTAGTTTAAATTGTCTTAAGCCTACTAAATAGTAGTGAAAATCTGCCAGAAGCCTCTATAAGTGTCCTGAATCTTTCAAGATTTGCCAGAGGCTTCTAGATACTGTTGAAACTGTCTTAAAACTTGCCAGAGGCCTCTGGAACCATTTTGATATTGCCAGAAGCCTCTAGATGCTGTTGAAACTGTCTTAAAACTTGCCAGAGGCCTCTACAAGTGATTTAAATGTTTCAGGGATTGGTTGAAAGTGCCAGAGGCCTCTGCAACCTTTTTGACAGTGCCAGTTCCTTCTGGATACTATTGACAACTTCCCAAAGAATGCCAGATGCCTCTATAAGTATTATAAATCTTAAATTATTTAAAACTTCCCTCTGGAACCATTTTGACATTGCCAGAAGCCTCTAGATACTGTTGAAACTGTCTTAAAACTTGCCAGAAGCCTCTACAAGTGTTCTAAACCTTCCTGAAATTGTTAAAACCTGTCAGATGCCTCTAGGTACTACTGAAAATCTTCCAATTCTTTGTTTCTGTCAAAATTTGACAGCCATAACATCTGTTAACAACACATTAAAGATTTGAGCTATAAATAACTCTGACAACATTGTTAATTGGTTACCAACCCGTCGGCATGTGCGTTATGCATGCAAAGTTTTATAGACATTTCCTGATGGTACCGTGCAAGTTGTATTAAAATGACGTCATAGCAATTTATGGTAAAATTTGATTTATAGTATATTGTTTTATTAAAAAAATAAAAAACAGGCAAATTAAGTGACTGAACTAAAAAATTAGGTTCTGGGGTAAGTAAAAAATTTTACCTTAAAATTGGACATTTCCAATTATTAAGCAACTAAATCACTAACAACTATAAAACTTCCGTTCATTTAGTTGAGCTAAAACCACTAGTTCGGTGGCGACGTTCCAGGTGGCGCACCGACATGGACACGCCCCCCATTAGCCCCCACCGTCACGACCATCAAACGCACAGACGCCGCGGACCAATCGCGCCCCGCCAGTCGCCATGGCTACCATATCACTCGGGCTGTGATTGGTGTCGCTATGACGACAACCCCACCCTCTCTCAACTTTGTAATATTTGATTATACCTTAAAGCTGTGCGGGTACTTCACGACCGGGTTGCTTGTAGTAGTTGAATCTAAGTAAACAGGCTGTTCGGTTATATAGCGAGTGTTTGAGTGTTTGTTTTTTTTTTGGTACAATTAGTGTATTATTGGGAAAAGTGTTTTTTTTCCGTAGTGATGTAAACAATGTTGGCCACACAGAAATTGTATTCGGACGTTAGTGGAGCGATGTCGACACCAAATCCTAGTTATACCATGAATTGCGTCTCGATGGCGGCGGCTTCAATGAATTGCACCGCTCAGCCAATGTTTGGATCTAGTATGCTCAGCACTGATATGAGCAATAATAATAACATGGGAATGGGCTCTAGATTGCACCCCTCAAGGCAACAGTACTTGAATGACTCCCCACAGTTGGGGTATACAGCCGTGGGGAGTCCTCAGTGTATGGCCACGCCCTTACCAAACTATCATCAAATTGGTCGTACCGGTGATTTGAATGGTGGCGACACCTCGCCTAGTACAGCCTTGCAAAGGGCTGTACGAACCGAGAAACCCTACAGACGATCATACACCCACGCCAAACCTCCCTACTCGTACATTTCACTGATCACCATGGCTATACAGAACAGCCCGTCCAAAATGTTGACCCTAAGCGAAATCTACCAGTTTATCATGGATTTATTCCCGTTCTACCGTCAGAATCAACAAAGATGGCAAAACTCCATCAGACACTCCTTGTCTTTCAATGATTGTTTCGTCAAAGTCCCCAGGACTCCGGACAAACCTGGTAAAGGCTCCTTCTGGAGTCTCCATCCCGATTCGGGTAACATGTTCGAAAACGGTTGCTATTTGAGACGTCAAAAACGTTTCAAAGATGAGAAAAAGGAAATGATCAGGCAACAGCACAAAAGTCCCTCCAATCACAGTTTGGAGAGCAACAGTTCGGGGAAAAAGACTCCGTCGCAGGAGGACCACAAACTGGAGAAACCACCACCGATGATGACGTTGCAAGACAAAATGGACGTGGAACACCAGCTGGGACTGTTAAGTCCCAACGAGCTGACAACAATGCATCATCATCCGCATTTAACCCACGAGGACTTGTCGACGATGCTCAATCGCAACTCATTGACCGAGCATCATCATCATCATCATCAAATGTTGCAACAACAGCACCAGCAACAGCAACATCACTTGAAACAGGAACCAAGCGTGGGTTATACCCCATCGAATCATCCATTCTCGATAACTCGTTTATTACCGAACGAAAGCAAGTCAGATATCAAAATGTACGCGGATATGGGCTACAGCTACAACACTTTAAGTCCCTTGTCCAATCCGATTCATCCAGCCCATGTAGCCGCTAGCAACGACTACTACAACACGTCTTCTTTATACCACACCACGTCATCAACAGGGACTACAACTTTGTGACAATATCCCCTAACCTAGAAAGGGTTTTTTCTGATGGACTTACTCGAATAGACTTATCAGTGCATCTTGAGTGTTTTTTATCCGAGGAGAGTGTTTCTCGTTTAGTCCACATGTTTGTGATTGGTTAAAACCAGCAAATTTTGACCAATCACAAACAAATTTGGACTTTTGTGCACCATTTGCCTAAATCACAGCACACTTGAGTATAATAGCTTGTGATTGGTCAAAAAAAAGCTGTGATTTAGGCAAATAGTGTACATTTAACCCTATTTTTGAAAGAAGTTCGATCTGTTTTTTTTTTTTTTAAACTCGAAATGTGCAATTGAATTCTCTTTTCCTCCCCCACACAACACACATTCTAATGTCCCATACATTTTTGGCGTGGACATCCTGATGTATGAATTTGTACAATATTTGTAAAAAAAAAACTGTACATTTTTACTTAATTCTAAAATAATAATGAATATTGTGATGTTAACTAAAAAAAATAAACCGAAATGACGGATTACGTGCAACTTGTACATTTTTTAAAAAATTATATTATATTAAATATAATTTATGTATATTTACTGCGATTTTTTGTCATAATAATAAATGTTTCACATCCTGTATATGGCGTTTCATTGTGGTTTTACTACTATATCACTCTGATGAGACATCCGATGGTGTTAAATCCGTCGGGCGCGGTGGCCACCATAAATAATGCTTTTATACCTAAGAACGTGATTTTTTTACTATTTTCTGTCTCAATTAGTCACTCTGTTACAATAATAACTCAATTACAATTTTAGTGAAATATTAGTATCATTATTAAGCGAATGCAACGTCGCCTCATCTACCTACAATGTTTACAGTTCAAATTTATTTACAATTTAGAGAATTCTTACTAGATCTGGCAACGCTGCGTTTGCGTTGGAAACAGAGCCTGCTATACAAAAAATTTCAAGTTTCCTACAACTTTTTGTCATCACCTTGTATATGTATAGGAAACCTGTAGAACTTTGTTCTGATAATTTTTGGAAATTAGGTAAACTATCAGTTTGGCAACACTGTAGAACTGTGGCTATAAGTAATTTTACGAAATTTGGCAACTAAAAAACAATCAGATTGACAACACTGTCAGAAAGGTTAATTACTGATTATTTCTAAGTAACTTTAAGTAACTGTCCAATTTGTCGGTCCAACGGTCGGTTTGGCAACACTGCACACAATTAGTAGTAATTTTAAGAACAACTTTGCATTAATTTACAACAAAATTAAATAACTGGTCGATTTAGCAACATTGTAGAATAGAACTGTGATTAAAAGTATGTATTTTTTAAAAACTAGTCAATTTGGCAACATTGCAAAATAATTTGAAACAAAATTAAGTAAATGGTGTTAATTTGACATTTCCTAAATGGTTCTAGAAGTCTCCTACTACCAGTCACGTGACACATTGTTCAAAATTCAGTTAAACATGTTCAGACGAGTCTAAAAGTACCAATTTAACTATAACCTATACAAATGACCCTTAGAAAGTCAATTTTTTTGTTAATTATCATTTTTATTCAAATGAAACGTTGCCACATCTACCCAGAATGCTGGCAGTTCGAAATTATTAATAAAATAAAAATAAACAAGGTTTTTGAATGCACATTTAGAGAATTCTTGCTAGATCTGACAACGTTGGAAAACTTTAA